>NC_063054.1:21587307-22187307 GCF_018812025.1 Megalobrama amblycephala
AACAATGGGTGTCTGTAGCAATTTTGTTAAAGGTCCCGTTTTTCGTGTTTTTTTTGAAGCTTTGATTGTGTTTATAGTGTGCAATACAACATGTGTTCATGTTTCGCGTGTAAAAAAAACACAGTATTTTTCACATAATTTACTTTTCTGTATACCGCTGTTTCCACTGTCATAAAAACGGGTTGATGACTTCCTTGTTCTATGAAGTCCCTCCTTCAGAAATACGTAACGAGTTCTGATTGTGCCAGCGGTTCCTGTGTTGTGATTCGACAGCAGCTTAGCGCTCCTTGCCCGGAAAGGTCACGCCTCTTACCATAACGTGGAGATGCACGTGCTCAGTGTTATTGTAAACATGTCTTTAATTTTACCCTATCAATTTGAGCCGGAATCAGACCCGGTGATTGGACTGCGGGATGAAAATAACAGCGTTTCGACGACATGGCGACAAACACACTCTACAAACGCAACTCTTTTGTATTCCTGTGGGCGGAGGTTAGTCAAAAAACTGTTTTAGTGACGTCATTAAAGAACGAAGTAGAGGGATGTAGTCCAAACTGGCCGTTCGATGTAGGCGACTTCTGTTAAATAAAATATCTCGCTTGGCATTGAACTATGAGCTTTAAAATTTTACAGATTTTATTTATACTCTAACAACAACATTACACACTAACTAAAGTTTAAAACATGGGATCACGAAGAACGGGACCTTTAAAGGTGCCGAACGTTTTTTTACAAGATGTAATATAAGTCTAAGGTGTCCCCTGAATGTGTCTGTGAAGTTTCAGCTCAAAATACCCCATAGATTTTTTTTTTTATAAATTTTTTTAACTACCTATTTTGAGGCATAATTAGAAATGCGCCGATTCAGGCTGCGGCCCCTTTAATTGCTCACGCTCTCCGCCCCCTCCCGAGCTCTCAACTCTATCATTACATAAACAAAGTTCACACAGCTAATATAACCCTCAAAATGGATCTTTACAAAGTGTTCGTCATGCAGCATGTCTAATCGCGTAAGTATGGTATTTATTTGGATTTTTACATTTGATTCTGAATGAGTTTGATAGTGCTCCGTGGCTAAAGCTAACATTACACACTGTTGGAGAGATTTATAAAGAATGAAGATGTGTTTATGAATTATACAGACTGCAAGTGTTTAAAAATGAAAATAGCGACAGCTCTCTTGTCTCTGTGAATACAGTAAGAAACAATGGTAACTTTAACCACATTTAACAGTACATTAGCAACATGCTAACAAAACCTTTAGAAAGACAATTTACAAATATCACTAAAAATATCATGATATCATGGATCATGTCAGTTATTATCGCTCCATCTGCCATTTTTCGCTATTGTTCTTGCTTGCTTACCTAGTCTGATGATTCAGCTGTGCACAAATCCAGACGTTAATACTGGCTGCCCTTGTCTAATGCCTTGGACATGAGCTGGCATATGCAAATATTGGGGGCATACATATTAATGATCCCGACTGTTACGTAACAGTCGGTGTTATGTTGAGATTCGCCTGTTCTTCGGAGGTCTTTTAAACAAATGAGATTTATATAAGAAGGAGGAAACAATGGTGTTTGAGACTCCATTTCCATGTACTGAACTCTTGTTATTCAACTATGCCGAGGTAAATTCAATTTTCAATTCGATGGCACCTTTAACAAATTTTTTCTCAATGCTGTCTTTATTGTACAAAAGTTAGCTCAGGTCCTCTGTTTTGGTTGGACCCAAGAGTGCTTGCATTGTTCCGTTAAATTTTTGTTGACTTGATTTGAAGAAATTAATATATATTTTTTTCTCGCAAGGGTGCATTAAATTGATCAAAAGTGGCAGTCATTTATAATGTTAGAAAATATTTATATTCCAAATAAATGCTATTTATCAGCACTATTTATTTTATTTTACAGTGTCCCTGTTACACATCTTACATGTACTTACTATAGTAATAATTACAAGCAAGCAACTTACCCTAAATCTAACCATAACCCTAATTTATGTAGTAAGTACATAGTTAATTAATATTACTCAGTACTTAAAGGGTTAGTTTACCCAAAAATGAAAATTCTGTCATTTATTACTCATCCTCATGTCGTTCCACACTCGTAAGACCTTCGTTCATCTTCAGAACACAAATTAAGATATTTTTGATGAAAAGCTCTATGACTCGTCCATAGACAGCAACTTAACCACCACTTTCAAGGTCCAGAAAGGTAGCCTACTAATGGCATTGTTAAAATAGTCCACGTGACTACAGTTGTTCAAATTTAATTATATGAAGCTACAAGAATACTTTTTGTGCGCAAAAACAAAACAAAAATAATGACTTTATTCAACAATATCTTCTCTTCCCTGTCATTCTCATACAATGTTTATGTTCAGCACTTCCAGGTTTTACGTCAGAATGCCAGCTCAGCATTGGCCGATGCTGATCACGTGAGCAGCACTATGCAGAAGAACCTGGAAGCGCTAAATGTAAACAGCATATGAGAATGGCACAGAAGAAAATATATTTTTGGGGGTTGTTTTGCGCTCAAAAAGTATTCTCATCGCTTCATAAAATTAACATGTTGAACCACTGCAGGCATGGACTATTTTAATGATGTCTTTAGTACCTTTCCGGGCCTTAAAAGTGCTTGTTAAATTTCTGTCTTTGGAGGAGTCAGCTCTTGAGTTTCATCAAAAATATCCTAACTTTTGTTCCAAAGGTAAACGGAGGTTATGGGTTTGGAACGACATGAGTGTAAGAAATGAATGACAGAATTTTAATTTTTTTGTGAACTAACCCTTTAAATGTATAGTTACAGTGTAACAAGGACACCTTAAAATAAAGTGTAACTTTCTATTCATCAAAGAAGCCTGAAAAGTATTACTGTTTCCCCAAAATATTGAACTGTTTTCATCATTGGTAATAATATGTTTCCTGAACAGCAGATCAGCATATTAGAATGATTTCTAAAGGATCATGTGACACTGAAGACTGGAGTAATGATGCTGAAAATTCAGCTTTGCATCACAGGAATAAATTATATTTTAAAATAGATTACAATAGAAAACAACTATTTTAAATTGTAATATTATTTGACAATATTACTATTTTACTATATTTTTTGATCAAATGAATGCAGCCTTGGTGAGCATAAAAAAAACTTTAAAAATTCATTACAAATCTTATGGAACTCAAATCATATTAAGCATTTGAGCTGAGATTTGCTGAGATTCATGACTTTAATAACATTAGCTACAGTATTAGCATTGGTAGAAATCAGTTGCTTGTCTTATTCTACCATCAATATGAGTCTTACATAAGTGTACTGCTCCGCTCTAGCCATGCGTCTGCGGGTTTGGCAGGGCCAGAGAGGTTTAACTGGCCGAGCAGAATGTCTTATTTCTCAGGTGCAAGATTGTTTAGATCTGGTTGAAGGATGGGTGGCTCTCTTATTACCCAGCCCTTGCATTCCACAGCTGACGCAGGATGATGTGCCAGCCTCACCCACCCAAGTTGCTATTCCGTCCTCCATTTGTCTTCTCTTAGTCTCTCTTTGCTTTCAGCACCATCATTGCTGCTGGTATGACAACAAAGTTTGTTTTTGTCAAACACCTTTGTTCATGCTTTCCCCCTCTAAATAAGACATTCTCTCACTCTCTTTTGCAGTCTCGCACTCTCTCATTCTCCAATGTCTGAGTTTAGTGAGTGCACATTCAATTTTGACTAACTCAGGAGCTGTTGCTTTCCAATGAAAAGAGCTTTTGTCCTCTTATTCCCTTTCAGCAATACAACTCAATCTAATGTACAGCCCACAGTACATCCTTACAAAATTGAATACAATATATTCTATCAGTATATTTATTTACAATATAATGTATTTTTTTAAGTTTTTTTTTAAGTCTCAGTTATTTGAAATATAAATATTTTGTAACATTATGAATGTCTTTACTGATACTTTTAATCAATTTTGTGTCCTTGTTAAAATGTAAAAAAAAAAAAAAAAAAAAAGACTGACCCCAAACAATTGAACTGTGAATAAGAGAGCCAGAAATATTTCTTATTACATGAACATATTTGTAGTGTTTAGACTCTCTCTTCTGTGTGTGTGTTTGTAGGAGTCTCCAGCCCTGAAGAGCTGACAGTGGAGCATGCTCACTCTGCCCTGGAGAACGTGTTTGAGACGCTGAGGGGAGTCAGACATGCCCGAGACCACCTGAAGCAGTTCAGTTCTGTGTACACTCCCAGTGATGGAGCACACCAGGTCAGTGAACCTTGAGTGGCATTTAGATAACATGCAATTTATGTTTCTTAAACACACAATGCCACATATTAACCTTCAGCTGGTCTCCCTACAGCACAAATGTGAAAAAACTTCACCCAAACAAGACTCTTGTCCTCATTTTTGTTCAGTGTCTCAAAGCGTAAAAATACTTGTATTGAGGGTCTAAAAATCTACTTGCCAAGCCCCAAATAAGAGCATAGTTGTCTATCATGATAAATAAAATAAATTAATAACTAATGATTTTTACGAGGGCAATGAATCAATAATCAACTTACTTAAGATGTACAATGACTCTATTTTCTTCTAGAGCTGCTGTACGGACAAAATTATGTTCCTCCTATCACTGTAAAGCTGCATTGTAAAAAGCTCTATATAAATAAAGGTGACTTGACTATCAAAATAATGAAGTTAAAGGTGCCATCGAACGTTTTTTTTACAAGATGTAATATTAGTCTAAGGTGTCCCCTGAATGTGTCTGTGAAGTTTCAGCTCAAAATACTCCATGGGTTTTTTTTTAATTCATTTTTTTAACTGCCTATTTTGGGGCATAATTAGAAATGCACCGATTCATGTTGCGGCCCCTTTAAATGCTCATGTTCCCCACCCACGGAGCTCGTGCTTGCCTTAAACAGTGCATAAACAAAGTTCACACAGCTAATGTAACCCTCAAAATGGATCTTTATAAAGTGTTCGTCATGCATACTGCATGCATGCATCGGATTATGTGAGTATAGTATTTATTTGGATGTTTACATTTGATTCTGAATGAATTTGAGGCTGTGATCCGTGGCTAACGGCTAATGCTACACTGTTGGAGAGATTTATAAAGAATGAAGTTGTGTTTATGAATTATAAAGACTGCAAGTGTTTAATAATGAAAATAACGACGGCTCTTGTCTCCGTGAATACAATAAGAAACAATGGTAACTTTAACCACATTTAACAGTACATTAGCAACATGCTAACGAAACATTTAGAAAGACAATTTACAAATATCACTAAAAATATCATGTTATCATGGATCATGTCAGTTATTATTGCTCTATCTGCCATTTTTTGCTATTGTTCTTGCTTGCTTACCTAGTCTGATGATTCATCTGTGCACATCCAGACATCCTGCCCTTGTCTAATGCTTTGAACATGGGCTGGCATATGCAAATATTGGGGGCGTACACCCCGTAACAGTCGGTGTTATGTTGAGATTCGCCTGTTTTTCGGAGGTCTTTTAAACAAATTAGATTTATATAAGAAGGAGGAAACAATGGAGTTTGAGACTCACTGTATGTCATTTCCATGTACTGAATTCTTGTTATTTAACTATGCCGAGGTAAATTCAATTTTTTATTCTAGGGCACCTTTAATTCAGAAATCAGCATAAATAAATAAAAAGAATGATAATCAGATTATAAGGCTTATGATGATAGAAGTGAACAGACAGGGGTTATCATTTACAAAATTGTTTATTCTTTACACTTATGCCACCATCCATAAATAATACGAATAAATAATAAATAAGTAAAAATGTAAAATATCAAAATATACATAAAGCATATGCAAACACTGAGAAAAATATGATCTCTGTTTTATCTCTTTTTAATCTCTTATTTTTTTTAGTAGCTCAAGTGTCAATAATAAACAATTTAGTAAATAATTCACATAAATAATGTGAGTTATGATTCATTATTTACACATACTGTATATTTACATTTAAATCATTTGTATTGTAATTTATTTATACATCTTTGGTTATGTATTTACTTTATCATCAACATAGTACATGATTTAAGTCTAACTGTGCAAATGATAATCTGATCTTGCTACTTTAAGTGAACAATTCAAATGAAAGAATATCTACTAAAGAAAGCATCTGTCGCAATTTACACATCTGCTAAATTGTACTTCCATGGAAAAAGTTTCCAGAATGCCAAAACAAATTTCCTAGAACTCCATGTGGCAACACATATGAGGAATTCTTCTCACTTTAACAAAAAATATGAAGAAGAACATCATAAATCTTCATGTTTTTGTTCTTTTTTTAAAGGTGCCCTAGAATCAAAAATTTAATTTACCTTGGCATAGTTAAATAACAAGAGTTCAGTACATGGAAATGACATACAGTGAGTCTCAAACTCCATTGTTTCCTCCTTCTTATGTAAATCTCATTTGTTTAAAAGACCTCCGAAGAACAGGCGAATCTCAACATAACACCGACTGTTACGTAACAGTCGGGATCATTAATATGTACGCCCCCAGTATTTGCATATTCCAGCTCATGTTCAAGGCATTAGACAAGGGCAGGCAGTATTAACGTCTGGATCTGTGCACAGCTGAATCATCAGACTAGGTAAGCAAGCAAGAACAATCACGAAAAATGGCAGATGGAGCAATAATAACTGACATGATCCATGATATCATGATATTTTTAGCGATATTTGCAAATTGTCTTTCTAAATGTTTTGTTAGCATGTTGCTAATATATTGTTAAATGTGGTTAAAGTTACCATCGTTTCTTACTGTATTCACGGAGACAAGAGAGCCGTCGCTATTTTCATTTTTAAACACTTGCAGTCTGTATAATTCATAAACACATCTTCATTCTTTATAAATGTCTCCAACAGTGTGTAACGTTAGCTTTAGCCACGAAGCACTATCAAACTCATTCAGAATCAAATGTAAACATCCAAATAAATACTATACTCACATGATCTGACGCATGCATGCAGTATGCATGACGAACATCTTGTAAAGATCCATTTGAGGGTTCTAGGGCACCTTTAAGAGCTGGTTCATCACATGTATGATGCTGCGAGTGACATCACAAATACACATAGTAAAACAGCTAGATAATTCCACAAAGTAATGAATATACAGTGACACAGCTGATAATTGTCAGTTCAAACATTGTATTTGGGACACTGTGCATATTCAGGAGCAGAATGATTCTGATTCATACGGATATTATAATAATTCTCTGTCCTGTTTCTTCATAAATATCATCTGTCGTCCTCTTAGATCATTGTATTCATGCAGAACCTGCTACAGACTGTGTGTGACTGTCTTTGACTACTGGTAGCCAGAGTGCGTCACAACCTTCTACCTATACTGTGTGACAGAACTGAACATCCACTCTTGTACCTTTTGAGAGTGTTTCATGTGCTCTTGTGTTCATTTGTGTAGCAGACAGTGAAAGAGAAATAATCAGACTGAGGGACAGAAGGGTAAAGTGCTGATTATATAACGCACTGATGTCTTCTTTTCCTAACCAGGAAGCACTTGTGTTACAGTCATTCAGAGATGTTCTCTGCTGGTTCAGTAGTTTTTAGTAGTTTAATTCATCCGTGTTGAGGGGGGATAATAAGCTAAAAGTAATGATGTTGGTAGCTTAATGCGGTTTTTGTAAAGTAGCACACAATGTCCTCTTAACTTGACAGCAGCTCAGATGTTTTATTGTTTAATTGTTTAATTGTTGCTTTTTCTGTAATAAGATTTTTCCATCAGGTTGTGATGTATGACGGTGCACCACTGTTTTTAATGTCACATTGTAGGTTAATTTCTTGAGCACCCTATCAGCATATCATAAAAAAATCGTACCTACCCCAAACTTTTGAATGGTATTGTATCTAACTCTTTATTCTAGTTAGCTTTATTGGTTAGAAGTTTGTAGTGTAGCTAACTATTTTTTCAAGAGAGTATGGTTCTTTTACTAGTTGTCGCTAGCTGTTTTAAATTATGACTAGCTTGTAATATGACAATTTCAAAAGTAAATTCCCTAACACTGTTGTGGATTATGTAGATTATGTTTTAAAAGATGTAATATAAGTCTAAGGTGTCCCCTGAATGTGTCTGTGAAGTTTCAGATCAAAATACCCCATAGATTTTTTTTTATTAATTTTTTTAACTGCCTGTTTTGGGGCATCATTATAAATGCGCCGATTTTATGCTGCGGCCCCTTTAAATCCCGTGTTCTCCGCCCACAGAGCTCGCGCTTGCCTTGAACAGTGCCTTAACAAAGTTTACACAGCTAATATAACCCTCAAAATGGATCTTTACAAAGTGTTCGTCATGCATGCGGCATGCATGCGTCGGATTATGTGAGTATTGTATACTGTTATATTGTTTACATTGATTCTGAATGAGTTTGAGGCTGTGCTCCGTGGCTAACGGCTAATGCTACTCTGTTGGAGAGATTTATAAAGAATGAAGTTGTGTTTATGCCTTATACAGACTGCAAGTGTTTAAAAATGAAAATAGCAACGGCTCTTGTCTCCGTGAATACAGTAAGAAACGACGGTAACTTTAACCACATTTAACAGTACATTAGCAACATGCTAACGAAACATTTAGAAAGACAGTTTACAAATATCACTAAAAATATCATGTTATCATGGATCATGTCAGTTATTATTGCTCCATCTGCCATTTTTCGCTATTGTTCTTGCTTGCTTACCTAGTCTGATGATTTGGTTGTGCACATCCAGACGTTAATACTGGCTGCCCTTGTCTAATGCCTTTTATAATGTTGGAAACGTGGGCTGGCATATGCAAATATTGGGGGCGTACACCCCGACTGTTACGTAACAGTCGGTGTTATGTTGAGATTCGCCTGTTCTTCGGAGGTCTTTGAAACAAATGAGATTTATATAAAAAGGAGGAAACAATGGAGTTTGAGACTCACTGTATGTCATTTCCATGTACTGAACTCTTGTTATTTATAAAGTAAATACAATGCCAAGATAAATTCAATTTTTCATTCGAGGGCACCTTTAAAGGGTTAGTTCATTCAGACATGAAAATTATTCCATGATTTACTCACCCTTAAGCCATCCTAGGTGTATATCACTATCTTCTTTCAGACGAACACAGTCAGAGATATATTTAAAAATATCCTGGCTCTGCAAATATTTATAATGGTAGTGAATAGTGGGGGCCTTTTTTGAAGGCCAAAATAAATGCATCCATCCATCCTAAAAAATATTCCATATGGCTCCAGAGGGCCTTCTGAAATGAAGTAATATCCATATTTAAAACTTTATGAAGTAAAATAACTAGTTTCCAGCAAATGGCCGTATCAATGATTTGCGGCGGAAGAGTGAACTCTGTCCTGATGCATGCGTAATGACGAATTCGGACTCTTTTGGCGCAAGTTGAGTTGCGTGGTACAGTCGTCTGGCGGAAGCTAGTTATTTTAGATTATAAAGTTTTAAATATGGATATTTTCTTCACCTCGCTTCAGAAGAACTTTATTAACCCCCTGGTAATAATAATAATGGTCATTATATTTATGATGGATGGATGCAATTTTTTTGGCTTCAAAACAGGCCCCCCGTTCACTACCATTATAAATCTTTAGAGAGCAAGGATATGTTTGAATATATATGTTTGAACCCTTTAAAGGGTTAGTTCACCCAAAAATTAAAATTCTGTCATTAATTGCTCACCCTCATGTCGCTCCAAACCCGTAAGACTTTTGTTCATCTTCGGAACACAAATTAAGATATTTTTAATGAAATCTGTGAGCTATCTGGCCTCCGATGACTGCAACACAACCACCACTTTCAAGGCCCATAAAGGTATTAAAGACATCATTAAAGTAGTCCATGTGACTACAGTGGTTCAACCTTAATTTTATGAAAGTGATGAGAATACTTTTTGTGTGCAAAAAACGAACAAAAATAACGACTTTATTCACACAGTGCAGCGCTTCTGGGTTCTATGTCAGGCTGTCAGCTGCCGTTTGACGTAAACACGGAAGCTCTGCACTGTGTTTACTATGTCAACTGCATAGGAGACTGACATGGAAGAGAAGAAATTGTTTGAATAAAGTCATTATTTTTGTTTGTTTTTTTGCGCACAAAAAGTATTCTCATCGCTTCATAACATTGAACTAACCCTTTAATCATATTGGTCATGGTGATCTGTGGAGTTTAATTCACTGTTCCTCCAGTTGTTGAAACCATAATTGAGCCCTCAATTTAAAAACACTGCATCGCTGCATTCATGATGTGGATTGAATAGCACATTCTTATTTATCAGCAGTAGCCTGCATCTAATTTTTGCTTTGTTTTTTTGTTTCTTGTTTTTGATGCAAGAACATTTTGTCCCAGTATTTTGCCAACGAAAAATTTAATTTTTTTTGGATTGTTATCTCACTTTTGCTTTGGAAATGCATCAGCAAGCCACACTGCTATGCTAGAATGAGATCTCAGGAGAAATACAGTTAGGAAGTAAAGCTGTTTGCCAGCTGTAAGCCTCAGATTCTGTAGATATGCTTTGAACCAAAGTAAATGATAAGGATGTAAAGCCAACGGCGGAAAATGCTGTTGACACTGGAAAAATGTTTAATAAATGGGGCACAGAAAATATGTGCTAAGTGCTGGCAGAGAAATGTTTAAGCTTTTTGGTCACCCTTTAAACCTGTCTGTGTGTATTCACTGTTGGTTTTTAAATTGTTGTAGAGGCATTTTTGTGGTTTCTCAATCCCATTCCTGTTCTCGCTCAGTAGTTATCTGTCACTCTTCATACACTTCCATTCAAAAGTTTGGGGTCGCTACGTGTTTTTAAATATTTTTCAAAGAAGACTCTTGTGCTCACCAAGCCTGCATTTTATTTGATCATTTTATTTGATTTGAAGACAGTAAAAGTAGTAATATTGTGAAATATTACAAATTAAAATAACCTTTTTCTATTTTAATAGATTTTAAAATATTTTCAGCAGTACTCCTGTTGTGCATCTTAATATTTTATGGAAACTGTGATTTATTTATTTTCAGAATTCTTTGATGAATAGAAGGTTCAAAACAGCATTTGTTTGAAATAGAAATATTTTGTAACTTTATAAATGTTTTAACTGTCACCTTTGATAAATTTAATGCATCTTTGCCACATAAAAGTATTAATTTCTTTGAACAAAATATCTATTGGCCCATGACTCTTGTTAACTATAGTGTAAATTAATAATGAAATAACCCAAAACAACATATAAAGTTGTATTTAAATATAAAGGAAAAAAAAGATCTCAACTGTTCCCTTGATCATTCTAGATCATGATTATTTTGATGGAACATTTGCGTGATGGTAAAGAAAAGCTGCACGAGAAGGAGCAGTCAGACAGGAGAGAACATCAAATTTTAATGTGTTATGCTTTGTGTCTCTTCACTGGAGGTCGCATCAGCTTTAAAGAGCTCACGTTACGTACTTAAGAGAACATGTACTTGAGACACAGACTTGGCAGTGATACACTCACATACACATAGACACACGTCAACAGAAAAACTCAGACATCTAATTGGGAATATTTTCAGCAATACACATGTATGTCTGTGCCTGAGGTTTTAAATGCTAAACAGATTATGAGTTATGTCAGGGAGGTTTGGTACATAGTGTGACTTTGGTGAGACTCACAGTCCGGGAATGTTCCTTGCAAATTATTCTGTCGTCGTAACTTATTTATACACGGTGTGCTTGTGTGTGTTTGGTTTTTCATTTTCTTCTACTTTCTATCTAAAAGCACAAGCTCAGACTCAAGTACTCATGCTCCTTTCCATCTCAGATATGTAGCAGCTAATCACTAGACACTCAGCTAGAATGTAGGTCAACAACGCGGAGACACACATATATATGTACCTATAATAAAGCACAGAAATGTGCACATATGTATATATATAAACATATATGTGTGTGTGTGTGTGTGTGTGTGTGTATATATATATATATATATATATATATATATATATATATATATATATACATATATACATATATACAGGTGCTGGTCATATAATAAGAATATCGTGAAAAAGTTCATTTTTTTATTGTAAATTATTTTTTAAAATGAAACTTTCATATATTCTAGATTCCCTACATGTAAAGTAAAACATTTCAAAATTTTACAGCTCATGAAAGTCCAAAATCCAGTATCTCAAAATATTAGAATATTTCCTAAGATCAATCAAAAAATGAATTTTCAAAACAGAAAAGTTCAAGTTCTTTAAAGTATGTTCATTTGTACACTCAGTACTTGGTTGGCAGCACATATTACAGCAAATGACTTACTCCTAGCACAAATTACAGCATCAGTGAAGTGTGGCATGGAAGTGATCAGCCTGTGGCACTGCTGAGGCACTATTGAGCCTTCAGATCATCTATATATTGTTGGATCGACTGTTTCTCATCTTTCTCTTGAAAATATCCCATAGATTCAGGGGTCAGGCATGTTGGCTGGCCAATAAAACACAGTAATATCATGGTCAGCAAACCACTTGGAAGTGTTTTTTGCACTGTGGGCAGGTGCTAAAGTCTTGCTGGAAAAGGAAATCAGCATCTCCATAAAGTTTGTCAGCAGATGGAAGCATAAAGTGCTCCAAAATCTCCTGGAAGATGGCTGCATTGACTTTGCACTTGAGTAAACACAATGGACCAACACCAGCAGATGTCACGGCCCCCCAAATCATTACTAACTTCAGAAACTTCACACTAGACTTCAAGCAGCTTGGATTCTGTGCCTCTCCAGTCTTCCTTCAGACTCTGGGACCATGATTTCAGCATGAAATGCAAAATTTACTTTTATCTGAAAAGAGGACTTTCGACCACTGTTCACTGTCCAGTTCTTTTTCTCCTTAGCCCAGGTAAGATGCTTCTGACGTTGTTTCTGTTTCAGAAGTGGCTTGGTAGTCCTTTTCCTGAAGATGTCTGAGTGTGGTGACTCTTGATGCGCTGACTCCGGCTTCATTTGACTCATTGTGAAGCTCTCCCAAGTGTCTGAATCGGCTTTACTTGACAGTATTCTCAAGCTTGTGGTCATCCCTGTTGCTTGTGCACCTTTGGCTACCCAATTTCTTCCTTCTAGTCAACTTTGCATTTAATATGCTTTGATACATCACTCTGTAAACAGCCACCACATTCAGTAATGACCATCTATGACTTACTCTCTTTGTGGAGGGTGTCAATGATTGTCTCCTGGACCATTGCCAAGTCAGCAGTCTTCCCCATTAGTGTGGTTTCAAAGAACAAGAGATACCCGGAATTTATACTGTAGGGATGGTCATTTAATGAAGCTCAAATGTAAAAATTCTAATATTTTGAGATACTGGATTTTTGACTTTCATTAGCTGTACGCTCTAATCAACAAATTAAAAAAAAAAACATTTGAAATGTTTTACTTTACATGTAGGGAATCTAGTATAAATGAAAGTTTCATTTTTTAAAATAATTTACAATAAAAAAAATGAACTTTTTCACGATATTCTAATTATATGACCAGCACCTGTATATATTATGTATGTATGCATGTATGTATGTATGTATGTATGTATATACACTGATCAGGCATAGCATTATGACCACCTTCCTAATATTGTGTTGGTCCTACTTTTGCTGCCAAAATGAAAGTTGGTACGTGGTACGTGTCAAAGTAACATCCACATGGATGGCAGGACCCAAGGTTTTCCAGCAGAATATTGCCCAAAGCAACACACTGCCTCTGCCAACTTGCCTTCTTCCCACAATGCATCCTGGTGCCATGTGTTCCCCAGGTAAGCGGGGGAGATGCTCTGATCCAGTCATTTAGCCATCACAATTTGGCCCTAGTCAGACTCGCTCAAATTCTCACGCTTGCCCATTTTTCCTTCTTTTAACACATCAACTTTGAGGACAAAATGTTCACTTGCTGCCTAATATATCCCACCCACTACACTACAGTTTTCACATTGGAAATGCTGTGCAAAGGTTTTATTTCTGAGATGCTAAGTGGATACAAAGTAACATGGTCATGATTAGGGCATATGACAACAATGTAGCAATAATAGTAATGTAGTAATAATAATACTAATAGTGTGTAGTATATACTGCACAGTATGTGGTAAGCATTACACTAGCAATCCATTCCAAACAATACATACACCTACAGATGTTTTTCAAGTGCCCTTCAGATGCTTTTCTCTTATTGTCCGTCATTCACAAAATTCTACATGTTCCTCACCTCTTGCATATTTGTTAAGTATATATTTTGGCTAATTTGATTTTTTTTCAGCTCTGTTTAACATGCCTTAGCATGTTTAAATCCATTCCACTGAATCCTGTGGATTTTTATTCATAATCAATGCAGAAAATGCACACAAACACACTGAAGACGTCCTTTCTTTTTGGGCCTGCTGATGAGGACTCTATAGCAAACAAATCAGAATACTGTCTTGGTTCGAGCAGCAGGACAGGTGTCTAAAAAAGCTCACTGCTAGCCTTTCTCTCTCAACTACCCCTAATCCACCTACCAGACACCGGTACACACCGGGAAAACGCATGAGTCACTCAATTGAAGAATAATAAGCCTCCTTTTATACGCTTTTTGTGTTTTCTTTTTTTAGCTTGTTGAGTAATCTTTCATCTAGAGGTTTATTTTTTGAGGTATTTAATTCCGGCTGCATGACATTAATAGGCTATTTTTTAACAATGGGTGCATGTTATTTTTAGAGGCTCAGTGGAACACACTTTTTGCAACAAAAATCTGTGAATGAAACATCTTGACTGATCTCATGCATGAGATTTGGTGATTTAATTCTGAATTACAGTTAAATTTTGACACTTTATTTGATAGAAAGTTTATTCTATACTAAAAGATCTTGCTTTGTTTTGTTGTCATTTTATGACACCATCAACATACATCAGTAATGCAATACTTGTATATCAAATACATTTTTAGTTTTTTTTTTTTAAAGAAATTAGTCACCATGACATCAAAATTGACAATTTTTATTTTTTAATTCTTATTTTTTTTGAGAAGCTGTTTCACTCGGATACACATCACAATAGGGAAGAAAAGACTATTGTAACTTTCATTTCAAATACATTTCAAATACTAGCGTCTAGCAAGGATGCATTCAATTAATATAATATATATATATATATATATATATATATATATATATATATATATATATATATATATATATACAGTACAGTCCAAAAGTTTGGAACCACTAAGATTTTTAATGTTTTTAAAAGAAGTTTCGTCTGCTCACCAAGGCTACATTTATTTAATTAAAAATACAGTAAAAAACAGTAATATTGTGAAATATTATTACAATTTAAAATAACTGTGTACTATTTAAATATATTTGACAAAGTAATTTATTCCTGTGATGCAAAGCTGAATTTTCAGCATTGTTACTCCAGTCTTCAGTGTCACATGATCCTTCAGAAATCATTCTAATATGATGATTTGCTGCTCAATAAACATTTATGATTATTTTCAATGTTGAAAACAGTTGTGTACTTTTTTTTTTTCAGGATTCCTTGATGAATAGAAAGTTCAAAAGAACAGCATTTATCTGAAATACAAAGCTTCTGTAGCATTATACACTACCGTTCAAAAGTTTGGGGTCAGTAAGAATTTTTATTTTTATTTTTTTGAAAAGAAATTAAAGAAATGAATACTTTTATTCAGCAAGGATGCATTAAATCAATCAAAAGTGTCAGTAAAGACATTTATAATGTTACAAAAGATTAGATTACAGATAAACACTGTTCTTTTGAACTTTCTATTCATCAAATAATCCTGAAAAATATATTGTACACAAATATTTTGTACAATTGTACACATTAAATGTTTCTTGAGCAGCAGATCAGCATATTAGAATGATTTCTGAAGGATCATGTGACACTGAAGACTGGAGTAATGATGCTGAAAATTCAGCTTTGCATCACAGGAATAAATTACTTTGTGAAATATATTCAAATAGAAAACAGTTATTTTAAATTGTAATAATATTTCACAATATTACTGTTTTTACTGTATTTTTAATTAAATAAATGTAGCCTTGGTGAGCAGACGAATCTTCTTTTAAAAACATTAAAAATCTTAGTGGTTCCAAACTTTTGGACTGTACTGTATATATCATTTTTTTAAAGGCATGTAATGTAGTGAAGATACAGTTGACAGTTGATGTTGATCGATTAATCATGCATTTTATTTATAGTCATAAAAATTTGGGTATGAGTTGGGCATGATTAATCCATGTTAATTATCTATATATATAGTTTTTTACAATTAATCACCCTCAACTTATATGATTTTTTTTTTTTTTTTTTTTTTTTTGCAGTATATTTACATATATTGAGTTTCAGAGACTGACTCAGTATAGCTCATTTCCCCTCAGCACCTCATCTTCATCTGCTGACAAACACGTTGCAGGCGTGTCACTGTGACCTGGAAAGGCAAATGATGTTTTGTGTTGGCTTAAATGCAATTAATTCAGTTGTTTTGAGTTTCTAATAATGGTGGTAGTGGGTTCCAAAATGACTCATTAGATGACTAAACATGACAAAGTGCATATTCACTTATTGGAAATGTGGGTGTTTTCCTTTCAGTCTGTTTATTATGACTGAAGGCTAGTATGTGTGTGTTTATTCTGCATTGTTTTCTCTCTCTGATGTGTTTTTGACATGGAGTTTAAAGGCCAAAGTTGAATTCATTTCTCATTAATATGTTCCTATTATAAACAAAGTGTCTCATGTTATATCTTCCCTTATATGGGCACATTTAGAGTGGGAAGGGCTGTTAATAAATGGCGGAGTTTCATCACTAATTTACGGTAAAAGCAGAATTGTGATGTAAATTGTCAATCATCTGCTTTAGAGATGCCTAGAAGTGCTGTTTCTACAGGTACACTCATGTGTCAGGAGGGGAGAGAGAGGTTACAGAGTCATATGAGTTAGGAAGATGCAGAAACCTGAAAGACAGACTCAAGACAGCACAGGTGATTCTTGAAAGCCCTTTAATGTAGGCAATATGGCTCTGTACGAGGGAGTTTGCACATGCGGAACCAGGCATCATGGCCAGGTATGAAATCTTTAGCCCCAGGTGCAGATTTCAGGGAAAGATTCATGAAATTAACTGTGTGTGATTACTGGAAATCTGCATCTGGATGTGTGAAGTTGAGCAGGTCAGGTCATGTCAACCTTCTGGAATGCTAGAGCATTTCATGACATTCATAAACTCTCCAGTGCCAAAAAATGGGAATGTGTTAAAGTAATGTGTTTTCCAAAATCACTGAGGGACAGGGTGGGTAAATATGTTTTTAGACCAAACATGTTATAAATATAAAACTATTGCAGACAGAATATAAGAATAAAAGGTTTGCCAAACTCAAAACACAAAATGACCACGCTTATGTTTACTGACATGGAAATAAGCAATATTTTGACCAGTTTTTGTGATGTCTATCCAATGCTTTAATTCTTAATTGCCTTTTCCTAGCATATGTTAATATATTCAGTTAGTTAATCAGCATATCATGTAGTTTATTGTATATTGAAACTTTGAATCAGTTGACTGCCCTAGGAAAACACACTGAGAGCTGCTTCGTTTTCTGCTTCCTTTTAGACACACCAAAATACAAAGACACATCTGTTTAACATGTATGCACCTCCTTTTTGTAACACTTTCACAAACAAACACCCAGACAGTGTAAATAACTTAGGCTGTTAGATCAGGATCCGTGTTGAACCCAGCAAACTCACTATTTCAGTTCAGCGTCAGTGTAAGTTAAACAGTAGGGGTTGATTAGAGTGGCCCGAGGCTGTACGTTCATATTCAAGGAATCCATGAATCATCACATTACTGTGTCTTCAGTTTTACTGGCCCCCGCTGATGCTGTATATGCAGCAGATAATAACTGTCCTAAACAACCCTCACTTTTAAACCTGCTTTTGTCAGCTCCTACACTCACTCTCTATGCAGGAAACAGAACATTACAGGAACACCATGATGGGAAAAAAATGTAGCTGATAATGGGAAATATAATTTTTCAATTTTCCAGTACGGCAGCCCACACTATTGAACTTGTTTCTTTCTATCATCTTGCTATGTTCTTTTTGTTGCAAATTAAATTGCTTGTGAATGATTATGGGTTTCACAAAACAAAGAAAAATAACAAGACAGCATGGATTTTGTTTTTGAGAGCGCTATTAAAGTTATGTCCAAAAAAAGTTAATTGTGTACATTCAGCACACACATGCTGAGTTGATGGCTCCATAAACTGTAAGCCATTGTTCTAATATAACCCACAGTGCCATCTGTCATAGAACAGAACAACAACTGGTCAGCTTAATCTTTTACAACTATGGTGTACCTCAAGGTTCAGTACTGGGTCATCTCCCTTTTCTTGTTTTATATATTTATATATTGTTCTGTGAAAAGAGCAGTGTTTTAACAGGTCTGTTTAAAATTAGTTTTCTTCTTTGCCACTGTAATTATGCTTACATTCTCAGTTGCACTTTTTGTCTCATTGTTATTCTCTCATATATTATATTACTTACAGTTGTAAATATGTACCTCATGGGGTTCTCTTCAGTCAGGCCTTTTCTTCGAAACGAAAGATTGTGCTTTTTGCATACTAATAGGCCAATTTAAAAACAACTTATGCTGCGGGGTACCTGAGAAGTGTTTGTTAGTGAGAGAACAGGCTTTTCTTCCCAGTATTTTTTTACATAATTCCACAAATTTTAGAATTTAAGCTATGTTTTGTTTGTTTGTTTATTTGTTTGTTTGTTTTTATGTAGGCAACATACCGGCCATTGCTTAAGCAGGTGCTAGAGGAGATCTTCCACCCAGACAGACGTGAATGTCCTGATGTAGAGCACATGTCGGGTGGACTCACTGACCTTCTCAAGACTGGCTTTAGCATGTTCATGAAGGTAACTCGCACTCAAACATACTGCTCCTTTCAAGCTATCATGAAAAACTATACATGAGTAAGTTCAGTTTTGTTGTATCTTATAGTGCTAATAATTTGTTCATTTTTGTCGTGAGGTATGTAAAAAACAAAAAGTCTATGCTTTATTATGAAATGGAGCCTCTTATGCATCCACTGAGGAAAAAAGCTCCTATACACTTCTCATCAGAGCCGTTTACTAAACAACACCCCCAAAAGTGTTCTAAAATCTTATGGATTATTTTATGTTTAATTTAATACTCTTTTACTTCATTAACTCTCGCACCACCAGCCTTGCTCCATTGTTTCCACAGCCTTCAGCCCGCGCTGCTTGCCACAAATATTTAAATTTACCTGACGGTGGAATATTTATGTGTTCATTTGCGGTGCGGGTGCGGGTCTGGAATCAAGAGGCATGGGCGGACTGTGGGTCCAATAGCCAAGACTATTTCAATTCGGTACCCACTGATAGGCACCTGCTTTCAAATGGCCCCATGCTTATCTGTGTTTATTCTCTGTAGTCTAAAGAATGTAAAAGGTTTCTAATTACAATGAGATTTGCAGCATTGAGCACAGAGTTTGCCCGCTACAACTGCAATTATTGACAGCTTCAGTCATTAAGGGAGCACTCTTTGCTTGCTTTCTGTATATAATCTATTTGCAATTTGAATGAAATCCGCTACAAGGTGCATGACAACACTACAAACTTTGATTTGAAGCAAAAAAGTTTTTAAAAATCAGACACAAATCAATGGTACATGACTGTGTACTGAGAACTCCAATCCCATGAAGCATTGCAAACAGCATAATCAAATTAAAATGGTGGTGAAATATAAAACTGTTCATTTACAAATGTTGATTATATGTATATTTATAAAACGGTTAGTTCCTCTCCTTGATTCTGATTGGTCAACAGCTGTGTTTTATTCACGATAAATCACGGCTATGACCGCTTCACCCAATGGTTCTGTGTATCACTACACAACACCATTAGCAACCACTCTTAGCAACGTATGTTCTCAGTTGATTTTGTTCATTGAAGCTTACTGTATTATGTAGAAGAGTGTTGTGAGAGAAAATTCGAGTGAGCGAGTTTATTACCTGCATTCAGATTTAGCATTTTCCTTCAGGTCAGTCCTATGTTCATAATAAAAAATCTGTTTAAAGGGTTAGTTCACCCAAAAATGAAAATTCTGTCATTTATTACTTACCCTCATGCCGTTCCACACCCGTAAGACCTTCGTTTATCTTCGGAACACAAATTAAGATATTTTAGTTGAAATCCAATGGCTCAGTGAGGCCTCCATAGGGAGTAATGGACACTTCCTCTCTCAAGATCCATAAAGGTACTAAAAACATATTTAAATCGGTTCATGTGAGTACAATCAAAGTCCCTTTAAGACAAGTCATTTCACTCGGCGGCCATCTTTGAAACGCCTCTCGGGCATCCTGGGCATCATGCCCTATCTCTTTGAATGGGGAAACATCACATTCTCCAAAACTGTTCGCCAACCTTACGATTACATTTCATATTTGAATTCACCAATGAATTCTGACAACAGCTGTCTTATAAATGTTTTATCCAAACGCTCGAATCATGACAAAAAACTGTATTTTTTTAGGCTGGATCAAGCTAATGCGCTTGCGCAGACCTAAATGCGCGTCTCTTCTGGCTTGTTTCAGAGGCGCGCGTCTGACTGTTTCTATAGAAACCAGTGCTTCTAACGGCTGCTGCAGTGACGCAATGACTTTACCAGTCAGCGATTGGCTCTTATTTAGAAGGCGGGACTTATTCCGCCATATTGCACGTTACACTTTCTCCCATTCAAAACAATACGAGTGACACGTCTTGTGTTATTCTATAGTCTTTGGTACAGTGGTTCAATATTAATATTATAAAGCGACCAGAATATTTTTGGAGCGCCAAAAAAACAAAATAACGACTTATTTAGTGATGGCCGATTTCAAAACACTGCTTCATGAAGCATCGGAGCATAATGAATCAGTGTGTCGAATCATGATTCAGATCGCGTGTCAAACTGCCAACGGCTGAAATCACGTGACCTTGGCGCTCACTGAGCCATTGGATTTCAACTAAAATATCTTAATTTGTGTTCCCGAAGATTAATGAAGGTCTTACGGGTGTGGAACGGCATCAGGGTGAGTAATAAATGACAGAATTTTCATTTTTGGGTGAACTAACACTTTAAATGTCTGATGTATCATCTTATCCTTTTAACAGCTAAAGGGTTTTCCCATGACTGACAGCGCTAGTCCAAGCATTTGTCAGTTACATCTTGTTCCGTTTTTTAAAAAAAATCAGTCTTTTCAATATAAGTCTTTGCTACTGACTGACACACTCATAAAGGCAGTCTTTGCCGCCATCTAATGGCGTAATAATGTAACTTCAGTTGCTGTTCACGGTCAGGGACTATTTTTTCAGGTGGAAGAAAGACTCCGCTTCATGTCGTGCCTAGCAACACCCTTCAGCTGTGACTTATTCACGATACAGCACAGCCTCTCTTACCTTATTGCTTACATATAAACAATTTATTACATTACATATAAACAATATGTTTTTGTTTTTTTAAAATATGCATATATATACACAGTCAAACCAAAAATTATTCAGACACTAGATATAATTTTTTATATATTTTTACTAGTGGGTGCAGGACACTATAGTTTATATATGTAAGTTAGGATAGCAAAATAAAGTAAACTGTGACATATTATACCCAAAAATTCTTCATACAGTGGACTACCAGTAACATTTAATAAAAATTTGGAACCAAAAAAATTATTCAGACATTTTGACCTGACGATGTTTTGCTTAAGTGTTATCTGACATAATTAAGGTTTTTTTTTCTGACACAGTTTAACTCTGAGATCTTGTCATGTTTTATTACCATTTTTAAACTATAGTGAATAAACTGTAATAATTAATGAAACTGTGGTTTGACTGTACAAACATTTAAACATTTTGAAAGCGTAGAGAGTGCTTCATTGGAGTGGGTGGAGCTAAAGATCTATTTGCTTTTTTCGACTCTGATTGGTATAATATTCTGTACAGCGTCATGGATAATGTTGTTTTTTTTTTTTGCCAGGAATTCCCCTGATAAACACAATTATTTTAAAAATAAGCTGAAATAATGTGGGTTGACTGCTTCAGCAGAAGCAAATACCATGGAATAACAACCTCGTAGCTCACAGTCTATCCGGTTTTAAAGTTATCGTTCAAAATAAATTTCCCTTTGTAGAAAATGAATAGGGTTTTTAACTTCTGGAACCCGACTGTTGCGCGCTATAACACACCTCGGAATGTCGTGACTGACCAATCAGAATCAAGTATTCCAGTGAACCGTGTAATAAAATACTTTATAGGATTTATCTGTTCTTCTAGGTATTGCATGTATTTTTAGAAGAATAAAGTAGATTTATAATGCAGTGCTAATCGATGTAGTCTTTATTACAGTATAGAATACTATAAAATTACATTCTATGTTAAGAAACCACATCAGATAACAGATTAAATTCATTTCAAACACTCAGCTGAAGTTACATAGTGAGTTTGAAGCCGAAGTGTATTAATCTCATAAATTGCAGTGTTTTGATGCTGTTCTTAAATTATGCATCTGTTGCCTGGAATGATTATCTTATGAATATTTTTTTTAAATCAATGTATGATAATTTGAATGTTTGTTTTTTAAAAGTGGGGGGCATTATTGGTGAAGTGAGAAGTTTGATCAATAAATGAGGGATTAAAATGGTGTGAATAGAAAGGTGTCAGTAAAGACAAAAGAATGATAATTACAGCATATCCCAGCCAGAGAGGTGTGAATGTGTACAGGGGAGACAGAACATGAATGGGGCAGATTGCAGCACAAGACAATAGACTGAATGGATGCTTAGAAGAAGTGAATAAACATCAGTTAACAGAGTTTTACATAGCATAGTTTGGGTACATAGCAGTGCTGTGATCATAAACTTCCGCTTTTGAGTTATGCTGAGCCCAGTCAACCAGGAGGCTCTTGTTAAAGCTCCTCTATATTTAATCAGTTATAATGTCAGTGTGCTTAAAGCATCCCTACTAAACTGCTCACTGGCACGTTACACAGATAATTATGTGTGATTCTTCTGTGAGTGTGTGCACTAAATATGTACTTATATTTAAAGCTTTGTCTAGAGCGATGTGTTTGTGGTGGTTCACAGAGAACTCTGACCTCTATACCACAAGCCCATGATGCTGTGGAGAGCTTTATTGATTATAACATGACTTTTTATTCTTTCTTCCAGCAATATAAGTTGAGATGTGGTTAAAAAAAAATGAATTAGTTTGGAACTGATATAAAGGGAGAGATGCGGTCGCAGTGGTAAATGATCATGAAATGATGTAGGAAATGATCATGTTACATAAAAAGTGCTATTCAAAGACATTGAATTGAATATTGTGGATGAAGTGGATATTGAGCACCAGGTAAAAAAATAACATTCGCACATTTGTCACAAAATGTATGGCTGTGTCTCATTTCGAAGGTTGTGCCCTCCTGAGGTCATATTTTTTGGCTACATGTCATCAAGGATGTCTCATTTCAGAAAAGTAACTATCATAAAATTGACTCTTATTCCTTCTAAAATCTAAATTACAGTAATGTCTTTCCTACTTTGGAATGTAATGGTTTCTGAAATGAGACTTTTCTGAAATGATGCAGCCTTAATGACTTATGCAGAGGGTGCAACCATCAAAAATAGACATAACAAATACCATCTCACAGTTCTATGTATAACGCTGTGTGTGTGTGTGTGTGTGTGTGTGTGTGTGTGTGTGTGTGTGTGTGTGTGTGTGTGTGTGTGTGTGTGTATGTATGTATATATATATATATATATATATATATATATATATATATATATATATATATATATATATATATATATAATATAATATAATATACACACACAGTATATATACTTTTTTTTTTCTTTTTTTTTCTTTTTTATCCAGGCAGTGTATAATTATATAATATATAATAATATACATTTTTTTTCAATCGTAGTCTTTATACCGGATGAATATTGTTGGTGTTACAGGGCTTGAATTGAAAATCTCAGTACTAAATTGAGTTATTTTTCACTGCTTATTGTGCTTAAACAGTCAAATACACACAAAATGATGCCAGTCTTGGTGGGTATTCACATAAACACAGTCAGTTATGTTTTAAGTGAATGAGGAAAAAAATGCATGTTTAACAGTATAATGGATCCATGTGTCAGGTCTTAAAGGGATAGTTCACCCAAAAATGAAAATTTGATGTTTATCTGCTTACCCCCAGAGCATCCCAGATGTAGGTGACGTTGTTTCTTCAGTAGAACACAAATGCTGATTTTTAACTCCAACCGCTGCCGTCTGTAAGTCTTATAATAAGAGTGGACGGGAACTCGAACGATAAGAGTCTAAAACACTTCCATAGATAAGTCCAAATTAAACCCTGCGGCTCGTGACGACACATTGATGTCCTAAGACACGAAACGATCGGTTTGTGCGAGAAATTTTATTATTAGAGGTAAAAAATGATATAAATACTGTTCGGTTTCTCACACAAACCGATCGTTTCGTGTCTTAAGACATCAGTGTGTCGTCACGAGCCGCAGGGTTTAATTTGGACTTGTCTATGGAAGTGTTTTAGACTCTTATCGTTCGAGTTCCCATCCACTCTTATTATAAGACTGACAGACGGCAACGGCAACGGTTGGAGTTAAAAATCAGCATTTGTGTTCAACTGAAGAAACAAAGTCACCTACATCTTGGATGCGCTGGGGGTAAGCAGATAAACATCAAATTTTCATTTTTGGGTGAACTATCCCTTTAAAGTGACAGCAGCCTAATATACATGCTGCCAAATTATGAGATAATATTAAAATTATCTATATGGCTTATCTATATTTCCCCCATGGTATTGATGTCAAAATTGTGGCCAGTGAAAATGCTGAGTGGCTAGTAACTTTTGAAAGCCACTAGCCACAGTGGCTGGTGAGCAAAAAAAGTTAATGTCAAGCCCTGCATACAGTATACCAACTGTAAAGCAATTATACTATATAGAAAATATCAGCTGCTTGATTATTTATCATCACGAAATGTAAACTAACAAGCTCTTAGCTGCTGAATGTATAAAGCATTTAGAAAAAAGAAAAAAAAAATTACTTAATTTTTAAGCAACTTTCTGTCCATCCACCCCTTTGGAAGTCTGTGAACCCTCTGTGTCACTGTTTGCATTATTTATTTTTTCTGAATGTGTTTAGGGGGTATGTGACTTCATTTGTATGCTTAATAATATGTTAATCAGAAGATGTTTCTGCCTGAAAGTCGTCCTCTTGCTCTCTCTGTTCTCTCTTGTGTGCGAGCACGTTTATACTGATACCCATGGACATGCTGTGTGAGGCCGTTCTTGTGTTTTCATGCTGTTGTTATTCACTTTGCAAGTATAGAACGTATTACCTGATAACACTGATAAACACCCACATGTGTTGAATTCGGAGTGTGTGAATTCATGACAAGTATACTTATATGGTAAATGAAATGAAGAAAAGGCTGAAGAATCCTCCAAGAATTAACAAGGTCTCTCTCTTTATTTTTTCTCTGCACACATTTATCATTTATTACTAAATACATTTCTTTTTATCTATTCATCCTTCTCTCTCTGTCTATATTACACATGTTTGTCCATGCAGGTTTAGGGTCCTGAGTTGCACGTGGCGGCACATCCCCACTCCTGAAAACCGCCCTCCTGGGTGTGCATCCCTTATTGCCTGATTTTTATTCACCCCTCACTTTTTCTTTCAGCCAATCAAAGGCAAGCTCTCTGTCCACTGGACCAGGCACAAAGAGCAGCTCCCCATGTGCCTGAGCCAAACTCACTCGCATCTGCATGTGCGCGACAGCGTGCTTGTGTCCGTATGAATGTGTCCAGGTGCCATGTGTTCTGAATGATATGCTCCTGCTGTGACTGTGAAAGTGTTTAGTCTTGACCCAGGCCTGCAGCCGAGCTCTGAATTGTATAATACATACACACATTTAGTACAAGGGATGTGCAGAATTGCGTAATTTAACGATCTGACTTAGGGAAACCCCATGTAATTACGATAGATTTGTGTTATCATATGTTTCTTGGAGGTTGTTCACATGAGACACATTATTGTGTTAAAAAAACAGATGGACAGCAAGCATTAGAATGGATGAGAACACAAGGTCTGATTTATTTTTGACTGCCTTTTTAAAACGCAGTGATCACAGGAGAAATGCTGGGAAACAAAGCATTGTGAGACAAGACCAATATGTAAAAATAAAAAATAATTGATGGTTACTGACAGATGTTCAACAAATAAATAGGCTAAATATCTTTTATATATATATATATATATATATATATATATAAAACTAGTACCTAGTACATTGCTCGCAGTAGGCTGTTTCCTGGCCGTCTGACAGTAATTGTCTTGAATTGTATTGTTGAAGGCAGAGAATCTGTTACGAAACCAGTGTTTTGATGGCTGTAGCAGCGATGCCATCCACTTTAAAGCACAACCTCCAAAAATATCAAAAGGAAAACATACATTTGAAAAAAAGACTAGATAGACTAGTCGACCTCAGATGGACTTTAAATTGGTTAAAAAGTTAGCGAGGAGTCAGAGCAAGAGGTATTGATCATGGAGCTATTGTGCTCAAAAGCCAATACATATAATAATAAATAAAAGATAGTGTAAGTACAATTGAATTAGCTGATCTGTTGAATGCAAATCAATATCCTGAATTTCAAAGATCTTTAAGATCTTCTTTATGCTCCACATTTAAAGCTTGACCCAAAGCCTTTGTTGGTCTGAAATATTTTATGCCAAGCATCCTTGTGTGTATTACTTCAGTTTACTACTTACTTACTTACTTACTAAATTACTACTTACTACTTAATTACTTAGTTAAAACTGCAGCTGAAAACACAAAGCAAAGTGAAACTAGGGTTATTGTTTAGTTCCTGCTTATGTTCTCTGTTTATTTCCTTCTGATGTTTCTCTTTCCCTGCAGGTCAACCGACCCCACCCGAGTGATCATCCTCTCTTGTTTCTCTTCCTGGTGGGCGGGGTCACGCCATCGGAGCTCCGCCTCATTCGTGAAGTTGTCTCTAGCCATAAGTCAGGCACTCAGGTGGGGGTCACACCCTTTTTTATTATTCTTTATCTATTACAATACCGTTCAAAAATTGGGGGTCAGTAAGGTATTTGTTTGTTTGCTTTTAAGAAATTAATACTTTTATTAAGCCTTAATGGCTTATGCAATCCTTCGAAAAGAGATAGCAAATACTATCTCAAAGCTAGTATTTGCTATCTCTTTTATCTCTCGCTATGGATGTACTTCTATATATCAAGCTATCTCTTACGTATTAAGCTTGATATATAAAAGAATATCCATAGCTTGATATATAGAAGTATATCCACATACATGAATTAATCGATCAAAATTTACATTCAAGAGCTGTGTCAGGATTCAGTCAGGATGCACTATAATGTCAGAAACTGTGAATATATGCTGCATGGAGATAGAACAGGTATAGTTTAGTTCAATTACGGTTAACTTATATTGTTGAGCTTAATAAAACACAGTGCAAGTGTGCGTTAGAATATTATCCATAAACTCTCTCTCTCTCCCTTGCATTATCATCAACATACACAGCGAAGTACAGAAACACTCGTTACAACTAACAGTAAACAAATATATAAAGACCTTATGTCTTTTCAGGTGGTGCTTAATAAACTGGTAAACTTTATATCCGTAAATCAACTCTGATGAACTGTAATAAAGTGCTCTCACCTTCATTACTGCCGTATCCAGTATCACTCTGGAGGCTGTAAGCTGGATCACGAAGAGTTCACTGATCTATCCTTAAGTAACACATTTTTAGCACAACCTCTGTTTTGTATTGTCCCTTTGTATTGATATTCGTTCAGAAAGCAGTCCGGTTTGAAATGATTCGTGCAGACATAAATGAGTTTCGGTAGAGTTGAGGGAGCATTTTCTTCGAAAACAAAATTAATCCACCTCGTCTTCAGTGGCTCAGATTTCGGGAGTAAATGGAGAGAGCTATGTGGATTAATCCATCCAGCTACAGAACACCTAAAACACCTGGGAGACATTCTCGTCAGTGCAGCAATGGCGGACTGTAAACTCGCTGTGAACGAGGCGGTTCTGTGTTAAAACGGCAGTGTCTGTCAACATTCGTGGGCGGGGCCTGTGGCTAATGTGACATCACACTGCCAGGAAACTGCAAACGGCTTATTATGAGACACTGCTTATGATTTATGGGGATTAAAAAAAAGGAGTGGTTGGATTTTTATCATTAAAAGGGTGGTTGTGTACAAACATTTATGTCCAAACATCATACAAAATGGAATTTTGCATAATAGGTCTCCTTTAAATTGTAATAATATTTTACAATATTACTGTTTGGTATAACACTTTATTTTACAGTGTCCTAACCCTATCCCTAAAATAAGTACATGTATATAATACATAATATTACACAGTACTTAGATGTATAATTACACTGTAACAGGGACACCTTAAAATGAAGTGTAACCTACTGTTTTACTGTATTTTGTATCAAACCTTTAAAAAAATCTTTCAGACCCCCAACATTTAACAGTATTGTATATGAAATATGAACCTGGTTAACATGCGTTCAGTGTTTTTTCTGTTGTTGAAATGATACCTATGAATCAAAAGTTGACCATATGAAATGAAAAAGCACTAATCATAATCTATACCATTATGTTTGTGTTTTTAATGTATTCTTTGTCTGTTCTTCATCACTCTTGTATTCATTAGGTGCATTTAAAGGAACCCACATCTCTCTTTCTCCTCCTGTTTTTCTCTCTCTCTCTCTCTGCTTCCCTTTTTCTGTATCATTTGTTCAGACTTGATGTTGAGTGTGTGTATCTGCACTCATGTGCGTGAATGAATAGAGATGTAACTGGGTTGAGTCAGTATGAAAGGAGTTTTGTTGATCAAAGTTTCATGTCATGAATAAATCAAACATAATGAAAGCGCAGAGTGTACCCTTTTGGAACAGAAAGCCCACACATAGCCTGACCCAGGCCCACAGCTGTGCTAGTGTGTGACAGAGACTCACAGATAGGAATTTAGGGTGTCATGTACTAAATGAAGGTGCACCAAACTTGACTACCTTAACAAGATATCAAGGGGAGTGACAAGGACCGAGCGTTCTGTAAAGCCCTTTTGAAGTGATATTCTAAATGAAGGTCTCAGATGAGGCAAATCATCTTCATCTTTCACCAACGAATACAAAGCATGTACTTGCCTCATGCGTCAGCAGGTGCAGTTATATGGTGCTCTATTCATCTTCAAGACCTAGTTAATAACATGCAAGCTAATAATCTTGCAGAGCCAGACTTTTGACTGTTGCGTCTAGTCTGGTCCACTTTGACCAAAAACTTGCACACATAGACAGGAAGAGACCAGACAGATATGTAAAACAACCAACAATGGTTTGCTCTTTAGCATTTATACCAATTGCCTTCATACACGTTTTTTGTCTTGTCTTGTTTTATTTTTTGTTTTGTTTTGTTTTGTTTTGTTTTGTTTTGTTTTGTTTTGTTTTGTTTTGTTTTGTTTTGTTTTGTGTTTTGTTTTGTTTTGTTTTGTTTTGTTCAAAGAGGTCAAAAGAGGTTTAGCACTTTGACACACGTGTGTGTGCGTGCGTGCGTGCGTGCGTGTGTGAGAGAGAGAGAGAGAGAGAGAGAGCTGTCTAATCAATTTCTTTTGTATTTTCTCAGGTATTCGTAATGTCTACTAGGCTGCTGAGACCTTCCGATGTCCCTCACTTACTCTTCAACACTGACAGGCTCAAACCTGATATTGGGGTGTGAAGGAACTGAACAGACACACACACTTCTGGCTGCTGAATAGATTCTATCCAAGATAGTTTGCCGTTTGTGTGTAAGATGAGTTTCAGATGTATCTGATCAAAAAAAAATCACACATTTAAAAAGGTTTAATGAATATACAGAACAGACTCATGTTCCTTGTAATTCAAAAACATCCCATTCCAATATTTTCACATTTTGTTGTATATGACCAATGACCCTGTCTTACCTCCAAAGGTTTTATTTCCCTTAAATAAAGCCTTAATGGTTGGCACGTTCATGCGTATGCACGTTTGTTTTTTTCGCAGTCTGTACAGCGTGTACAACTTTAGTCACATTTCAGTAAATTTTGTCATGCCGTTGCTAGATACAACACATTCTGCAGTTCAGTTCTTACAATCAGCCATGTGTTGATTCTCGCAGGATCTTCCCTCTTCATCCTTCACTTACTTCAGTGTTGTTGGAGAAGTGACAGATGGGGAGAGGGCAGAGGTCAAAAAAGGGTGGGGATATCCTTCACTTTCTCACTCTTAATACTTTACTTAGCTATCTATAAAGGGGCATACTATAGACCTCTAATGATTTTTAATATTATAAACTAAGTAAAATTATTATATAGCAAACATTTAAAAATGGTTTATGAGGACATGTATGTGTATAATGACATGCGTATAACAACATGAACTTCCTGGTTTGTTTTTGTTTGTTTTTTTTTAAAAATGGCAAATGTTTTCTGTGATTTAGGGGTAGGGTTAGTGTAGGGGGATAGAATATACAGTTTGTACTGTATAAAAATCATTACGCCAATTGAGAGTCCCCGTAAACCACATGTACGTGTGTGTGTGTGTTTATAAAGAGATATTTTCCCAAAGGTTAGCTAAGTAGAGGCAAACGCTGTAACCTCCATGCTTCTACATCTCTCACTCTTAGAAGATTTGAGTTTGTTTCGCATTTGCCAAAAACGATTACCCCAGCAGATGTCTAACAAACACCTGAAATCAATTATGTTCCTCCAAATTCCATTTTTTACACCTTTATCCTTCTCTTCACACATACATACATGCACAGCTTGATTTATTAAATGTTTATTTAGGGTCTTGGTAGTTTGTTTACTTTTACCATGTGGAAAACTTCAGCATTAAAAATATGTAGTATAGCATAAGCTAAGAATCAGAGGTTCAATGGTTTGGGATCAGTAAGACTTTTTTTACATTAAAATAGGCTCTTATACTTACCAAGACCGTATTTATTTGAAAACTGTTGTGCTGCGTAATAGTTTCAGGATTCTTTGATGAATAGAAAGTTGAATAGAGCAGCATTTATTTGAAATAGAAATCTTTTGTAACATTATAAAGGGTTTTACTGTCATTTTTGATCAATTTAGTGTGTCCTTGCTGAATAAAACTATCACTTTGTTATATAATTAATTAATTTAGTATAGAATTTCATTGTGTGTCCAATCGCAGGTAAGTTTAAACAGGATGAATGAGTGTACAGTTGTATGATTTAGTTGGATTGACAGTGTGCTTAAAAATTCAGAAACAAGTATTTTTTTAAAAAAACAGCTCTTTATTTCGAATCACAATCAAAAAAACATAAATAAATAAATCTGAGTTTCAGCCCTTTGGCTTTTCTTAAAGTGCATTTACACAGAAAAATCTTCTACTCCACTATAAAAAAGTGGCACAAAGCACAGTTTTACACAAAACCAGGAGAAACATTCTGGCCTTGTACACAAAAGTAGGGCTGTAAAAGATACACACACACTCTCTCTCTTTTTATATGCTTAGCTTGAATGCCTTGTCCTTTAACAATGCCTGCATTCAGCCCATAAAAGCCTTGACCAGAAGAAGGAACAAAAAACTCCCTCTCTCCCATGCCTTTCAGAAAAGCAATTCTCAAAATAGCCTGTTTTGCAGCCTTCACCATCTCTGTTACCAAGAGAATTACGTCTTAAAAGTTTCACAAGTAAGGCAGAGTGTTAATAGTGTTTGTATGTGTCTCCATCAGTTCCATTCAGTCATTTGGTCTTTGCACTGTCCCTCTTTAAGGCGCTACAACCACGTCTCCCAGAATCCTGCTGTGTCCACATGGATATAAGTGACAGCAACACAAGTGTCCACCAGCACTGGGAAGGTCATGTGAAAATGTAAGCGTTCACCAGACTCTGCTTGTTTTTTTGTTTTGTTTTGTTTTGACAGCGACCATGACGCAATCAGAGGTCAAGTTTCAGGGGCCACTGTTTGGAACCGGTCTGCTGATCATCAACGGATCTCGGGAACATCCAAGAAGCGAGATCTATACATTCAGCATCGCTGCTCTTGAGATCTTTTCCTCTCCTTAGAGCTACCTCTCTCTTAACCGTGCACTTTTTCCTGCTGGTATTCAAACCCTCTTCACACTGAAGTGACTGTCCGGACCTTGGCCGACAGCACCTGTTTGAAGCGCCTCTTCAGGTCTTGCATGTTGGGAGATTTGGGCCTGGGAATGAGGGGAGATCTTTTCTTCTCTGTTCCAGATGAAGCTGCATTGATGGGGGTCTGAGGCTGCTGTTTGGCCAGATCCACGCATAGTCTGTGGAAGGCACCATGGACCTGGCTGTAGTCCTCGCTGGCGGACACCTCGTAGAAGGAGCAACCCAGCGCTGAAGCCAGCAGGGGACCTTCTTGAGCATCCACACGCCTCACGTGGAGAAGATCAGCTTTATTGGCCACTAGGATGATTGGCAAGGACCTGTCCGTATGGGTGCGGCTAACAAGCTGGTGGAGCTGGCTAATGAGATCAAAGCTTCGGCAGTCGGTTACGGAATACACCATAACTACGGCGTCCGCCCATTGAATAGAGCGAGACATCTGGTCAGTGCAGCTCAATCCATTAGCGTTCACCTGAAGAAGAAAAAAAAACATTTGTCAGTTATGTAACATGTCTGGTTATTCTACTTCTTTTCTTCAGTAATAGAATGTAAACTAATGAGCAAAGCTTTGCAGATGATAATATGTACAGCAGTGCTAATTGAGAACTTTATGCTGGAAAAGTATAATTTGCTATTGGCTACGATTGTCATTGCACAAAACTGTGAGATTTATCTGGCTAAACTTACAGAGTCTTTCACCCTAGTCCAAAAAGAAAAGGCATTTTGTGGTTTTGGATGACTGCCTGGTTTAGGAAAAGAGCCTTGCATGCCAAACTTGGCACTAAAATGTCTGACTAAAGACATCTTGAAAGACGTGCCCTGTAATTGAATTAAAATCCATTCTCTAATTTTGAAAGCAGAGGGATAATTTAGATGGGCTGGTCTACTGTAACTGTTCTGAAGTGCTTATTCATATCCCTAAACCAGCTGAGCCCTGCTGAAGCAGCAAAACCTCCCAACCGCTGCTACAAATATCCCACAGCGCTGCCGCGAATCAAAACTCCATCAAATTCGTTCAAAACTCTGGACTAGCAGAATACAACAGCTTAATTTTATGACGGTTATATCTTTTCTAATGCAAAATCTTATTTTCAGCTGTTGTAAAAACGTTGTAACACATGAAATTACAATAAACGGGGGGTGGGGAGGAGGACATAATACCACTAAATACATTTTAACGCGTTAGAGCTCGTAATACAGCACGCAGCGATGTCAATACAGCAACACCACGCGAACCGCTGAATCATTTTAACCGGTTCTTTGGAACAAAACTGTTCGAAAGGACCGATTCAGTTTTGTCACTTTCGTCAAGCTGCAGTACATGAACGCGCTGCCCCCATATGCGAGTGCAACAGCAGGCATCCCGCTGGCCAGTTAACCCCAAGCGTTAAACACAAACCCGGAAAAACACAAAGGAAGCGCTAAAAGACAAAAGGCGAAGGTATGCGCTCATTCTACACTTCTCACCCGTGAAAAAGCAGCGTGGGAAAGATGCTCTGAGAGCACATAACGGTAAAAAAGTGACATTCAATCGCATTAAGTGCGACTTTGTTCCTGTATCGCGCATACTTACTTGAACTCCAGGTGTGTCTTGAACTTGAATGGCCAGTTGTTCTCCGTCTATCTGCAGTTCTCTGGAGTACAGGTTGCCTGTAATGCAAAAAAAAATGCAGAATTAATACATTTGACAACATCACTAATGAGATTAAACTGTGTTTACTGAATCAGTTGTCTTAGAAAGATGGAGAACTTACCGACGTTTCTCTCGTAGTCACCAATAAACCGCTTAGTGAGGAAACGAACCACCAGAGCTGCACGGGAAGAGGCAAGAAATGGACATTAATATGAATCATATAAGACACGAATCTACAATATATTAGTTTAAGTAATATTAGATTATTATAGGCAATATCATAAATATTCGGTTCCACAAACGTACCGGTTTTGCCGACCCCACTTCCGCCGATCACTGCGATCTTAATGACCCGGTTGGACGGGCATTCGGCGCTCGGGTACTCCGCAATGGTGGACATGTTCTGGATGAGACGCATTTTAGCAAAGGAAAGACAGCCTACGATGGAAAAATATGACGAAAAATCCACAGACGCCGTAAAAGTAATGTCAGAATCGAAGTTAGCTGATGGCGAAACAAGCAAATGTGGACTTTCAATGATTAAATGGGTAAATATATCCAAACTCCTTCTAGCTGACCACACCAAGACTGCAACTTGGTTTACTGAGCCGAGACTGGAGCTTGGGGTTATTTATACAGCCACAGATGCGCTCGGCTCTGATTGGCTACTTCAGACGACGGTCACATTCCCTCGCCCCACCCACTACTTCACGTGTATGCGCGAGCTGTACCCGGTTCACCCGAATAAACTGACAGTCGGTTCGGCGGAACCTGCCCTTAACGGACGCTGAGGAGGAAAATCAGATGTTGTTTTTTAAAACTAGCCACAGAGCCTGTCGAATTTATTAAACCCGGAGGTTTTGAATGCGGTTTGATCCTGTGATTGCTGATATCGGTCAGTTGTAAATGAGTGACTTCAAACGCGTGTAATGAGAATGTTATCTAGTCTCAATGATCTCTAAGCGCTTAATGTGTCACTTGCAAAGTGTGTGTTGTTTTTCTTTAGCCTAGCCGATGAGAATAAGCCATTGATCAGCATCGCCATAGAATCGCCTCAGGACCTGTAAATAAATAAATTACTCTCTCTCTCTCTCTCTCTCTCTCTCTCTCTCTCTCTCTCTGAGTAAAAAATATACAAATAGGCTGCTAAATGCATATAAATTCACACTCAAATTTATTGCATGATTGTGTATTGTCATAGCATGACACATAGTAAAATCAGTGTCATTAAAAACATTAACATAGCCTAAATTAATAAAGTAAGCTTAAATAAATCATTTCTGCATTGAAAATGCTGATCAAGCTTTGGCTGTTTTCTAAATGGGTGTGTAAAAACAGATGCATGAATGTCCTCTTTCAGTAACAGACAGAGCTCATACCTCATAGTATTTTTCTGCATGCCCTCATGGAAATAATCAGTTGTCGTGCATATTTTATTTCCCATGTCACATAAGAATGTATATGCATGGTAGTGTTTATTGTATTATTGCATTGTATTGCTTTCAGTTCTCACCATCTGTATTTTCCTAAATCTGTGTATTCTGCAAAACAGCATATTTGATGAACCAGAGCTTATTGTGCTTAGCTCACTGTTAGATTGACCATTAAACATCACAAGTCAAAATGTTTGACATATTCAACCATGTGTTTACATGACATGCAGTTATGAGACTCGGTGTACAGCCAAAGGATCTGTGATTGCTTTAGAGAGGGGAATGTTTTTTGTCTTCATCCAGAAGCTCAAGAGCAAGAGACCATTTATCTGTCACATATTTAATGGTCCTGCAACCTGTAGGAGTATTAGCACTTCTGAGCCTGGGGTTCCCTCTGGAATTTCTGAATGATTTCTGGAATAGTGTTTTTTTCGATTCATGAGTACAATAAGCTCTGAAGTTAACACAATTTTAACAGACTTTTGCATTTTGTTCTATTGCACACATTGTCAGTCATACCTCAAATGTGAGTTTTAAGGACTACAAATACCACAAAACAGTATTCTTAAAACACATTTGAGATTCCTGAGGGAACCCAAAGCGAATTATCCTTCAAAGTTTGCCAACTAATTGACGTCAGGGCTGAACAGCTCTATTTAGTGTACTCTCCAATATGTTCAATTGATGACAATTCACCCAAAATGAACACTCTTTCATCATTGATTCACCCATTTTAAACTTGAATGACTCTCTTTCTTCTGTGGAATACAAAAGAAGATATTTTAAAGGATGTTTCAACTGTTTTTGTTCAGACAATGAAAGTCAACGGGGTCCAAAACCATTGAACCTAATTGATTTTCATTGCATATAGACAAAAAAAAAAAAAAAACATTGATACATTGTGTTCCATAAACTTTTCTTTTAATATAGATGTAGGAACTCTATACATGGCTTTTTGTTTTGATGGCAATGTGTATTAAGTTCTTGGGCATCCCACAGTGTGTGTGGGTGTGCTTTGGTGTCTTCAGCATGTTCTGACTTGTCTTGGTCCCTCAGTAGTAGTCGGGGGGAGTGTGTGTCATTGGGGCATGCTTACTGACATCTCAAAGAAGCCATTAACCCTTCATACAGAATGCTAAACCCACTCTGAGTACACCCGTATGTACATACAGACAATTATCACTGCTACAGTAGCAGTTTGTGCAAGTGTATGAGTTCTATGATCATGAAATGTTCATGTCAGACTCTATGAGAGTAATTAACACATTGCGTAAGTGCTTTTCTCTCTGAAGTCTTCCTAATGTTTGATCTTGCAGCGTTCGTGTTTAATGTCATTGTGCTGTAGCGTTTTGAGGATTTTGTCTCATCAGGTTCAGAAGATCAAAGTCTAACCTTGTTTTTGAACATGCACTCATTTGCGTCTTATAATGAATATTTTTGTCTCTCACCTACTAAAGCTTCTTGATTGTTTGTGTGTGTATTGTTAAAAGAAAAAAGCAAATTTAAAGGATTAGTTTGCCTAAAAATGAAAATTCTTTCATCATTTACTCACACTCATGTAACAACAAAAACCTGTTATTAACTAAAACTACTAGTAAAAACCATCTGTAACTGAAAGAAAGCTGAAATCAAATAAAATATAAATATTAGATGAAAAACCTAAACGAAAATGAGAAATGTTGCCTTGGCAAATTACTTAAAGGGTTAGTTCACCCAAAAATGAAAATTCTGTCATTAATTACTCACCCTCATGTCGTTCCACACCCGTAAGACCTTCGTTTATCTTCAGAACACAAATTAAGATATTTTTGATGAAATATGATGGCTTAGTGAGGCCTCCATTGACAGCAAAATAATTAACACTTTCAGATGCCCAGAAAGCTACTAAAGACGTATTTAAAACAGTTCATGTGAGTACAGTGGTTCAACCTTAATGTTATGAAGCGACAAGAATACTTTTTGTGTGCCAAAAAAACAAAATAACGACTTTATTCAACAATATCTAGTGATGGTCGATTTCAAAACACTGCTTCATGAAGCTTTGGAGCTTTACAAATCTTTTGTTTTGAATCAGTGGTTCGGAGCATGTATCAAACTGCCAAAGTCACGTGATTTCAGTAAACGAGACTTTGTTATTGCATAAGTGTTTCGAAATTTCAATGGTTCACCACTGGGGGGCGTGACTTTGGCAGTTTGATACGTGCTCCGAACCACTGATTCGAAACAAAAGATTCGTAAAGCTTTGAAGCTTCAGCAGTGTTTTGAAATCGCCCATCAATAGATATTGTTGAATAAAGTCGTTATTTTGTTTTGTTTTTTTGGTGCGCAAAAATGTATTCACATTGCTTCATAACATTAAGGTTGAACCACTGTAGTCACATGAGCTGTTTTAAATATGTCTTTAGTAGCTGGGGATCTGAAAGTGTTAATTATCTTGCTGTCATCGAATTTTGTTCGAAAGCTGTTTTTCACTAATCTTGCCTTGAAAATCTTGCTTGACAGCTGTGCTCATCATTCACTTTCACAGCTTCTGCTATAAATATTTCATGTTGTCTTGCACAGAAGAAAGTTAGTCATACAGGTTTTGAAGGACATGAGGGTGAGGAAATGATGACAGAATTCACATCTTCTTTGGCCTGTTTTGCATCTGATAACTTTCTCAAAACCCCCCATCCGTCTTTCGTCCATGCTCACGCGTTATTCTGTCCAGGTATGCTGGCGGTGGGCCCTGCGTGATTATGAGCTGGTATGAATATATGATAAGAGGAATGATGACAGCAGGCCTTTGCTGAAATATGAAACTGATGGCGCCGATTCGTCAACATTCGACAGGTCCTTGCAAGCTATGGAACTTTAACACTCACATGCACAAATACAAACCTTTCACAACTTTGTTCACCACATCAGAGCCATATAAATGAGTACATGTTATTTAAGCCTCTGTGTTAATGAGCATGAAAGGAAGCTGCAACTGTATTCAATTTCAGGGGGGGGGGGGGGGGGTTCTTTTCTTTTTTCTGTGTCATCTTTAAGATTAAGCACTACAATGATATTTTTGCCTTTATAGGTGTCAGCAGAAAGAAGAGATAAAAGTCTCAGGTGCTGGGAAAGGAGGAGATTCAGTGGAGGAGAGGAGAGACGGATGATATTTAGACCTGGGTGAATGAGAAGCAATAGTTGGATATTGAAGGTATGAATTCACAGGGAGAATATCTATTATTATATAATATTATAAACAATTTTGAGAGAATAATGTTAAGTTTGGGGTCTATAAGATTTTTCGAAAGATGTCTTTTATGCTCACCAAGGCTGAATTTATTTGATCAAAAGTACATAAAAACAATAATGTTGTGAAATATTGTTACAGTTTAAAATAACTGTTTTCTATTTTTTTATTTCTTAAAATGAAATTTATTCCTGTGATGGCAAAGCTGAATTTTCAGCATTGTCACATGATCCTTCAGAAATTGTTATGCTGATTTTTTTTTTTTTGCTCAAGAAACATTTGTTATTATTATCAATGTTGAAAACAATATTTTTGTAGAAAGCGTGGTTCTTTTTTCAGGATTTTTTGAATAGAAAGTTCAAAAGAACAGCATTTGTTTTAAATAAAAAACTTTTGTTATATTATAAATGTCTTTACTCTCTTATATAAGGGTCAATGACATGACAGGTCATTTCTTAATAGGCCTTAATAATAATAATAAAAAACAAAGATATGACATCCAAAGTATGTAGGTAGTACAACTAGATCTCTTTTATCGAATCCAAAAGGTTTTAATTATATTTTGTTACATATAAAGATATTTTAAAGATTTTGAAGTGTCAAAAGGTCATTCGGTTTAACTGTCCAAAGGCCAATACAACCATTTAATTTGCGATTAAAATATCTTAAAATGTAATAAATGTTTATATTTTTTTATTATGGCATGATTTTATAACATCATATATTAACGTAGTGCAAAATAGTCTTACAATTTTGTGTAGAAGTCGTTGCTTTGTTATGAGAAAGAATGTGCAGAAAAATGAATTTCATTGATGTCATTCGGAGTAACCAATATAAAGGGTCCATTTTGGATCAAGTCATGCGGTCAGTATCATGTGACAGGATGTGATATCATTCAGACACCTGCAAAGGACCACATGGTCGTGAAGCAAAGTAACTAACTCTCTTTTAACTATTTGAAAAATTTATGTTTTCACTTACTCATACGCATGTCCCGAAAAATCAGGTCATTCGGTACAACCGCTATAAAACATGGAAAATGTTGTACTATTTTAAAAACTTGTACTAAATATAAAACATTTCATTGTCCTTTTGCTAGCTAGCTATCAAGCTAACTAGCTAGATATCAGCCTGTTAGCATTGTTTGATAATATCGTCACTCGGTATAACCAAAAGTGACATTCTGTAAAACCAAAATTTTGGTTAAACCGAATGACTTTTTTGGTGACAAATTTTGTCCATCTTGTAAAAAATGACATAAGAAGTGTTAATTAATTATAAAAATCACATAATCTCATTGTTAACACTTAATAAAACTTTCAAATTAATCATATCTCCATTATGGTTTTTTTTACACTTTTAAAAACCTTATTCGTCAATGACCCATATAAACTTAATTTTAGATTCTATACTAAATTCTGTACTAGATTCTGTTCTGAATGGTCTTTCCGTTTTCCTTTCTTTTAGATCCAGTGTTTTACATTATGGCTGTATGACTGGTCTTTTAAACCTACTTTTAGTGATTACATTTTCTTGATTTTCTTTCCTCAAAGTTCAAGCAGACATGTTAATTTTAACAGATTTACAGAAGCTTCCTCTCACGTCTGTGGAAAAGTTCCCACTCTTGTAGCGGTGTGTAGGCTACTTGTAGTGTCTTGTCTATAATGCTAATGCTAGCACCAGTTCTCCACTCACTGTCAACGCTAATAAGCCTGTGTTAACTGTTAGTATGTTGTCTGATAACAAAAGGCCCAGGTGCTGCACAACAGGAAGCGTCAATACACTCATCAGAGGTGAGGAGAGAGCGCAATGTAAAGTTATTTAACGTGTTGTTGAGGACGCGTCCAATCGGGTCTTTCATCTAATTGTCACCTAGTTAGCGTAGTGTGAGGTGGACATGAATGTGTGTGGCCATGTGTATTTGTCAGGTTCAAGAGGATTATGATCTTTATTATCTTTAATATGCATTTTCAGTTTTCACATTTATTTGTATAGCACTTTTCACAATACAAATCGTTTCAAATCAGCTTTACAGAAAAGGCATGTCAACATTACAATTTAGAGTAATCTGTAATCAGAAGTTTCAAAAATGTACATATAAATCACGCAGTTAGCTAACAATCTATTCATTTAAACATTGTATTAATTTAAGGCAGAAACAATGAGCCCATTGAAGTAATGATTACATGTTAACAATGATTATGATGTATAGCAATTTGGAATGGTGCATGTTGACCCAGAGTTTGCATCATCTGAAGTCCTCGCAGGGGTTGGGGTCATCTCTTCACAGGTGTGAAGTCTTCATAAGAGGCTAGATCCAAACTGAAGCTGATGTACACTGTAAAAAAAATCCCAGTAAAATTTACGGTAAAAAAACAGCAGCTGTGGTTGCCAGAACTTTACCGTAAAAAATACAGTAGCAACGTAAAAAAAAAATCTGTTAAATTTACGGTAAAATATCATATTTCATTAACTGATATAATGTTAATTTACCAACCTAATGAAGTACTAATATCTGTTTTGTACCTTTATAATACACTGACAGTCACCAAACACAGTGATGATAAGAGTCACATGATGAATCAAAGTTCATCACAAGCAGCTTTTCCACAAGCTGAGAAGGACAACACTAACATATAGAAGGTGCACACAGTGTCATTCACACACAAACTAAACACCATCATGGTAACATGCATGAAATTTTAAAAATGCAATAAACATTAATTTAACAACATTAGATGTAACATAAAACCCTAATGTACATAACTGATTCGAAAAAAAATGAGAAAAACTAAGAAGAAACAGAGTTATTTCAACGAAAATATATCAAATGTGAAGTGTCACGCAGGGAATTGTGGGAATGTCAATTTACGGTTTATCACTGTAAATTTTACAATGAATTGTTATTTTCACTTCCAAAAACTGTGAATTTAACGGTATTTTACCGTAAAATTACATTAAATGTACCGTTAGATCTATTACAGTTATTCACCATATATAGTACGGAATCTTTCTGTAAACCAATTGACAGTTTTTCACCGCAGCATTTTTACAGTCTTTTACTGTTAAAATCATGGTCATTTTTTAGTCACCTCGGTGCAGGCATCCCGAGATAAAACAGAAAAGCAAATGGAGAATAATTAGCGTAGCTGCTGTTCATAACATGAAGCAAAGATATTGATCTGATATAACTGGAGTACAAGGATATGAGATGCATTATGTGAATGCTTGACAAAAGAGATGCGTCTTTAATCTAGATTTAAACTGGGAGAGCGAGTCTGAGCCCCGAACATTATCAGGAAGTATATTCCAGAGTTTAGGAGCCAAATGTGAAAATGCTCTCCCTCCTTTAGTGGACTTAGATATCCTATACTACTAGAAGCCAATAAGTAATATCTCAGTCTTGTCTGAATTTAAAAGAAGAAAATTACTGGTCATCCAATATTTTATATCTTTTAACACATTCTAACTTTAGAGATTTCATCTGGCCGTGATGAAATATATAACTGAGTATCATCGGCATAGCAGTGGAAACTAATTCAATGTTTTCTTATAATATTACCAAGTGGCAGCATATCTATTGAAAATTGCAGAGGGCCTAACACTGATCCCTGTGGAACTCCATATTTTACTGATGTTATCTTAGATTTTTTTCCCCGTTAAAATAAACAAAATGGTAACGATCTGATAGGTATGATCTAAACCACCTTAATGCCTGTAACTGTATACCAATGTAATATTGTAGTCGATCTAAGAGTATTTTATGATCTATAGTGTCGAACGCAGCACTGAGATCAAGTAACACTAGTATTGAGATACAGCCCTGGTCAGAAGCTAAGTCATTTGTAATTTTAAAAAGCGCAGTTTCTGTGCTATGATGAGGCCTGATATATATGAAATTTTTGCAAGAAGGAGCACTATTGGGCTAATACCACTTTTTCTAGTATTTTAGACATAAATGGAAGATTATACAAATACACACAATATCTCTGTGTATTTGCATAGCATGGGTTTATAACTAAACCAGCAGACACTTGACATGAAGAATCCACATCAGAAGAGGCCAGATGAGCAGGGAGGTGTCGCTCACACAGGGGTAACAACAGAGCTGGTGGGAGGCCGGGTCAGTAGTGGGGTAATACAGCCTCCCCATAGGAGGGCAATCAGTGAGGCAGGGGAGGTCTGAGCAGACTGGTATTAGAGATACACTACAGAATGTGAATTGAATGGTATATGGGAATATGTCAATGTGAATTGAATGGTACATATTTAGAAATATGTAGGTTAAGTGTTTGAATTGTTAAAAAGATTCGGTGTTCTCTTCAGAATGTAGAATGGACTGATTTAGATGGATCATGGGCCTGCCTGTCTCTAATGCTGCTGATGTGTGCACACTCTCCTTCACATTAACACAATTACCTACACTTGATGTGTCTGCTATAATAGATAAATCAAGATGTATGCCACTGTCTGATTCAAGCACCTAATGCATTAAGCAATGTAAAGTCCTCTTTGCTGCAATGGCGGCAGACATATAAAGTGACATATAAAACTTAAATAAAAAGAATTTACATTTAAAATATGATATACGTAAGTTAAAAAGATTGGGATCATTAAGATTTATTTTTTGTGAAGAAATGGATACTTTTAATCAGCACAAACACATTAAATGGATCAAAAGTGACAGTATAATATTTATATAATGTTACAAAAAAAAATTCTATTTCAAATAAATGCTGTTCTTTTGAACATTTTTATTTTAAAAAAAATCCTGAAAATAATGACAGTTTCCATAAAAATATTAATCAGAACAACTGTTTTCAACATTGATAATAATAAGAAATGTTTCTTGAGCAGAAAACCAGCATACTAGAATGATTTCTGAAGGATCATGTGACACTGAAGACTGGAGTAATGATGCTGAAAATTCAGCTTTGCATCACAGAAATACAATACAAATAAAACACTTATTTTAAATTGATTTTTAATGTTTTTAAAAGAAGTTTCGTCTGCTCACCAAGGCTACATTTATTTAATTAAAAATACAGTAAAAAACAGTAATATTGTGAAATATTATTACAATTTAAAATAACTGTGTACTATTTAAATATATTTGACAAAGTAATTTATTCCTGTGATGCAAAGCTGAATTTTCAGCATCGTTACTCCAGTCTTCAGTGTCACATGATCCTTCAGAAATCATTCTAATATGCTGATTTGCTGCTCAATAAACATTTATGATTATTTTCAATGTTGAAAACAGTTGTGTACTTTTTTTTTCAGGATTCCTTGATGAATAGAAAGTTCAAAAGAACAGCATTTATCTGAAATACAAAGCTTCTGTAGCATTATACACTACCGTTCAAAAGTTTGGGGTCAGTAAGAATTTTTATTTTTTTGAAAAGAAATGAAAGAAATGAATACTTTTATTCAGCAAGGATGCATTAAATCAATCAAAAGTGGCAGTAAAGACATTTATAATGTTACAAAAGATTAGATTTCAGATAAACACTGTTCTTTTGAACTTTCTATTCATCAAATAATCCTGAAAAAAAATATTGTACACAAATATTTTGTACAATTGTACACATTAAATGTTTCTTGAGCAGCAGATCAGCATATTATAATGATTTCTGAAGGATCATGTGACACTGAAGACTGGAGTAATGATGCTGAAAATTCAGCTTTGCATCACAGGAATAAATTACTTTGTGAAATATATTCAAATAGAAAACAGTTATTTTAAATTGTAATAATGTTTCACAATATTACTGTTTTTACTGTATTTTTAATTAAATAAATGTAGCCTTGGTGAGCAGACGAAACTTCTTTTAAAAACATTAAAAATCTTAGTGGTTCCAAACTTTTGGACTGTACTGTATTTGTAGCAATAGCTAACAATACAAAATTATTGATTTTATGCAAAAAATTGTTAGGATATTAAGTAAAGATCATAAATATATCAAAAATGTATTTTCGTGAGTGGATATGCATTGCTAAGGACTTCATTTGGACAACTTTAAATCCTTATTAAATTAAAAAAAATTTTTTGCACCCTTAGATTTTCAAAGTAGTTGTATCTTGACCAAATATTGTCCTATACTAACAATAAATGTCATTTTTTTTTAAAACTGACCCTTATGACTGATTTTGTGCTCCAGGGTGACGATTAAAGAAATATGATAGAAACAAATTTGTATTGATCATAAGTTGCAAATGTTGACAGTACAACTTGGTTTCTGCGCATCTTTATTCTTGATAAAGATATACTACCTGTTTAGCCTTTATGTAGCAGCTAAAAATACACAGATATAACCTCAGTTACATGCCTAATGAGTTCCCTTTGCTCTTCATTATGTTGCATTAGCACTAAACATCTGCCTATCTTTGTCGGGAAGTGAAAATAAGCGAGAGAGAGATAAAATTGTCCAGCGAGTTCATTCATTCCAAGTAAAATGACTTAAACGCACATTGGATGATTTACTTTCTAGAAGGATCTGAACGTAGCATATGCTACTATAGCTAACTTTGTTGTCCAGCAGAGGCCTGTCAATAGCACATGCTCACAGGAGCTCAAACCTTTTCATTGTGATCCACGGAGAGGGCTCCTCTCCGTCTGATAGGCTGACCTCTCTGAGGGGGTCCAATCTGTTCACAAAAGATACAATCAAGTTGTGAGTAATAGACCATAAGTACATTAGTGGCATTGATTAATTTTAACATGCTTGTTTAAAGTATCCAAAGCACTTTGAAATGTGAAAGAATTCAGTTTATAGATCTTAAACTGTGTCTGAGAGTTTCCACAAACTCATTTTTTATTCTTTAATATTTTTTTCTATCTATAAGGTGGCCACATTTAGCTATTTCAGCTAACTACATTTATTTAATCTGAAAATATCTATTACAAGTTTTAAATGCTATACTAATTGTTTTTTTACGTCGTACCTCTGCATATCATTACATTCACAATCGGCTTTAAGCTCATCAGAGGTACAGTATGCATAGAGCTGCAGATGCTGTTGTTTTTGTTCTTGATAAGGGATCACTGTCAGAACAAACATTTTGTCATGCTACTGAATTACTTTTCCCACAAAACTTCCTATGCGAATGCTAAGATCCACTGATAACTCTATTCTTCCGCGCCGTTTATCTCACTCACAGGACCGTTAGCATCTCAACAGCTATTGGAAATTCTTTCGCCTGATTCTTTCCCCCCTCTGTTCTGACAAAGGATGAGAGATTGTTTTTTCTCATTGAGATGTAAACACTCAAACATGTTTACTCTATTTGCATTTGTCTGCATGTCAACACTCTGCAGCGGGCTGAGGATTTGAGGAGAGAAAAGTGGGCTGGGTGGGGGTGCTCGTGTTGGTGGCTGAATCACAATGGGCCACAAAACACACACACACACACACACTGAGGAATGTGCCTTAGGCTTGTACAGTATTGTGTCCTGGGAGCTCAGCGGGGCAGTACTGCACTCACATACCTGAACAGAGCTGAAGCGTAAGAAAGATTGGGCTAATAGCACTAACCGTCTTAGCGTCTGCCCCAAAAGTGTGGCACACTTTGTAAGATAGTGTATTAAGATGTTTATTTATTTGTTTTACACCCTTTTGTGTTTGTGAGAAAGCATTTAAAGGGATAGTTCACCCAAAATGGAAAATTTTGTCATCACTAATTCATTCCAAACATGTATGACTTTCTTAAAATGCAACAGAGTATTATGTCATGCAATTACAATAAATGGAGCCTGGAGCTTTCAAGCTTTAAAAAGATGCAGAAGCACCATAAAAGTATCATCAAAGACTGTTTCTCACACAAAGCTAACATATTACTTCAAAAGACCTGGAAATATAGCACATCAACTGTGTAAAAAATAAATAGAGTGTGTAAAGTGTACGTCTTGTTTACACTAACTCTGCCCACCAATATCTGGTTGGGCCACACAAAATTACAAAAAAAACCCAGCTAATAACAGGAGCAGTGGCATGGAGAATAAGGCGGGTGGTGGTAACTATTGTCACGATCGACCCGTGTTTGAAACCACCATTTTTCTGAACTCCCTTTTTCCATCTCATATCTACGGAGCCCCGCACATGACATGCAAGAAAAAAAATTAAATTGTGCGCATGATTTAGCCTACTACTTTTTTCCTGCTTGTCATGTCCGGGGCTCCGTACATATCAGATCAGAATGCCATTTATTTGAAATAAAAATGGAAGTGGAAATAAAGTGCCTACGGGTATTAAAAGGTAGGGTTAGGGGTAGGTGTAGGGAGGGCTTTATTGTCCCAAAAAGATGGCATTCATTTAATGATTTTAAGAAATATAATCACTTACACTCAATATGTTTTTATTACATAATGTACTACAAGTGTACTACTGAAGTGAAGTGAATAACACTGATCATCTCTTCATCATGGCACCTGTTAGTGTGTGGGATATATTAGGCAACAAGTGAACATTTTGTCCTCAAAGTTGATGTGTTAGAAGCAAGAAAAATGGGCAACCATAAGGATTTGAGCGAGTTTGACAAGGGCCAAATTGTGATGGCTAGAAGACCTGATCAGAGCATCTCCAAAACTGAAAATCTTGTGGGGTGTTCCCGGTCTGCAGTGGTCAGTATCTATCAAAAGTGGTCTAAGGAAGGAACAGTGGGGAACCGGTGACAGAGTCATGGGCGGCCAAGGCTCATTGATGCACGTGAGAAGTGAAGGCTGGCCCTTGTGGTCCGATCCAGCAGATGAGCTACTGTAGCTCAAATTGCTCAAGAAGTTAATGCTGGTTCTGATAGAAAGGTGTCAGAATACACAGTGCATCGCAGTCTGTTGCGTATGGGGCTGCATAGCTGCAGACCAGTCAGGGTGTCCATGCTGACCCCCGCCCACTGCTGAAAGCACCAACAGTGGGCATGTTAGCATCAGAACTGGACCATGGAGCAATGGAAGTAGGTGGCCTGGTCTGAATGAGTCACGTATTTTTTTTACATCACGTGGATGGCCGGGTGTGTGTGCGTCGTTTACCTGAGGAACACATGGCACCAGGATGCCATATGGGAAAGAAGGCAAGCCGGCGGAGGCAGTGTGATGCTTTGGCCAATGTTCTGCTGGGAAACCTTGGGTCCTGCCATCCATGTGGATGTTATTTTGACACGTACCACCTACCTAAGCATTGTTGCAGACCACGTACACCCTTTCATGGAAACGGTAATCCCTGGTGGCTGTGGCCTCTTTCAGCAGGATAATGCGCCCTGCCACAAAGCAAAAAATGGTTCAGGAATGGTCCAATGGAACATCTGTGGGATGTGCTGAACAAACAAGTCTGATCCATGGAGGCCCCACCTCGCAACTTACAGGACTTAAAGCATCTTGGTGCCAGATACAACAGCACACCTTCAGGGGTCTAGTGGAGTCCATGCCTCAATGGGTCAGGGCTGTTTTGGCAGCAATAGGGTGGCCAACACAATATTAGGAAGGTGGTCATAATGTTATGCCTGATTGGTGTTAATGACTTCTAACAACTACTTACACTTAGTACAACTAGCATCTAACATACTGTTTACACTTAGTGCAAATAAAATACTGCTATTTGCACTTAGTGTAAATATCATCTATCGCTATTTGAACTTGCATATAGCCGCTCCCTATATAAAATGTTTAAATGTACAGAATTTAACATTATCATTGTTTCGATCTGCTCAGGTCTGAAAATCATATGTCACAGTTTATCATATTGACAGACACGTTTATAAATTTGACTACTTATTTTATATTAAACATTAAAAAGGGCAAGAAATATTTTTTATTCCAGATAATATTTATATTTTATGTTTTTAGAGTACGCATCTTTTTGTATATACATACAAATATATAACATTTTCAGAAGGGGGTCCTTTTGAAGGCAAAAATCTACTTTTATTATTTAAAAAAAAAAAAAAAAAAAAAAAAACATTCTTCCTTTTTTTCCTTTTTGAAAGTTCCAGTCCCTGTTCATTGTATCTGCATGGAAAAGAGCAACCAGCACAGTCTTCAAAATATATTTTGTGTTCTGCAGAAGAAATGAAGCAGGATTTTCAGTTTCTGGTAAACCAATCCTTTATTATCCTAAGATTATCCTGTTTGCTTTCACTATGAGATTTTGCATCAACACATGACAGACTTGTGTATGACACAGATTTCCAAAGAAAAATGAAAAAATGTGCTTCTACACAGGAATTACAAACTTGTCCCTTGAGAAACTCATGATAACTCATTTTTAACTGGTAAATTCTGGAAAGATTTATAATTGCTCATTGGAAATTCCACATTAGTATTACGTCAGAATAAGCAAGAAGTAATCAAACACACTTGCCAGTAATTTCCAACTACTCTTGTTTACAAACTTGTTTGCCTTTTCTTGATGACCTCTTGAACAGTATATACATACACAAGCAGAAACTTCATCTTTCTTTTTATAGTCATGCTGTTCCCTTTATTGCTGTTAAGACAGCCATTCAAAAATGAGCTCTCAGCCCTGGGAGATCAACAGATGAGCTGTTTGTAATGATTAGCTCCTCAATCAGACACATTCACAAAGACAAAAGAGCAGATGCTGCAAGCATTTCTCAATGCTGCTTGACTGAGATGCCTGCAAAGGATAATATTTCGATAAATGTCCATAAAGTACAATACAGTTCAAAAGTTTGGGGCCTGTATGATTTTTTTTTTTATGTTTTTGAAAAAAGTCTCTTTTGATCACCAAGACTGCATATAAACAGCTGTGCAATATTAATACAATTTAAAATAATTGTTCTCTATTTCAATATATTTTAAAATCAGGAAACATGTCTTCTTATTATTAATTTGAGCAATTTAATACATCCTACGGAAGAGGATTAGGGCCAAGCAATAATAAAAAAATAAAACCATCTCGAGATTAAAGTTGTTAAATTTCGAGAAAAAAGTTGAAATAAAATGTTGAGAAAAAACTCATTAAATGATGAGAAAAAAAGTCATTAAATTTCAAGAAAAAAGGCGAGATAAAATGTTCTCGTAATTTAACGACTTTTTTCTCGTAATTTAATGACTTTATTCTCAACATTTTATCTCGACTTTTTTCTCGAACTTTAACGACTTTTTTTCTCATAATTTAATGAATTTGTTCTCGTAATATAACGTCTTTTTTCTCGGAATTTAACGAGTTTATTCTCAACATTTTATCTAGACTTTTTTCTTGAAATTTAACAAGTTTTTTCTCGTAATTTAACGAGTTTATTCTCAACATTTTATCTTGACTTTTTTCTTGAAATTTAACAAGTTTTTTCTCGTAATTTAAAGACTTTATTCTCAACATTTTATCTCGACTTTTTTCTCGAAATGTAAAGATTTTTTTCTCATAATTTAACGAGTTTATTCTCAACATTTTATCTCGACTTTTTTCTTGAAATTTAACGAGTTTTTTCTCGTAATTTAACGAGTTTATTCTCAACATTTTATTTCGAGTTTTTTCTAAAAATTTAACAACTTTAATCTCGAGATGGTTTTATTTTTTTATTATTGCTTGGCCCTAATCCTCTTCTGTAATATCCTCCTTGCTTAATAAAGTATTCATTTCTTTTTTTAAAAATCTTACTGACCACAAACTTTTTTAACGGTATGTTGTTAATGTTACATTAAAACATAAAGCATAGAGTAAATTTCTGTTTCTGTTTTAACCACAAATTTATATATATATATATATATATAAAACTCATGAATTATGTTCAATGCCTTCTATATGAGAAACTAAAAGAAATTTAAGATTTTTTTTTTTGTTATTTTTCCCCTCCTGTGAGCCTCCACCCCAATCAGGCTGACTCGTGAACAAATCGTTCAGACTTGTTTTGTGAATCAGATACATTGAAAATACATGACTAACTCATTATGAAATTTCTGTTTGTCACACAAATCAAATAAAACAAAATAAGAGTAAATAAATGATTGCAGATTTTTCCCTTTAAGGCATTTTGTGCTCAAAAATCATGATATGGATCAAGCAGTTTCACCCTAAGAGCTCTGTTTTGATAATTCATGATAGTGTTGGTCAAAGGTTATCTGTATGACACACATTAAGATATGATCAGAGACAGCATGTTGTGCCAATGGGCTTAACATTCACACATGATCTTATAGACACATACTTTCTACATATTTTGTTTTGATATTTCTTCCAGTTTTTGTTTTTCTCTGTTTGCTTCTCTTTGTAAATGGGAATCAAGATGCTACACATCTTGAGACACTCACACATGAAACAGCCTGCTTGGTTTCTGAGACTCATATTTGAGTGATAGTCTGTGTCAGACACCCTTGTCATTTGCTTCAGCCCTCAGGAGTTGATCGTCTAGCCAGTTTTTACTGCTCCGGCTGCCAGGAGACAGAGACTGAGAGAGATGGGACGGAGCAAGAAGATTTAATTGTGGAGGTTGGTGGGTTACAAATGAGTAAGAGTGAATAAACAAGAGAGATAAACAAGAGTGAATGAGTGTGATGAGGAAAGGGGGATTTAAAGGGTAAGTTGACCCAAAAATGAAAATTCTGTCATTAATTACTCACCCTTATGTCATTCCAAACCTGTAAGACTTTTGTTCATCTTCAAAACACAAATGAAGATCGTTTTGATGAAATCTGAGAGCTTTCTGTCCCTTCATTGACAGCCTACGCAACTAACACTTTGATGCTTCAAAAAGTTCATGAAGAGATCGTAAAACTAATCCATATGTATTGAGCGGTTTAGTTCAAATTTTCTGAAGAGACACGATCATAAGCCTAGTAAATCTGTTCGTCATAAAAAACGATTGAGTCTCTTTTGGACTAAACTGCTCAATTCATATGGATTAGCTTTACAATCTCTTTATAAACTTTTTGAAGCATCAAAGTGTCAGTTGCGTATGCTGTCAATGGAGGGACAGAAAGCTCTGATTTCATCAAAAATATCCTCATTTGTGTTCCGAAGATGAATGAAGGTCTTACGGGTTTGGAACGACACAAGGGTGAGTAATTAATGACAGAATTTTCATTTTTGGGTGAACTAACCCTTTAAGGATGGAATGATGTTGAAGAGAGAGGAATAAAAGTGAGTGCTAATATAAAGGCAGCATGAAAAATATACTAATATAAATATCTACTAAAATATACTAAATAACTAATATTTATAAAATGGTTAGTTCCTGTCCTTGATTCTGATTGGTCAATAGCTGTGTTTTATTCACGATAAAACACGCCATGACCGCTTCACCCAACATTTCTGTGTATCACTACAAAACACCCTTAGCAACCAGTCTTAAAGGTGCCCTAGAACTTTTTTTAAAAAGATGTAATATAAGTCTAAGGTGTCCCCTGAATGTGTCTGTGAAGTTTCAGCTCAAAATACCCCATAGATTTTTTTAATTCATTTTTTTAACTGCCTATTTTGGGGCATCATTATAAATGAGCCGATTCAGGGCTACTGGCCCTTTGATTCTCGTGCTCCACGCCCACGGAGCTCGCGCTTGCCTTGAACAGTGCATAAACAAAGTTCACACAGCTAATATAACCATCAAATGGATCTTTACAAAGTGTTCGTCATGCATGCGTCGGATTATGTGAGTATTTTATACTGTTATATTGTTTACATTTGATTCTGAATGAGTTTGAGGCTGTGCTCCGTGGCTAACGGCTAATGCTACACTGTTGGAGAGATTTATAAAGAATGAAGTTGTGTTTATGCATTATACAGACTGCAAGTGTTTAATAATGAAAATAGCGACGGCTCTTGTCTCCGTGAATACAGTAAGAAACGATGGTAACTTTAACCACATTTAACAGTACATTAGCAACATGCTAACGAAACATTTAGAAAGACAATTTACAAATATCACTAAAAATATCATGTTATCATGGATCATGTCAGTTATTATTGCTCCATCTGCCATTTTTCGCTATTGTTCTTGCTTGCTTACCTAGTCTGTTGATTCACTTGTGCAGATCCAGACATTACTGGCTGCCCTTGTCTAATGCCTTTCATAATGTTGGGAACATGGGCTGGCATATGCAAATATTGGGGGCGTACACCCCGACTGTTACGTAACAGTCGGTGTTATGTTGAGATTCGCCTGTTCTTCGGAGGTCTTTTAAACAAATGAGATTTACATAAGAAGGAGGAAACAATGGAGTTTGAGACTCACTGTATGTCATTTCCATGTACTGAACTCTTGTTATTTAACTATGCCAAGATAAATTCAATTTTTCATTCGAGGGCACCTTTAAACTATATGTTCATTGATATCAGTTGATATTGTTCATTGAAGCGTACAGTATTATGTAGAAGAGTATTGTGAGAAAGAGATTACCTTGACTTGTATCGTGAATAAGTCAAGGCTGAAGGGGTTGCAAGCACAGCACAGCCTCTCATACCTTATTGCTTAGATAATATAATTATATAACTAACCAATATAAAATACACTAATATAAATATAATTTCACTGTTTGTCTGTGTGCCCTGTGTCACTCTGATTGTTTTGTGTGTGAGGTAAACACTGAAGTGTCATTACTCAGAAGTTGTATGTGGGTATACTGACGTCAAACCAACCTGGTCCCGTGAGAAAACGTATCTGTTTTACAAGTTGGAGATTTCAAATGAATTTGAAATGAGATCTTACAAATTTGCCACCAATTTGCCAAAACATAAAATAGTTGCGAATTGAAAAAAAGCGTTGTTTTGTCATCAAGTTTTCTTGACTTGCATCATGGTATTTTTTTACTACTTTTACTTATTTTTACTAGTCTACTTGTCAGTGAGTCCATGTTTATATGTTATGTAAATGTAGTATGTCAAGTAGGTCAATAATTCCCTTTTTAAACTTAATTATAATTTCTATTTGTCTATTTTTGTTCTTATTGCACAAAACCAATGATTTACCATCTTATTTGGTAAATTTGATAAAATGACAATCAACTATTTGCTTGCTTTTTAATAATCTAAATCTAAATTGTTTCCAGGATAATGGAAGTGAATATTTAACTCCATACAATGGCTGACTAAAACTAAATCACAAGCAAAATAGTTTTTCTTTACTCTAATAGTGATGGTAGTTATGACTATTTGATAAATAACCCTAACCATGCTTTTTGAATGTCTACATTCACAAAAAAAATGACTATTACGATAATCGAAAGATGCAATCCCAGCACATCAACCTGTGACACAGCTAACAGACTAAGTGCAACTAATCACATGTTATTCTTGTGTGTTATGTCTGTGTATTGAGTGTTTTTCCAATGCCTCCTTATGACTGGCTTTGATTTGTGTGTTTGTGTGGTTGTGTGTTGGAGTACATGAGCATAATACTCATTACGGTCTGCTGTGTGCATGAGAGAGTGTCTAGAGGAAGACCATTTATCAGAGACATAAAAGAGAACGCAGAGACGCCGCAGAGACTCAGGAGTCCTCCTCTCACTGCCAGACACGAATCAGCCTCGGCACAGTATGTTAAAACCACATAAAAAAAAGAAATGTTTGCTAAAATGTCTGCTGGTGACCATGCATATGTATGATTCATTTGTCGCAAATGGACTTCCACAGGCTTTCCGAGGATTGACATCCTCCGATGTGTCCTTTTTGTTAAACAGACCTACGGCTACATAAGCATCTAATGGCACATTTAGTGTCGGAGGGTTTCCATTAGTCAGTCTGTCTTCTTCATTTTGCTTAATTGCAGTGCACATCCCAGCTGCTCCCTGCGGGTCTTTGTGTTTTCTCCTCAGATACTGAGGCAAATTAAACCCCACCGAGCATGTTTTTCCAAATCTCTCTCTGCTCAGGTCATTTGCACTTGTCGAGCCCTCTATGATGAATTGTGTCTAATTCTTTGTCTTTACAAGTGCAGTTTCCATGTGGGTGGCGAGGACTGCAGGCAGACACAGTGGGATGTGGTGACACACCTCAGAGAAGACTTTACTTTAAATAAAGGAACATAAGGTAAGAAAAGTGGCATTGGGGCGAATGTGGAACAGAAAAAGTTTCCCTCGTTATGCCAGCAAAAGAAAAGGAGGAGCCGTGCAGTGGGTGGTAGGTCCAGAAATGCAGGTGGTCTGACCAACTAAGTCATGCTGGGAAACACCAGTGTCTGCAATTTACAGCACTGATGATGAGACAAAATTAACCTTCAGTTGAGTCTCTCTCTGATATAATGAGCTTGAACTTTGGAGGACGGGGTGACAATGATTCTTGATCTTTTTTTACAGCATGCACCTGCGCATGTGTGTATATGTGTGTGTGTATCTACTTTGGGAGGACTTTTCAGACTGAAGAGTCAAAAATTATGAAATGCTCATTAGAAGGATGCAGTGAAATACTAGAAATTGCAGTTAAGGCATGACCATTGTACAGTGAAATGCTTACTGGGTCAGCAGGGTCAGACAAAAACAGGTGGAGAAGAAAAGATATGTTATATGCAAAATAATTAAGAATTAAGGGGAAGAGTTAAGTGTGAAACCATCAGGAACCCTTTAGTGTCTAGCGCCACCATTTTCCACAGCTGCAACCTACCTGGAGTCTCCAGAAGTGCAAGGTGTCAGGATCTCAGAGACTTAGGTTAGGTAAAGAATCCTAAAAAATGACCCGCTCTTAATAAGAATCACAAGCTGAAGTGTTATAAAATACATGAAGACTGGGTTTTTATAGGCTTTATAGACAGACAGATTGAGAGTGACTCCTGAAGGACCAGCACCACATCATCTTGTACCACTGTTTGAAGAATCTATCTTCCAGAATCTGGCCTTAAGTTTTGGAAGATTATTTTTAGGTCATATCTGCAAGACGGACTTCAGGGTAGGAGATGGACTAAAAATGAACTCCCAGACTCTACCAGACTCTGGAATATAAATTCTTCAATCAGTGGTGTGTATATATATATATATATTTATATATATATATATATATACAGTTGCAAGAAAAAGTATGTGAACCACTTGCAGAATCTGTGAAAATGTTAATAATTTTAACAAAATAAGGGAGATAATACAAAATGCATGTTATTTTTTATTTAGTACTGTCCTGAGTAGGATATTTTACATAAAAGATGTTTACATATAATCCACAAGAATTTATCATATAACCCCATTCATAAGTATGTGAACCTTTGATTCTTAATATTGTGTGTGGTTACCTGGATGATCTACAACTACGGAGAATTTTTCTGAAGAACAGAGCTCAGTTTAACTGCTCAGAATAAACAAGGGACTCATGAACAACCATCACAAAGGTAATGACACACAGTATTAAGAATCAGTGGTTCCCAAACTTTTGAACTGGGTCATTTTAATAAATTCAGCTATTTTTTGTCTTATGGATTATATGTAAAAAAAATTTTATGATCTCTCATTTTGTTAAAATTTTGCACATTTTCACAGATTCTGCAAGTGGTTCACATACTTATTCTTGCAACTGTATGTATATATATATATATATATATATATATATATATATATATATATATATATATATATATATATATATATATATATATATCAATATTGCCTGAGAACTGACTTTTAGCCAATCAGATTAATGCAATCAAGTTGTTTTGTGAAAAATTACTTTTTTCAAGAAACTTTTTATTTTGAAAGGGATTGTTTCCTCACGCACATAATACTCATCATTGTAGGATTTTATAATAGACTGAAGTCAAATAACCCATCATCTCTCACTGCAGTTCTTCAGAAACAACATCCGAACAACAGCTCAGCATGAACCTAACAACCAAACTATCCATTGCTACCCATTAATTGATCTGTACACAATACTAAAACTGAATCTTTGAAGTGCTTTATTTGAATAGATAAAATCCTTCATTTGAACTCTTAAGTCATCTATTGTACAAAGCCCAGCCGGCGCTCTCAGAAGCATGTGTGCCAGTGGAGGAGACTCACCAGATGTTAGGGATGACTCAAGACCTAGTTTATGTAAGCATTCAGACCAGACAATATCGTTTACTGTACGTCTAAGACCGCTGCACTCACACATAACGGCTTCTACACATGTGGACTAAACAGACAAAAACGTATTTTCTCACACACAGTATTCATACAGAGACTTATGCAGACAGAAGTGCCATTACAATACAAACAATCAGAGCACAAGCTGTCTGTATTGTATTGTCAGTATTTGAATGTTTTATACTTTTTTGTAGTGCTGAATCAAATTAATGTGTAAAAAATTTACTTGATTCTTCTCAGAGTAATCCGCTTTTTGTACAATAAGCAGTTTTGGTACTACTCTGAGTCACCGTTTGATGTCAAATGAAGCAAAATCATCACACACATTTTCATATCCAGAATACAGAAATTAAGCATGCATACATTTTTTTATTATTCAATGGAATATAACCAACTCACAAACCCTCTTCTTCTTTTCAGCATGAGGGTGGCACTGACGTCGATGAGATGCCTGAGATGTGTGTGTGAGTCTGTCTGGATTGCCAAGGTCACTCTCTGAATGGGGGTTTGCACGTGTGTGTTACCGGAAGTACGCTGTGCGTAGGTGAATAACAGAGTCATGTAAGCCTGTGGTGCATGTGAAACTCTTACAAACACACCTCCATGCACCAGGACTCTGGAGTGACATCAGTTGACTTAAGCTCAGCCTCATCGTTATCATCATAACCATTATTGCACAGTGTTTCATGGGAGTCATTTTAGAGGGTTTTTATGAGGTCAGTGTTCAATTGAAAATGCAATTGTGGTTACGTATAAATAATTTCATCATTTATGACCTTGTTGGCCACCAGGATATTGTTTTGCCAATTTATATATAAATAATCTTCATTAAAATAATAATGACTGCTGGTCTACATAGTCAAAGACTGAGGCGATTTTTATGCCCCTCTGGATTCTTCCTAAAGCACATTAATTAACTGCAGGCACCTCTTCAAAATACAAGCTAACTTGTTTTTCCCCTGATCAAGGGATCCAGTTTTGGCTCAATCATTCTAGTGAATCGGTTCATCCTAGAAGCTTAGGAATGTTCTGATTCATTCTAATCAATTGGTTCACATTAAACTCTCATATTTAGTGTAGAAGTTGTGGACCCACTTTATATTAAGTGGCCTTACTATTTACTTACATTTAAATTAATCATTTGATACAATGCACTGATTGTGTACATACATGTTTTTACATTGTACTTATATTTTAAAAACATCTGCATGTAATTACATCTGTAATTAATTTCTGTAATTACATTTATAATTACACTATTGACCCATCCCTTAACCCTTACCCCTACCCTTAAACCTACCCATACCACCAAAGCTTTCCCTAACCTTACCCAAATCCCACCTCAATAGCAGCAAAAGTGTTTTGCAATTCAATATGAACCCAATAAGTACATTGTACTTATTTTTTGATGTAAGTACATAGTAGTTAAGGCCACTTAATATAAAGTGGGACCGAAGTTCTCATTCATTCTAATGAATCTGTTCATATTAACTCTTTCCCCGCAATTGACGGAATTTTCCGCCAATTATGACAAAACGCTTCCGCGCCCTTGATGGATTTTTCCGGCAATTAATGTTTTCAATGTTATACGGTAGGGGGTGCTATTACCCATCTTCTGAAAGATTACAAAATCTCTGAATCAAAACACAGGCTAAGAAAAAAGCAGAAACGAATGATAGAAGCATTCCTTTTGTACAAAATAACGCAATCATCAAAAATTAAACAGTATTAATCATAACTTACTGAATGAAATGTCAAACCATGAATAGGTACAGGACTGTGAAGCTTTAAGGGTGTTGATGGACTCGATCTACTCCATCTATGTTTTGATCATTGTTCTGAATCTGATCCGATGTAGTCTTTGACAAAAAAAAATATTTTGTCAGTTTTTTATAGCTTTTTTTTATGAAACTTAGCCACAATCAAGTGTTCATTAAAACAGAATGCAAGAAGTTAGATTTTAGATTTTTTTTTTTTTTTTTTAAATGATCAGAAATGCTGGTGCTGACTCGCAACTTTAGAAAAAAACATGGTGGGGAAAGAGTTAAACTCTATTTTTGGAACATTCTTATTCATTCTATAGTGAATTGGCTCATATTAAAGTCTCTGATTTGTAGAGTAGGAATGTTCCAGTTAATTGCAAAAAGAGATGCTGGCTTTTGAACTGAATGCTGATGACACGCTTGAAGGTCACGCCAGAGGACACGCCGTCTGTGATTTCCAACAAGAATGTCAAATTCGGACTCGTCTGACCATAGAACACTTTTCCACTTTGAAACAGTCTATTTTAAATGAGCCTTGGCCCACAGGACATGACGGAGCTTCTGGACCATGTTCACATATGGCTCCTTTTTGCATGATAGAGCTTTCATTGGCATCTGCAGATGGCACGGCGGACAGTGTTTACCAACAGTGGTTTCTAGACGTATTCCTGGGCCCATTTAGTAATGTCATTGACACAATCATGCCGATGAGTGAAGCAGTGTCGTCTGAGGGCCCGAAGACCATGGGCATCCAATAAAAGTCTTTGGCCTTGTCCCTTACACACAGAAATTTCTCCAGTTTCTCTGAATCTTTTGATGATGTTATGCACTGTAGATGATGAGATTTGCAAAGCCTTTGCAATTTGACGTTGAGGAACATTGTTTTTAAGGTATTCTACAATCTAGTGAATTGGCTCATATTAAACTCTCATTTGTAGAGTAGGAATGTTCCAATTAATTCTAGTGAATCAGTTCATATTTAACTCTCTCATATTGGAACATTCCGATTCATTCTTGTGAATCGGTTCATATTAAATTCTGTCATGTGTAGGGATGTTTGATTCATTTTAACAAAACTTTTTAAATTGTGCATTTTCTTTATTATAATTGTATATTTATGTAGACATTGCTATTTTTCAAAAATAAATAGAATTAACTAAGTATGAACAACTTTTTCAAAAGGTTAGCTTTACTTACAGTAATAGAGATATTTTAAATTAATTTGACAAACAGGCTTTTTCAACACTTCACTAGTACAGAATCAAATAATGATTAAGAGAAAGGAGAGAGCAGCAAGGAAAAGGAAGGTAATAAAGGGCAAGACAAAAGCTGATCAGAGCCTTGGCAACCGTGCTGTGTAACTGAGTAACTGAATTAGATGTCTCTGTTAAAACATGGTGTACCCCTTAAACCACATCAAGGCAGGAAATGAGCCGTGGTTGTACATCACTGAGATGCTCAAGACACTGCTGTGCATGTAATTTTCTAAACCATCAAAATGTGTCTGTTTTATCATTTAATATGTGCATGGACCACATGATCTACCTGTACCTTCCTGACACTCATAACTGAAACATCAGAGGAAGAGAACACACTGCAGAGAGAAAAGGAAATCATTGATCAGAATTTAGCCTCACAAGTACGGCAGCCTTTGCAGTGAATGAGAAACCGACAGAAAGTGGAACAAAAAGACAGACTGATGAGCCTCTTGACCTTATGTGCATTTAATAACGTTTGAATTATTAAAAATCAACAAATGATAGTATAATCAGCTAGTGTGCTTGCAGGAAGTGGGGCAGCCAGAGATGAGAAGAGAGAGAGAACAAGAGCAGATGATTTAGAGAGAAATGAGGCCAAAGTCATACTTAGTAAGTGGGTTATGAAAAGCACATGTATTAGGTGCTATCAAGACAGTGAAGAACTGATGAAAGAAAGGAGAGACATTTAAATGAAGCACAGGACCAGCTTGACCATCTAAACAGTCTGAGATGGATTTCCAGCAAGAAATGAATGTGACAGTGTATTTCAATATAAATACTGTAATGTAGACACTTACGGTTCTTTCATTGTTCATGTGTTTGACAAGTAAAAGTAGGTTGTGAGTCTGTTTTTGTGAGCATGATGAGTCACTGAATTGAAGTTGTGAGAGCTTGTTATTGTTGTCAAGCTTGTTATTGATAAGGTGTTCCCTGCTGAAAAGACAAGCTCATGAATTTCCATACTGGTCCAGGCTGGTTAGAGCTGGTGAACCTAAACAGTCTTTCTGATCATTAGCAACAAGTGACTGCTTGTCAACCATGATGATGAAGCTACAGTTGTGGTGAAAACATACTTCCTACATTGACAAAGTAAGTACAGTTTACCTACAACATTTCTAAGTAAATGTTACTTCTTAAAGGATTAGTTCACTTTCAAATGAAAATTACCCCAAGCTTTACTGATATGACTTTCTTCTTTTTGACAAACACAGTCATAGAAATATTAATAAATATCCTGATGCATCTGAGATTTATAATGGGAGTATGCATTACCAAACGAGTATGAGCTGAAGATAGTGTCTTCATCCTCATCCATCCATCATAAACATACTCCAAATGGCATATTTTACTTCATAACTTGTTAAATATGGATATTTTTTTTACACAAACGCATCCCTTCGCTTCAGATGGCCTTTATTAACCCACCGGAGCCGTGTGGAATATGTGGAATGACAAGAGGGTGAGTAAATGATGAGAGATTTTTATTTTTGGGGTGAACTATCCCTTGTAAGCTGCTTGGTTCTCCAGCCACCAACATCCAGTACACATCATATGCTGGTAACCTGGTAAGGGTTTTGAACAATATCCAATGTATCTCACATGCACATTTTTTATATAACCTTAATCAATAGAGGACTGTCTCTCTATCTTTATGTTTCTAGGTCACCGAAACAGAAAATCAAAATGCATCATGCACGCTTACATACAGACCTATAGAATTATATTGGTCTTCATCCATTCAGGCGAAGCACTGTAAAGCGTGTAACAGCTTTATTTTTAACACTTAAATTGCTGTGGCATAAACTCAGATCCGGCCTTTGCTACTTCATCTATCAGCACCTGCACACACATACAGTGACACTCTCAGTGTGAAATGTTCAGGGTGAACCCCAGTGCCCCTGCACACAATGAACTCTTTGTAATACTGTTGCTATGGCAGCCAACTCTGACTCTCAGGTGACTAAATCTTAATATGTCACATTTCAGGTGCACCATGGGAATCATGCACTCCTCTCTATCCTTAATCCTATTTTCGCTCACTTTTATTGGATATAATTCACCCAAGCACTTAAAACAACATGAATGCCATTTGCAACACATTTTTTCTACTGCAATGTGACATTTCCTGGGGGTAATGGGATATTCAGTGACAAAAATGCATATCTAGTTTTACATGTAACACATTTGTTTTATAACTAACATTGTACAGGTTACTGTTTCCACCAACAGGCACATTCATGAATAGATAATGCTGCTAAATGTTTCCTAAATCACACCTAAACTAGGACACTCTCTCCTTTACTTTCTCTGCCATTAGTCTGATGGTTGAGGGGTGTCACCGCGGTCATGAATTCATGCATACACAAATACGCAGTGTGTTTATAATAAGACTCAGCAGGGCACGTTCAGATGGATTGCAGATGGGTCTTAGGAACACTTTGTCTTCTGGTTGAAATACACACGCAACTCCGTCACCCTTCCTCTCTTTCTCACACTTTTCATGCCTCCCTTTGCAACTTTTTTGATTTGTTATTGCATTCTTTACCTACTTTGCCTCTGCTACATTTTATGTATTTGCTTCAATAAACACATTTAATGTACTAGTTGTTGTTGTTTTTTTTTGTTTTTTGGTATTCACTTGTTCGTAAAAAATAAAACCTCTTAAGCCAGTCTAAAACAAAATAAAATGATTTAAAATGTGACTAATTAAATGAAAGTAATTAACATGCCTAATAGTTCATAATGTACCTTGTCCTGATTTCATCATGTGAATAGATGGAACATTTCTAACACAGCTCAACCTGTTTTGTGGAAAAATTTCATTTCATATTTCCCATAAAGTTTACATTTGGGGTCCAAATTTAATACTAATCCTTTTTAAATTGATATACACTTACACAATAAATGATCTCCATTGACCTTAGCAAACTAATCATCTCTGTTCTCAGACTAAACAAAGGCTGTAAGTGACTTTAATTTCATCAGAAGCCCCAATGAGAGCCAATTAGCCTGATTAATGTGGTTCTAGTATGCTATTCAGGCTATTCAGTCATAAACAGATATTGTACACATACAGTGGACAAGAGGATCAAATTCATGACTCGTAAAGGACTGGTTACCTTAGACGCAGGATCAATGGGCACAAAGCCTGTCCAGTTTTGTCTTTTGTTTTTGGATATCACAGCTATGAATAGTTTATTGTAAATTTTACATTTTATTGATTTAGCTAGTTTTCCTTTAAAACGACTAATGAATTATCCCCCGGGTCCACAAAAAAGGCTTAAGCTAGTCTTAGACTAAAATGCATATTTGAACTGTTTCAACTGAAATAAGCTTGCCCTGAAGTATCTCCAAATATGTCTTGCTCACTGGCATCCTGAATCTATACACTAGGCTACAGCAAAAACTATGAACAAAAGAAATCAGAAACTGAGGTTTTAATGTAAATAGAGGATGTGTGATTATAAGAATATTGGTAATCCACAGCGCTGAAGTGCTCAATGTCCCTGGCCGGACACAAATTTCTCATGACGAAATGCGGTTTTCCCTTTATTCTGCTCCTTTGAACAATCAGTGTCTGTTAGAAGGTACAGAACATAAAATCAAAACCACATGTTCAACATACACAAAGTCTGTCAGCATTTCTCATGATTGACAATGCTTACTAATGTCCTGCATTTTGGACTTTCATTTTGGCAACAGTTCGTACAATCTAGGCCAGACATTTGAAAGGAAATCAGTCTCAACATTTGGCTCTTTTATTACATAAAGGTTCTAACCTTACAATTAATTTGTTTTTGTGCTTTTAATGTTTTATTTCACCTTTTAAGTGACTTGGTGGTACGCTGGTAGGCCTAACTGTAAGTTGCACTGCGTCTCAGTTCAAAATAACATACTGCTCATACTATTTCTTCCATATAAAGATATGCCAGAAGTACATCACACATACACTGCACTTTTCACTATACACCAGTGTTTCTAAACCTTTGTTACTCAAATGTTATTGTCCAACACAATTTTTGATGGTCCACCGTTACATTGGTTAAGATACTTCCTTAATAGATCATTTTTGTAGACAAAGCTACTTATAGGCCTTTTTCTATTTTATTGTGTTGATATTTATTTAACCTATTAATATTTAATTAACCTAAGTTTCAAGAACTGTATGTGTAACGGAGGCCAGCTAGAAAGAGCTGTGTGGGTAAACCTCACTCCCCTGACCTCAAGAGGCGCACTAGCACCAGACGTTAGAAGCTGCAGTCTTTAGCATCTTTATTAGTGCTCCCACCTTCCATGCAGGAAATGCTAATCCTGTCCGCAGAGGTGTGAGTAGACCCGCTTACATTGGTGCTGTGACCTGGATGGAAGTGTGGTTTGGGGGGTGAGTGTAACAGAGGCCAGCTAGTAAGAGTTGTGCATGTAAACCTCACTCCCCTGATCTCAAGAGGCTCGCTAGCGACTGACGCTGTGGTCTTTAGTGTCCTGGTTAGCGCACCAACCTCCCATGCCAGAAACGCCCGTTTGAATCCTATCTGGAGCAGTGCGAGCAGAACCAGAACTGTTATGTTCTTCAATAAAAACAATAGTTACTGAAGGGGAAAACAAAGAAAAAGAAATATGATATCATCTTGATTGTATGTGTTTTTATCATTTTAATTGAGTTAAAATTATTTAACGTTAATTAAATTAAAAACAGAATCTCTAAGACATCTTATGGCCACCTTGGAAGTTTGCTAAGGCCACATAATGGGCTCCGACCCCCTGCTTGAGACCCACTGCTCTGCCATCTAATTTATGAATTTTCAAACAGTGGTATAACCTCAAATGGAGCAATTTTTTTATTACAGAGTAACATTTATTATTTTCCAGTTAAGGTAAAATACATTATAAATCCACATTCTGTCATTTGTTGTTGCTGATAGCTTTAGCATGTTAGCTTAAAGGGTTAGTTTACCCAAAAATGAAAATTCTGTCATTAATTACTCACGCTCGTGTCGTTACAAACCCATAAGACTTTCGTTCACCTTCAGAACACAAATGAAGATCTTTTTGAAACAGTTTCTGGCCCCTATTGACTTCCATAGTATTTTTCAATGGGGCCCATCAACTGTTTGGTTACCCATATTCTTCAAAATATCTTCTTTTGTGTTCAGCAGAAGAAAGAAGTTCATACAGGCTTGGAACATCTAGAGGGTGAGTAAATGATAACAGAATTGTCATTTTTGGGGTTAAGCATTTCAATTTAAAAATTTAAATAGCATTTATATTTATGTATTTATTGTGTTGTATTTTTATGTTAGTAAGTGGTGTTAAAAAATTTTTGTTCATAATGAGGTGGAGGGTTTATGGCAGTGGTGGCAAACGTCGGTCCTGGAGAGCCTCAGTCATGCAGAGTTTTGCTCCAACCCTGATAAAAACTTACCTGCCTGTAGCTTTCTATCAACCCTTCAGACCTTGATTGGCTTGTTCAGTTGTGTTTGATAAGGGTTGGAACACAAGACGTGTCACTCGTATTGTTTTGAATGGGAGAAATTGCAACGCGCAATATTGCGGAATAAGTCCCGCCTTCTAAATAAGAGCCAATCGCCGATTGGTAAAGTCATCGCGTCACTGCAGTGGCCGTTGAAAACAGTCAGACGCGCGCCTCTGAAATGAGACACAAGAGACGCGCATTTAGGACTGCGCATGCGCATTAGCTTGATCCAGCCTAAAAAAATACCGTTTTTTGTCATGATTCGAGCGTTTAGAAAAAAAATTATGAGACAGTTGTTCTCAGATTTCATTGGTGATTACAAATATGAAATTTAATCGAAAGCTTGGCAAACAGCTTTGGAGAATTTGATGTTTCCCCATTCAAAGAGATAGGAGCTGCACTTGAATACCCGAGAGGCATTTCAAAGATGGCCGCCGAGTGAATGACTTTAGCTAAACTCTGCAGGACTGTGGCTCTCCAGGACCGATGTTATCCACCCCTGGTCTATGGTGTGATTTGTCGTGGACTGGTTGTGATGGGTCGCTCCGTACCAGAAAGTCCAGGGCCACTTTTTAGCCCTAATCCGCCCCTGGTTAAATAGGTAGTCCTATATCATCTTACACTACAAAGTGTCATATAGTATTGCCAAAGTATGTGAAATGTGAAGAAACCTGGTTCAGACCAGTATAAAACAAGACAGTGTAAAGAACAGTATGGCATCTATCCACACACATATCCCATCTGCCCACAGCTTAACCTCTGCTACAGCAAGATGAGGTGAAATGTCTGACAGCGATCCACTGGGTGAGATGAATTTTTGTTTTGTCCTGAGAAATGAAAAAAGGATTCTACATAATTCAGCTCTTTGTTTCATCAGTGACCTGGAGAAGGTCATAAAGTTTTTTTTCTCCATTTACTAGCAGACTTCAAAGCGCTTGTGTGTGTGTTTGACAGAGAATATATAAAACTGTGGGTTGCACTGGATGAAAGCGATCATCATTCATGTGAGAGCAACACAAAGAGACAGATAGAAGGAGTCCGAGCGGGAAACGAGGAAGTATGTTTCTGTATCAGAGACATTGAGAGAGTGTATTTATGTGATAGATGCTGGTCCAAGCTGGTTTGGTGTTGGTGCAGTCATGTTATTCACCAGCAAAAAATGTATTTATGATTTATATGGGGCTGAGGCGCAGGGACCTGGAAACCCTAGCGATGGCCCTGCTTCCTGATGAAACTGTTTGACCATATGAGGCTCGCTTAAGATAGTTTGGGACACTAGCATCTCATGTTGGGGACGTCATTAAAAACAAAAGAGGTGAGAGACTGCTTTCTACACTCCTCAGATATAAACTTGTTGTGGCACCCCTTGATGAAGGGTAGTAGTTTTTCACTGCTGTGTTATCCAAACACATTTTGTTATTCCCCTCTGAAAAATGTCCAAGTCATTCATCCCTGAAACCCCTTTCCTCAGGAAGAGTTCTCTCTGCCAAAAAACATGTAGCCCTGCCTGAGCGTGGCCCATCCTGTTCAACCCTGTACCACATTTTACATCTGGGTCACATCAAAGTAACCAGACATGGACCTGGAAGACAGCCGGCTGGCACTCTGTCCATATCCAGTCACATTCCTGTGTGAGTATGGCCCAACACTTCAACATCCCCCCGTCTATGGTACAGGCCAAAAATAGAGCACAATGTTCTTGTTAGGGTTTAAATTTCATGAAATTGTGGTTGTTATTTACTCTCAGGCCCTGTTTACACTACAGTAAAACTTCCAGTGTTAAATGAACACTGTTAGTGTTAAATTAACATTGCAAGTGCTTATATAATCCACACCAGATTATATAAACACCGGGTGACACTGGCAGTGTTCATTTAACACTGGGTGTTTTAAAGCGCATAACTTTTGCTATGGTTACTCCTGGCGTCTACTCTACTCCAGAGTTTTTGACCCTCGAAAACAGAGACTGTTGGAAATGCTGCAGACCATGTTTTAGTTTGAAAACTCTGGGTTTCAGTGTAAACGGACCAAAACAGAGACTTTTGAAAACAAAAAACACATTACGCTACCGGAACACAACAATAACAGACCAGAGCTGTCTCTCTCAACGGCTCTGTAACAGACCAGCCTCGATGACTGTGTAAACAATAACATGGAGACGAAACTGCAAGCTTTGCTAACTTTGTTGATCTTTTTAGCAGCCATTGTGCAGTTAAACCCAGCATTTTATGATTCTGCAGCTGCCTACATGCATAAGAGGCAAGTTATTTTCAGAGCAGTTAGCAACTGTCTACCCAGAATGCTTGAATGGTCATGTGACAAGCGTTTTCGGTCGTGTAAACAAAAAACAAAAACGCACTAGTGTAAACAGGGCCTCAGAGTGCAAAGCTATGTGTACTTGTATTCTTCCGCCAATGCAGATGGAACACTGAACTTGAATACTCCGACAGGCATTCCTTCACTTTATTCAATATCACCGCAACACTGTGAGCACTAAGCAAAGTTGCACATGCATTTTTGTGGTATTTTATAGTGAAAATGAAAGTGAAAATGATCAAATATGTTGCCACATTTTTTGTTTAGTATTTCTTTTGAGATATATATATATATATATATATATATATATATATATAATTAATAATAATTAATACTGACAAGTATTAATTTCTGACAAGGACTGTTTAGTGCCTTTTCAGAGGCTGTATAAATTCAACACAATAATATATATATATATATATATATATATATATATATACACACACACACACACATATATATATGTATATATATATATATTATTGTGTTGATTTTATACAGCCTCTGAAAAGGCACTAAACAGTCCTTGTCAGAAATTAATACTTGTCAGTATTAATTATTACAATTATCTCATCATTTGGCAATGGAATTGCATATTTTATTTTTTGTTTTTTATTCATTTTTATATGTATTTTTATTGTCAAATATTTATTCTGACATAGAACACGGAAGCACTACTGCATTCACTGCGTCAACTGCGTAGAAGACTGACAGGGAAGAGGAAAGATTGTTGAATAAAGTAGTTATTTTTGTTTTGTTTTTGTGCACAAAAAAGTATTCTCATCGCTTCATAAAATTAAGACTGAACCACTGCAGTCACGTTGAATGTGGTAATTTCATTGCTTATAGGAGATTAAAAAAACATCTCGGATTTCATCAAAAATATCTTAATTTGTGTTCCGAAGATGAAAGAAGTTCTTGCGGGTTTGAAACGACATGAAGGTGAGTATTTAATGACAAAAATTTCATTTTTGGGTAAACTAACCCTTTAAATGTATTGCTTATTGATGGTTAATGTTAGTTTAATGCATTAACTAACTAAGAAGCCATTATTGTACAGTGTTACTTACACATACTAAAAGAAGCAGAATCCTGGTTCCTCCTGTTAGTGAAGAGCTGAATAGGCAAAATTATTAATATAAGTTACATTCACAATGTTTAGAAGAACAATAGCCACAGCAGTTTATAATTATGGTCCATTACTTGAACCAGCCTGTTGAAAACAACATGTACTCAGGCACAGTGTTTCCAGACATCTTAATTGTTAATGTGTCTTTCAAAAGTGATTCACAAAATAGGCCGTAGCAAGCAAAAACTTGCCAATCACAAAACGCTTAAATAGACCATTTGAACATTCTGTAACATCCAACATTAGCCACATCTGCCCATCACTAGGCCTCTATGGCAAGAAATTCTAAACACACATCTTTGCTTGAATTAAAGACACCTTTCTCTTACAATAGCTTTCTTCCTGTGTAGAGGCATGCTGAATTTAAAGTGTTTGGATGCTGTGCTCAATTATTTCCGCAAAACATGTGGTTTCCTTCTAAAAAGAAAGAAATTGTTCTCTCCCTTTTTGAAAATTATGTAACGTTATCCATTACCATAATGTTTGAAATTCGTTTCCTCTTCCTCCTGTCTGTTCCTTCAATCACAAGGAAATTCACAATGGATAAAAACTGTAACTAAGGAATCAGTTTGCGTAATGGAGCCATTAATCACTTCTGTGCCCATAAACTGTACTTCGCCCAGCATGTTAGATAACCAAACTACTGTGTCATTCAGTTATGCAGACATCAGACCATTCTGTTTTAATATCATTTTCTAGTGTCGTCAGTCAGACCTTGCTCTAAACTTACAACAACACAGAATGAAGCATGTAAATGCATTATGTTGCTTTTATAATCAGATTTATTGAGCATTAATGATGTTATGTCTTATTATTTTCCATACATAGCTGAGTGTTTATTTTACTTCAGGCACTTTTATATCCCAGGAGTTGATTTTATTAAAACAAACAGAATTCATTTTTTTCCTTTTCTCCTTGCCTTCATCCTTTTCTTTTGCTACTTTTCAAATGCCAGTTATTTATATTTTTGTATTAAAATATGACGATCCATCATAAACAATATTACACTATTTTTTAATGCTTACCATGTGAAAATCATATATTAATATTATATCTTGATTTTTAGTTGTTTTAGCTTATTTTAATGTTTGTTTTGTAAATTATTTAAATTATTGCAGCCTGCAGTGAACATCCAGTCCAGCACACATCAAAGTGTGACGTCAGAAGCCATGCCCGTGACCAAATATGTCACATCCTCATTAGAGTGATGTTTTTCCCCTATCCAGTTCAGCAGAAACTCTGCCCTGCAGCCAATTCTTAAGATTTTATTGGTCATGTCAATTACAGATTGCCTACACCTAACACTGATCCCTGAACATACCCATCACTGTAACCTTAACCAATGAACTTTGCTGCCGGGCGGGATTTCTGGTGAAGTGGTTTGGGTGTGAAGTGGTTTGCTTCTTCGTTAAAGGATTAGTTCACTTTCAAAAAAAATTTTCCTGATAATTTACTCACCCCCATGTCATCCAAAATGTTCATGTCTTTCATTCTTCAGTCGAAAAGAAATTAAGGTTTTTGATGAAAACATTCCAGGATTATTCTCCTTATAGTGGACTTCAATGGCCTCCAAACAGAAATGACTGATCGTTTTGCTAGATAAGACCCTTATTCCTCGTCTGGTATCGTTTAAACCCCTTTGAAGCTGCACTGAAACTGTAATTTTGACCTTCAACCGTTTGGAGGCCATTGAAGTCCACTATAAGGAGAAAAATCCTGGAACGTTTTCATCCAAAACCTTAATTTCTTTTCGACTGAAGAAAGAAAGACATGAACATCTTGGATGACATGGGGGTGAGTAAATTATCAGGAAAAATTTATTTGAAAGTAGACTAATCCTTTAATTTTGAAACAGGAAGAAGCATCGAGAAGACTTAACCCTCACACCTAATTCTTTTTCATTTAATACTTATATTTCTCTTTTTTTTGACAGTGAAAGATACTCAAAACCTACCCTTATGCCTAAAAACCCTTTCAATTGGAAACCTACACACAACAAATCTGGTTTCCTAGGCGGAATGGGGATGGGGAGTCACAAGGTGATGTATTGGACATGGGCGCGTCTTCTGACGTCACACTTGGACTGTTCTAAAACAAGAGGACGGCACTGCACTGAGGGGACAGACCTATATGGCCGTGTGTCAGAGCTCTGTGTTGTACAACAGAGTGACAGGCGCTTTCCATGTGTGGTAAAAGCAAGCAGTTGTGCTATGCAGCTCCGAGGCCCTGTGTTTGTTAGTTCAGCTAGAGCTCTTAATTTATTTTACCCCCTTATCGGGTGCTGTAATCTCAGAAATCCTGTTATTGTAACATCTGCATTCAAACTTACATCGTCTATTTCAGTAGAGGTTCTCAACTGGTGGGTCATGATCCAAAAATGGGTCACAGGTATGTTCTGATGGTCACAGAGAGCAGGGAAAATAAAATTTACTAACAAGCTAATAAAATTAATGTATATTTTTGTATAGTTACCATCTATTAAGAGACAAGAAAATGCATTAAATATCCTTTGCCACGAATTAGAAAGATGCCAATATGAAGTGACATACCTTCATTCCCAAAAAACAATCAACAGAACTACACAAGGTTACTATTTTTAAAACTTTTTTGTGTCCTTTTTACTGTCATTTAAATGCAATTTCGCATAGGATAATATTGCCTATTTTTTCACCTTTAGAACAGCTTAAGTGCCACCAATGGCCCGATGTCCATAAAAGTTTCCATGCTGCTTTAGAATCAAGTGACAAATGTGCACATCCGGTTTTGAGAAGTTGTATGCAAATCGGGCTGGAAGATGGCCAGTTCATGGGTTTTGCCATAGAAACATGGCATTTTTACACCTTTAAGTTTTACTTAAGTTCTAAGTTTTAGCACCACCTTAGCCAACATCCATAAAAATAAAAAATTACAGATTCTGTTTCAATGATAAATATGGTTTGTGAAAACAGGTGTTGAATGGTTGCAAACTACTGATAAAAAAAAAGCATTAAATCAAAACAAACCAAACGGTGATATTTCTGCATATTTAGGCCATGTAATTCATGGTAATAGTGTTTTAAATTTAGATACCTTGCAGAATCACATCTGGATTGTGAAATAAAGCCAGATGTGAACCACTGTATATAAATGATATAAAATAAATCCATTTGGACCATCTAATCCTACGCCTCAAGAATAAAGGACAATTTAAATTACAATTCTGGCATCTCATCCCAAATATTCCTTAAATTTCAACATTTAATACTTAATTTTGTCATACACTTGAATGGAGACAAAGTGATTCACTCTGAACACAGGATATTCTTATTCAACCTCCCATCTGGAGGACAAAAGCATCAATACCATTAAACCATCCCGTTGAAATTTGCAGGAGTTTCTTATGAAAAAAACAAAACAAAAAACAAAACAAAAAGTATGTTATCTTACTTTATTGGTAACAAGCCATAACTTTGGAAACACTTGTGCAATACATAAACATGGTTTACAATAGTAACACCACCCCTCATTTCAGATGTGCTCCAAACATGGCGATAAAATTCTCCACTCAGGCCGCATCACTATTTGAGGAACATGCCACCACAATCACCGAACATGTGTGCCCCAGAAACGAAGCCATCAATGGGATCTGTTAAACAAGAGGAAAAAACCTTATTTCACTTTAAACTCAAGACAAATCAGATTACATGTGTAACTAAATTTAGCATTGCTTGCAAAAAATCCTCATGTACATGTGTCTTGCGACAGGATCCAGGCACAGAGATGTAACATCTGACCTAGGTTTTAGCAAGAGTAGCTTACTGTACCCCCCTGTTATGGCCACTAGAGACACAGACAGACTCCAGTAGGCAAAGCTTAGAAGGGAACATGCCTAGATCAGACTGGTTATATGAATAAAAGGGCTGATGTGACAAGAGTTACTCACCTAATGACTGTAGTTCTTACATTTTCTGCCTTTGCCATTTATTAGCTGCAAAATGAAGAGGAAAAAGATGACAAATGAGCGTGCATCTTAGGACAGAAGTAGCACAGCTAACCATTATTAAAAAAAAAAAATTGTTTCTCCCGACAGGATCCGAAGCAAGGAATATTAAGCCAATACTTCAGGTTTTTGAGAGAATTCTTCTACCCCTCCGTGTTGATCACTCAAGACATGCAGGACTTGAATGTGCAATAAAAGGGGCCAACACAACTAGAAAAACGGCTATCACTTACCATATAGGCCTAATGTTTAGAGGAGGATTCTTCAGCACGTGTGGCCTCAGGGCCAAACCAACATATGAGCCTAAACATGATGAATAAAAAAATAAAATAAAAAAATAAAAAGGACATAAGTAATCAAAATACACAACAAACCTTATGTTTTGGAGCAGAGCTTTCCTTGAGCAAAGCCTGGAATAATAAGACGAAATAATTTGCGGCCTTCTTTTGTTTGCCACGGAGGACCTTAAAATGAAGTAACAAATGCTTCTTTACCTTTATATTTCAGACATCATCGAAACTTGCAAGTTTCTCTTCAGTCAGGGGGTTCAGATGGACAACCTATTAAAAAAAAAAATAAACATTTATCATGCATCAGCGGGCAGACAGGCCGCACATTCACCACGTGCGTCCTCGTGCCACACGTGGCCTTTCTGCACATCAGTTTAACATTTCAATATGATGTTCACGGTTTAATATCAATATCTGTACAGCATGTTTTATTAACCCTTTTCTGTTATTCTACAAACTATTTTACTACCGTTCTGTGCCATTTCCATGCTAAATCAGTCTCAATGTAACTGTTCTGGTAAACACACCATTTACAGCACAAGTTTAAATGTGCAATGAAGCATAATTTAAGATATATAAGAAATTAAATGTGCAAAAACACATACCAGGAACCATGTTGCGCCCGCTCATGCTGTCCATGACCGATCCTATACGTGATCTGTGCGAAATGAGCACATGTGACCGCTGCGTGGAATTATGGGACTTATAAAGAGACCGCCTCCATTTCATTTCCGCGAATCAGTTCTTTCAAACAGTTCATTTAAAAGACAAAACGATTCAGAGAATCGCTCGGACGAGTCAGTCCGATTGGTGAACAAATCGCTCAGACTGGTTTTGGGAAAAGATCCGACTCAAAAGAACTATTATTCAGGAATCATCGCAATCTAGCGGTAAAGTGAATGAAAGACAGCAGTGCATATGAGACAGCGTTTTTATTTTAAATAAGTGTCATATTCACAAACTATTGCTCGAGAAATTCCCTTTTTTATACATTCGCATTTGAACTATTTCGCCTGATTTTTATATGTATCAGTGTATGTGTTCGTGTTACCGTTTGAAAGAAATGTATCATTTAGCTTTATAGTTTTTTCATACATACTTCATTATGGATTTTGAACGCACTATGAAGTTGTGAACTGTGAGACAACCCCTGCTGACCCACAGACCCGCACTATCTAATCCAAATTCTATTGGCTACAACGAATGTTTTCGACATTCATTGGTGAATCAGTCTGTCAATCAACCGAGTAGCGTTTCATGTCGTATTCAACAAATGCACCAATCGCGTCTCACTGGGCGGGGTTTGATCGCTAATCCAGGATGTGAATATTTCGTTTAGTACGTACAACTGGCAAAGATGTTTACAATAAATATATCCCGTGTTTTTATTCTTAGTTGCAGTGACCATGAAGAAAACAAATAGATGAAAGCCGTAGACGTTTATCTCTCGCTTTGTTTGCACTTTGTATGAGCAGCGGGGATTGAATGGTCACTGATTGCTGTCCTCGGTTGGGATTGCATCTTGGCCTGTCAGTGTACTGCTGCTACAATCATGTTTAATTCATAAAGATGGCAACGAGGGGCACCTTATAAACTAAATGACTGTCAGAAACATCGCCTCCATTTGTAATATGGTAAGTGAGTGGATACTGCGTTGGCTAGCTCTTACGTAATGATGGTTGAATGGCTTTCCTCACAATCAGGTGCATGACCTCATTTGTGAGCTGATGTATGCATTGATCACCCCTGTAATGAACGCATATGTCATAACTAGATATATTAACATGCTCAAATAATAAACCGAGACTGAAAGTGTAAGAAATTGCATAAATATCACTTTATCTAAGGGAAATATAGCAATATTAGTGATGCCCTCTTTATGTTTTGATAGCTCAGGTTAGTAATCAGTTAGTGTTGTTAATTTTAAACGATAAAACAGTCTCAGTGATAAAATAATATGCTAATCTGTTTTTAAGGGGTCTCTCTGTAATTTTTTGCTTCCTAAAATGTATATGAGTGACTGTGCTTTGCATAGACATTTACTCTCTTTGTATTGCTCTGTCATTTTTAAAAATTTAAGCATGTCACAAAATTGTTGAAAGATAATTGTGTTTTAAAAATCTGCTCTTAAAGGAATAGTTAACCCAAAATGAATGAAATGACCCAAAATTAAATGTTTTTTTTTTTTTTTTTTTTTTAAATTTTACAAATACAGGTCACTTCTTTCTTTCTATGCAGTTAGAATGACTTGAGACTGGATCTTTTAAAATTCAAAAAGGTTGAAACGACACCATATGATACCTTTTTTGAGCTGTTAACTGCTGGAATGCGATTGAGAATATGTCTGATTAATTTTTGTTTATAGCCTAGATGTGTTTTTTTTAGTATTATTTATTGGTATGCACTATGTAGCCTATTGGCGGCCATATCGGTATCGGCCGATAAATGTTTATTTTTAATGTTGTCATTATCGGTCAGATAAGAATATTATAATGATATATTAATTAAAGCAGATAAATGATTTCCTCTGGTTGAACCACTTCCGAAGCGCTTAGGTAAAGTTGGTTTTATGTTCGCACATTCGGACATCCGTATTCAATAGTCTTGTTAATCACACTACATTGGACAATCAGTGGACATTCACAAGTAAATATGCCATTAAAACAATACTTGCCTATTTTGATCAACTGTGAAAAATGTTGTAAGTTGACAATTGTTGGTTGTCAATATCATGTCGTTGCTTAAAATTCGCAAACATTAATTTATTGCACATTTATTGGAAAGTCTGAATTTATCAGAAGTCCGAATGTGTGAATATAAAACCAACTTTACCTAAGTTTCCGAAGCACACTGAGGGTTTTGATTGGTGTGTCCTGCGTGACGCGACACATCAGCATACAGCAGATTATTCTCGCTTTAGAAGTTTTTCACTGTGTAAAAAAGAGGATATCAGAATCCCAATTTTGCCATAGGAATGTAAAATTTTAAAAAGTAAGGATCTTTTACTAATTCAAAGTAGGCTACATTTAGTAAATGATTTTGGGAAAAGAAAGATCTAGATTCTAGATGTTTCCTTGCAATTCCTTATTTTCTGCAGTTAAGGTTTTAAAATAAAAGCAGTTGTCCACTGTATTTGTTTGTCTTCTGTTTTCAGGCTCAGAAAAATGTATATCAAGATTTAGATTTATCAGCTTGTATACAAAATCTCTTATAAATCTTGTATATCAAAATCTAAATCTTGATATACATTTTTCTGGTTATCAGCTTCCAAATATAAAGAATTATTGGTATCAGCCAAACTTTCCATGATGGTGCATCCCTAATTGTTTATGTACTATTATAGAATTTATTAGTTTAATTTTTACATGTTCGGTTTTCTTTTTATTTTAGGTAAAATTTTAGTAATTTTGTTAAATGCACAATGTGTAAAATTTTTGCAGTAAAATATCCAAAAACCACTAGTCCAGTGTTATATATTTTGTTCAGTTGAGTACTTACAATATCCCAAATGTTTCCAACTATTTGTAAAATCGTGATTTTAACCAAGGATACGGGACGTGTGAGGAGTTGCCTGTCAATGGCAGTTTCCGCTTTTATTTTGTAGACACCATGGAAACACCAAAGACGCTTTAATATATTACATGTTTTCTTAGACAAGGGAAGAGCTGTTTAGTTACATTAAGACAGAAAACGAATTATTGTTATATAGCTCAACACGTTTAGTCTTAGGGCTGGGCGATATATCGCATGAGATTGCCACGCGCATTTCGTCAGTAAAGCCGGTTCCCTGATTACCGCTAAATCGCCATCACCTGCTTTCAAATGGAGCGGCATTTAATAGACAGAGCCGTAGATCACTGTCAAGCTACGCAATATCGCGTTCATTATCGAAGGCGATTCATCTGCGATAATGAACGCGATATTGCGTAGCTTGACAGTGAACTACGGCTCTGTCTATTAAATGCCACTCCATTTGAAAGCAGGTGATGGCGATTTAGCGGTAATCAGGGAACCGGCTTTACTGACAAAATGCGCGTGGCAATCTCATGCGATATATCGCCCAGCCCTATTTAGTCTTATTGCTTAAATCTAGTTTTCTTGATTTTTTCCGAGAGTACCATGCTTTTACCATCCCTCTAAAAAAAAAAAAAACTATTTTGTCAAATGGCTAATACAGCATTTTCTCCATCATACAATATGTATTAAAGGATTAGTTCTCTTTTAAATAAACTTTTGCTGATAATTTACTTTAAGATGTTCATGTCTTTCTTTCTTCAGTCGAAAAGAAATTAAGGTTTTTGATGAAAACATTCCAGGATTTTTCTCCATATAGTGGACTTCAATGGGCACCAAATGGTTCAAGGTCCAAATGACAGTTTCAGTGAAGCTTCAAAGGGCTTTAAACGATACCAGATGATGAATAAGTGTCTTATCTAGCGAAACGTCAAGCGTGACCTTTTCAACGTAATTGCATATTACGTGACATCACGAACGCGCATCACAGAACAGAGCAAGGCGAGCATTTGTGCTTATAAAACTTAAACTTTTTTTTTTTTTAAATGACCGATCGTTTCGCTAGATAAGACCCTTATTCATTGTCTGGTATCGTTTAAAGCTCTTTGAAGCTGCACTGAAATTGTCATTTGGACCATGAACCTTTTGGTGCCCATTGAAGTCCATTATATGGAGAAAAATCCTGTTTTCATCAAAAACCTTAATGTTTTCATCAAAAACCTTAATTTCTTTTCGACTGAAGAAAGAAGGACATGGACATCTTGGAAGACATGGGAGTGAGTAAATTATCAGCAAAATTTTATTTAAAAGTGAACTAATCCTTTAAAATTAATTGCATGCCATTTATCAACACAAGCCATCCAGCATTTATAAATGATATTTTAAAATCGATCTAGCTTACTGCAGTGTGCAACAGTGTCTCACAGCATCCATCGTGCGAATGCACAGAGTAATGTTATAACATCATTTTTTTACAGTCAAAAGTCTCTAATATGATAAACTTGACCGGAAAAGCAGAAGCGACGACTGTGGCATAATAAGAGCTCCACTGCTCGCAAGGCGTGTCGTGTTCATCTATTATTAGCAATCGCTCCAGCGGCCTCGTTCAGCTCCAACATCACGCGGCCCTGCTCTGCTTCATACTACAGTAACGTTAATAATCTTATCCATGAACATGATTTCTGCCCGAGTCCAATCCCAATTCTTCTCCACTGACTGTGAGGTGAAGACAACATCTCCCAAGAATCTGCGCTCAAAGCGTCATCAAGCTACGCCTTTGTTTTGAATAGGCAACCTCCAGTGGCGAAAAATTGACATATTGTAGCTTTAAGTAGTTGTTTTTTTTTTTTTTTTTTTTTTTTATGTTTTTGTTTTTTAAAAATATTTCAGACAGTTAGTAGCCAGGGAAACATTTCTAATTTTCATTTTAAGTTTAAGATTTTTATCTAATATTTTATTTTTATTTTATTTTATTTAAACTTTATTACAGTTGCCTAAACATTTTTAATTGTTTTAGTTTAAGTTTAACTAGATTAACCGATTTATTACAAATTTAATTAACAATCTGTTCATGAATATGACATTTCTACTTCTGTCATGAGTGTTCATTACCATGCAGAGGATAGCCTGAGGAGATATCAAGATTGAATAATGACTTAAATTTCAGTCTGTTCATCACATAAAACTATCATATGGCTTCTGGAGATTTGTAGTATCACCATCATAATAATTAAAGTACTTTTACAGCAAAAAAAAAAAAAAAAAGAGCTCATACCTTTCATTGTTCTCTCTGTATGCTTTTTTTTTTTTTTTTTTTTTTAAAAAAAGGGATTTAAGATGGCTAAAGGGAGCAGAGCCCATTATTTTACATAATGCTGCAGTTTCACTGTGGGATATCTGACATTGCCTGAATATTTCATTGCCTGAAATTGGCCTGAACCTCTAACCACTGTCAGTTGTTCATCCTTAGATAACTGCAGGTGCTGTGTCAGCCTGGGCTAGATGTGGTTAGGAACATGAAGAGTGAATTATTGCCAGCATGAGGGGGCTCAGACTTAACGTCTGACTGCTGTTTAGGGCTAGTTATGTAACTAATGGACGGACAGGGTTCATTTGTTCATCGGCATTTGTTTGGGGCCACGTCTTGTAGTGGCTCATTGACCATGGATACAAGGCAAGCTAATGAAATGTTCTCCTTTATGTCTTCAATGTTCTATCCTGCTTAATTGGTCTCTTTTAGTGTGCGTTTGGTGTGCACAACCGCAGACCTGTCCTTCAGTTTGAAAACATGAGTCTATTACCTGTACTTTAGTTTGAGAACATGCGTCTGGCAACATATTGCCTTATAATATGTTTGTGTGTACTTGTATACGTGCCCTTTTATGTGCTGTGGAAGGTTTCTAAGCAGAAACATAAGATGGCTTAGCTGACAATTGTATGTAGACAATGAGAAAATGACCCCTATTTAAAGTCAAATGTTGGCAAAAATATCTTACACAATGCCGTATTTATATTTCAATAGGCAATAAAGATCTTTTAGTACTGGAAATGAAGGACTTTGGATTCAAATTTCCTACAGATAAAAAGGATGCTGTCTCGGTCTGGTTAATAACACTAAACTAGACAATGCACAGAAACAGAGAGGGGCTATTTCCCATCTTTCAACTGTCAGTCATGGTCTTGAATTTACTGGTGTATGACTTTGATACTGGATCCAATTGTGGTAGTCATTACCTGATCTGCTCATTCAGAGTCATCCAGAGATATGTTGGGTTATAAAAGGGCAGCCATTTACAACTGTTCAAAAGTTTGGGGTCGGTAAAATTTCTGTTTTTGAAACAACTCTTATGCTTACCAAGGCTGCATTTATTTGACCAAAATATAGTAAAAACAGAAATATTGCGAATGTGAAATATAAATACAATTTAAATGAAAGGTTTTCTATTTAAATATATGTTCAAATTTATTATGGTGTTGACAAAGCTGAATTTCAGCATTACTTAAGTCTTCAGTGTCACATGATCCTTCAGAAATCATTCTAATATTTGATGCTCATCGGGGTCTTAAAGGGGTCTTTAAAAGTCTTAATTCGCTCTTACACAAATTAAATCAGCAGAAAGTCTGAAATTCATAAAGTTATAGCATTAAATGTTGCATTCATTGCAATGAATTCATTGAATTCAATGAATTCATTGCAAAGGCCTATCTTCCTCAGTATTTTTGTCCTGTTTTCCAATACAAATATCCAATACAAACATATATGATACATTTACTTGAGATGCAAATGTAAAATGAAGTCTTGAAAAAACGAGCAAAATTAAAGTCAGTTTATGCTTAAAAGAAGAAAAAATATCTGCCAATGAGTTATGAAAAGTTGATTCTTCTTATCAGATATTTGTTCTTGTTTTAAGCATAAACTCACATCATTTTGATCAATTTCACAAAACAAACTTCACATTTTATTTCATTTTGTATAATCTCCAGTAAATGCATCTTTATTTAAAAATATTTATAAATTTGCACTGGAAAATGAGACAAAAATACTGAGGGAGGATCAGTGTTGCCATTTTAGGGATATTGTCACTAGATTTAGTGACTTCACTGCCACTTTTGAGACTTTTTTTTTTTTTAACTTCTTGGACAAACCTTATCTAGATTCTTATTTTGCCTACTGATCTATATTCATATTTATATAGATCAATGAATTTGCCATTATGATGTCATCTAGTGACATTTAGCTACCAGTTACAGTTGAAAGCAGTTGGCAATACTGAGAAGAACATCACTTTTTTTTGTATTGTGATCAGGAAATATAGTAAAAGTTAGTGGTTGAGAGTGATTCAAGGTACTTTTTTGTAAAACAAAAAATCAAATAATGGATAATTTGTATTTTCAAACTCTGAAATGCTGCTAATACAACTGTTTCCCCCTATACATTTACATTTAGAGAACATATTGACGTATGGTATTCCCTTTCAATATATTCCTTCGATTTTCTTTACTTGGTCTTAAAAAGGTCTTAAAGTTTTAAATTTACCTTCATAAAACCTGCAGAAACCCTGCTCATTATCAATGTTGAAACAAACAAACAAAAAAAACAGAAAATAGAAATCTTTTGTAACATAAATGTCTTTACTGCTCTACTCTTTTGGTCAATATAATACGTCCTTACTGAATAAAATTGTGAAAGTATGAAAAATATGTATTTTCTGACCCCAAACATTTTAAAGATATTGTGTATAGTTCTTTAAAAAAATGTAAAGGGTTCATGTAACTTGGAATCCAATTTCGGTATTAAGAGAAAACGATTGGAACCTCTTTGTACTGAGGCCCAAGTAAAACTCTGAGCTTGTCATGCTGATTCAGTTACATTCTGTCATGGATTCTTATCCAACATCACTTCCTGCTTAGTTGTTCTATCCATTATTAAGGCTTTGTGTAGCTCTGTTACAACTTAAATGTCATGTCACTCGGTTGCTGATAAATTGGACAATTGCAACACTTGATCCTAGAGTATCAGTTTGAATGGACTGGACTCCAAAATCAAATACATGTCTGCATATTGTGAATGATATAGTTATGTATGAGAAAGACTTTTTTCTAGAAGACTCTGTAACTTGCCTAGATCAAAATCTAAATTGTAAGATTTAGCACAACAAAATTACTGAACGTGAACTAAATTTAAAATGAAAATAATAAGTTATAATAGTATATAAATAATACAAAATTAACACTGTTTGCCACACTTTCCAGTGGTGAGTGAATTGAGAATGCTTACTGGATATAATTATGTCTTACATAAGACTATAATATTATAAAAATAAAACTATTTTGCAAAACAAACAGGTCATTGTGTAACTTGCAGCATCATATACAAGATGAGTCATTCTCCAGCTATCTGTCAATCTGCCCTTGTCATAAAAATGTGAAGGTACATTGTGATTTTGTTTCTAATAATTCCATTTTTGGTTGCTTAATGTGAGGAATATTTCATGTGTCGGCACATAGAGTTTTAGAAAAAGAAAGATTTTTTTTCTAAACAGACAACTTAAAATGTAATTATAGCTGTAAGTGTTCTTACTTTGTCTTAAATATTCTGTGTAAGCATGAATATTTAACAGATGTTTGTCTTTTTCCCCCTCTCTTTCTGTCATTTCAGGGCACCAATGCCTCTGCTCTGGAGAAAGACATTGGTCCAGAGCAGTTTCCCATTAATGAACACTACTTTGGATTGGTCAACGTAAGTATAACACAGCGCCAGACTAACCCTAAAACACACACGGCTTCACACGTGAGTCAGATGTTGTGAAGACCTGGTTACGGAGCAAAAAAATATACACATGGTAACAGTTTGCATATTTGTTTTGTAAAATACAAAGGTTCATGTTATCATGCCATGTTGTATTGCTTAAGAACATTATTGTACATTTGAGGGACACCACAACATCAGAACAAAACAACCAGTTTAAGTGTTTCACTGAACTGGTGAAAAAGCACAGTTCACAACCCTTGGCAGCCCACTTAATTTGTTATTTTCAATAGAAGGGAGCGGTTTATGTGTACTCTTCTGCAAAATATATTAGCATGTGATTTTCACTGCAGAACAGGGAAGCTTGACAACAGTTTTTATTCCTGCTGCCATTAGCACCGCTGGTATGATTAATGAACGTGTTACTGTTCTTTCAGTTGAATCTTTCAGGTCAAGCTGACTCTTGTTTTGGCAGAACAGTAAATTCAGTAAGGAGATCCACAGAAATCAGGTCACAGTTATTATTTTCTTGCTATTAACTTAGATTAGAAGGAGAACCACAAAAATTAGGTCAGTTATTATTATTATTGTTCCTTTTTTAGATTCGAAGGAGAGTTGTCACCCTGATCTAATGAGAATCGCAAAACTGCTTTAATTTTAATTAAAGATTTACTGCCATCGCAAGGTGATGAAAAAAAACAAAGCAATTTAAGGTACTTAATGAGAGAACTGATTAGTATAAAATCAAATTATGTGTCTGAGTGTATATTAGGATGCTGGATGAAAAATGATTGCTTCGCTGAAGGCGTGACCTATTGTGTAGTGCACATGCTTTTACATACTGGTATTCATGAAGGAGATGCAAGATCTGTGTCTTGTCTCAATATAGGGATCAGGGTTAATCTGTGATTTCCATTCCTGATTTCTATCACACACTCACCGTGTTCGGCAAGGTTTTGTTCCGTTTGTTTTTCCGTCATCTTTGGGTGCATTCACATGTAAACTCTGCAAGCTTATTTTGTCCATTAGATCAAAAGATCTGAAAAAAAAAACATACAGACCCTCCCCCCCCAAAAAAAAAAACAGGACAGAAGTGGTAGAAAGTGGACAAAATAGATTAAAATACCAGGTGTAAACGGGTATGCGTCACAAACTTGTCCGCTTGTGATTTGATTGACCAAAACGCATCTTAAAGGATTAATCCACTTTTAAATACACTTTTCCTGATAAATTTACTCACCCCCATGTCATCCAAGATGTTCATGTCTTTCTTTCATCAGTCGAAAAGAAATGAAGGTTTTTGAGGAAAACATTCCAGGATTATTCTCCTTACAGTGGATTTCAATGGCTACCAACAGGTTGAAGGTCAAAATTACAGTTTCAGTGCAGCTTCAAGGGCTTTAAACGATACCAGATGAGTAATAAGTAACAAAATATCGCCTTGAACGTACTTTCTGCTTCCGCATTCTTCATAACGCTTACGCTGAATGTCCTACGCCTTCCCTATTCAAGTTACGAAAAAAACGAAACTGGCACCGCGTTCGTTCCGTAAGTAGAATAGGGAAGGCGTAGGACATTCAGCGTTATGAAGAATGCGGAAGCGGAAAGTACGTTCAATACGATATATTGTTTATAAAGCATAATCGGTTGTATTTTGTTCGAAAATGACCGATCGATTCGTTAGATAAGACCCTTATTACTCATCTGGTATCGTTTAAAGCCCTTGAAGCTGCACTGAAACTGTAATTTTGACCTTCAATCTGTTGGTAGCCATTGAAATCCACTGTAAGGAGAAAAATCCTGGAATGTTTTCCTCAAAAACCTTCATTTCTTTTCGACTGAAGAAAGAAAGACATGAACATCTTGGATGACATGGGGGTGAGTAAATTTATCAGGAAAAGTGTATTTAAAAGTGGACTAATCCTTTAATAACAGTTGTAAACATAGTTATTTAAAAAAATTGGTTTATTATTGTTTTTTCATGATCAGTCATTGCTGTCACTTCCAAATAACGTTACTCATGACATGATCCTGACCCTCTTCTTCCGGTCATTTTCTGTCATCTCTCTGCTTTCACTGTCAATAAAAATGCCAAAATGCCCCTAAAACAACTTCATTGTCAGTGTGTACGAACAGGAAAAGGCCTTTAGAAGGGAAACAATGCTCTGTTGTCACAGTAACAGCAAGTGCTGCTCTTTCAGCCTGTGCAGGTCATGTTTTAAAGAGCATTTGATTCCACCATTAGTTTTTTCAGCCCTTTGATTTGCTTTTAGCTGTGAGCAGGGAGTTTCTCTTGATTGTAAATGTCTCATGTAGATCCACGTTTGTTTAACCCATGCCTGCTTCTTCCCCGGCGCACCTCCAGCATAGAATGTTCCAGATTTTCCCGGGTTCATAGATTTAATTGCGTCCCAAGTGTTCTTTGTTTGTTTCCCGCTCAAGAATTGATGAGCTCAACCTAATTGAATTCCTCTTTCTTTGTCTTTTTCTCTAGTTTGGGAACACATGTTACTGTAACTCGGTGTTGCAGGCTCTGTATTTCTGCCGGCCGTTTAGGGAGAATGTGTTGGCGTATAAAGTCCAGCAGAAAAAAAAGGAGAACCTTCTCACCTGTCTGGCTGACCTCTTCCACAGCATCGCCACGCAGAAGAAGAAGGTGGGCGTGATCCCTCCCAAGAAGTTCATCTCACGTCTGCGGAAGGAGAATGGTGAGGGGTCGAGGTTTGGCTGGTTATCATGGCCTAGTTAACCCCTGAAGGGTTTTCTTTTTTCCCATATTTTGTGTTTTTCATTTAAATTTTTCTGGATTCTGTTTAAATGATTTAAGTAAATTTTAATAATCAAAAAGCATGTCTAATGTCAACTGAATCCTAAAACAGTGATTTATTGAAATTTTAACAATAATAGGGCCCTCTGTTTCATTTTTTGTTTTTTCCCCAAATTCTGTTTTCATTTTTTCAGGATTTATATGATTTATGGTTTTATGATTTAATACAAATTCATCATCAAAACTGTGGTAATCAAATTAATTCATAAAACTTACAATTCCATCCACATTTTCCACATCTCGCAAATCATAGGACCCTAATTCTTGTGGTGCCATCAGCCAATCAGCATCATTAGGACATATTTTTGCATTCACAGCTTAGGTGGCTCAAAACCTATATCAGCAACTGAGCGCCCATAAACAAATTGGCAGGTTTGAAATCGCATACTTCCTTTGAGCAGCTTCCATTGACATGAATGGTAATGGATTGCTCTTTCCAGGTATTATAGACCTCCTTGAAAAGAATCAAGAAGCTTCAGCTGCAACCAAAATAACTTTCCTAAATGAATCTCCTTTCTTCATCTGTATTTGAACTGCGATCTGTTTGATCTTAATCAGAATAGATGTCATATTTGGCTCTATCCATCTAATTTTGTGTTCCTGAACATTCGAGAAACAACATGTTTTCAATGTTGACTGAATGATCGACACATTCACAAAAGTAAGACATACTGAACAGACTGTACTTCTGTCCCCGTTTTCTTTCACATCAAGATAAATATGGTGTCTACTATGACTAAGCCATCTTTTGTCAAGCCAGAATCCCACAAAACTTCTAAAATATCCTCAGAAACAGAATGCTTGAGAATTTTAAAATGTGCTTGTGTATCCAATATAAAGTGTTTGATGGTAAAGATGAGTTTAACATGAGTTTTTAGGCAACTAATAGAGCTGTTGCTGGTGTTCAGACAGGGGACTATGTGAAAAATCAAATCTGTGCGCACTAACAGTAAGCCTCTGTGTGATATGCTGAATGAGAAGCAGGTGTAACAGATCAGGTGTGTGTGTTTTGAGGGAGAGGGGAGGGATAATATGTAGTATAAAAGAGGATTTGTTCTTCTGTCTCATTCCAGAAAAGGCCCTCTCTATGAATTAACAATACAGACCTCTGTCAGAGAGACGTCACTTCACCAGCTACACTCGCACAGAGTTAGGTGTATGATTGCACATGCTATGGCATGTACCAACATTGTGCTCAAATGTGTGACCATAGAGCTCCTCTCAGTTCATGTGATCACACCATGTCCAAAATGCTGCCTTCACAGGGGAAATGGAAGTGCTATCTTTCAGTTACAAGAGTCAGTCACCTTTATAATAGAGTTTGCTTTCTCCAGAATGCACATGCACTTTAACTACAACCCGAATTCTGGAAATGTTGGAAATGTTGGAACTTTCAAATCACATGAGCCACATGAGTGTACAAGTTCATGACAATTTGTCACATCTCTCCTGTTTAACTCCTGAATGATGAGCTTCTTAAATGCCCTGATCATTAATGGGGAGTGTTGCTCAACTCGTCTCTACAGAATCCCCCACAGGCTCTCGAGAGTGTTAAGATTGAGTGCAATACATGTCCACAGAAGGTTTTTCACCTTGGGAGAATGCATATTCTCAATTCTCATTGTCATGTTAAAAAAATTTGTAGGGAATGAGGAAAGGGTAACATCTGTTTCAAGTTTGTGTATTGAATTACACAGTGGTGTGGGAATTCATGACAGCATTGATAAACCAGAACTCCCTCACACCTTCAGCACTCATACATCCCTATATAAGAGCTTTACTTCCACTGAACTTTACTGTGGGAACCAGGCACTCTTTAGCTCAGAGGACACGGTATCCGTGATTTCCAACAAGAATGTCAAATTTGGACTCGTCTGACCATAGAACACTTTTCCACTTTGAAACAGTCCATTGACTGTCCCACTGAACTTTACTGTGGGAACCAGGCACTTCTCATTGTACTCCTCCTCTAAAATCTATATTTTGTAAATTTGGGCTTTGGAAATGGCTAACTGACTTTATTGTGCTTTGGCTACAGTAGGTAGCTCCACTGAGAACAACAAACAATGCATGTCATTTCTGCAGGCTGCATCTTTCTCTGTGAGATAAACAGTCTCTCTTTTCATAGCTTTTGCTGGCTCTGAGACACTCGCTTGGTATTTCTCCTGCTTTGTCTGGCAAAAAAATCCCTCATCACTAAATGAAAGCTTTAAATGAAGGCCTGATTATTTCAGGGCCTTGTCACAAGTCCATTGTTTTTGAATTTCTGTGTTACTTTTGCTATATTTTCACACTTAAAACAATGATTTGTTAATCCTCTTGGACCACTGTCCTCTTTTGTGCTAAGAAATAAGTCTCCTGACAGTTCTCTCCCAAGAGGTTCCATTGTTGTCAGCATTAAGTCTGAGAATGATTCAGTGGGCTATATAACACTTTTAATTGTCAAGAAATTACTTCTTTTTGTGTTTTGGTTCAACATACTTACCTGTTGATCTAACATTGCCTTAAACTTACACCAGAAAATGTTTATTTTGTTTTATTTAGCAACGTTTAGCAGGGTGTACTCATTTTTGCTACACAACATTTTATCACCTTGATAAGAAAATCTTATTTTCCTGAATAATTTTGACATGCTTCTTTGGTAATTGATTAAGCAGACTTGCTGGAACATTATATCTCTAAAGAACCCTAACATGTCTTCTAAGTAATTGACCCTTCGCAGGGAGTTTGATTGACAAGCGATCTAACCAGTCAGAATGCCGAATCCGCCATTTTGTCCGACAAAGCAGTCAGTAGTTAGAAGATTACAGTCCATTTTAAATGAGCCTTGGCCCACAGGACACAACGGCGCTTCTGGACCATTTTCACATATGGCTTCCTTTTTGCATGATAGAGCTTTAGTTGGCATCTGCAGATGGCACGGCGGATTGTGTACTGACAGTGGTTTCTGGAAGTATTCCTGGGCACATTTAGTAATGTCATTGACACAGTCATGCCAATGAGTGTCAAGGCAGTGTCGTCTGAGGGCCCAAAGACCATGGGCATCCAATAAAGGTCTTCGGCCTTGTCCCTTATGCACAGAGTTTCTCCAGTTTCTCTGAATCTTTTGATGATGTTATGCACTATAGATGATGAGATTTGCAAAGCCTTTGCAATTTGACGTTGATGAACTTGTTTTTAAAGTATTCCACAATCTTTTTACGCACTCTTTCACAGCTCTGCCCATCTTTACTTCTGAGAGACTCTGCCTCTCTAAGACATCCCTTTCATAGCTAATAATGTTACAGACCTGATATCAATTAACCTCATTAGTTGCTAGATGTTCTCCCAGCTAAATCTTTTCAAAATGTCTTGCTTTTTTTAGCCGTTTGTTGCCCCCGTGCCAACTTTTTTGAGACCTGTAGCAGGCATCAAATTTGAAATGAGCTCATTTAGTGGATAAAAGTGTAAAATTTCTCCATTTAAACATTTTATGTTATCTATGTTCTATTGTGAATAAAATATTTGCTCATGTGATTTGAAAGCCTTTAGTTTTAATTTTATTCCAATTTAAAAAACATCCCAACTTTTCCGGAATTCGTGTTGTAGAACAGCCTGAAAAATACTGGGTTTTAACATGATTTAAGCTAAAGAAGCTAAATTTACATTATTGTCAGATATAATATGCTATTGAAACGTAATCTTGTAAAACACTTTTGGAGATTTCAGTTTTCCCCATTTAAATTGATTGAGCTACTTGAGAAGTTGCAGTGAACCAGATGTAGTGAGAAATATTTTCTTTCGAATTGTCATGTACAGTCAAACCAAAAATTATTCAGACACTAGATATAATTTTTTATATATTTTTTTTACTAGTGGGTGCAGGACACTATAGTTAATTTATGTAAGTGAGGCCACAAATTTGGTCCTATCCATTGGTTGTTGATTAAATTTGGGGCAGATCTGAATGCGAGCTTACAGTCCATTGTAAGAAAGGTGTGGGGTTTAAGTGGACTAAATGATTGGAGAAGTCTGGCATACATCACCAGAGAGAAGCCTGTTGCTTCACTGGAAGATCAAGTTATAATATTTTAATTAAATGTAAAATATAAAAATGAAATATATGCATAGATTAATCCTTCATAGAAAGATCAATAACATTCATTTGGAAAATGGATAGGGTGAATTCAAGTGAACTGACTTAGTTCCATCACTTTATGATTTATGTCATGTGTTACATTTTCTGGCTTCTCCTATAGACCTGTTTGATAACTACATGCAGCAAGATGCCCACGAGTTCCTGAACTACCTGCTGAACACGGTGGCTGACATCCTGCAAGAGGAGAAGAAACAGGAGAAACAGAATGGACGGCTGAAGAACAATGGCACTGCCATCGCTACGGACACCGAGCCGGAACAGAACAAGGCCGAGCCCACCTGGGTTCACGATATCTTCCAGGGCACGCTGACCAATGAGACGCGCTGTCTCAACTGTGAGACGGTATGTGTGTTGTGTAACCTCAAGTGTTTGCTTCATACACAGATGCAAATGTTGAAGTGCAGTTCTGCAAAAAAAAAGTTTACATAACCCTGGCAGAATCTGCAAGATGTTTAATTATTGAAGCTATTTTACAGATGTTTCTATGTATTCCAAGGGACAAAATAAATATCCTACCATATTTATTAATGCAAAACATCACAAAAGGCTGCAAGCAATATAAAGAACCTTTGTTCTTGTTAATTTGTTTAAAATTAAGTTATTGTTTTGCCTTATAAAATATTTACTACTATCTGTTATGCAGCTTCTTCAGGGCAATACTACTGTACATAAACTTAATATTAAAAAAAATAATTATTTAAAAATGCTAAACATCTAAATTCTAAAAGGGATATGTAAATGTATGAGCAAAACTGTACTTCATTTTTCATAAATAGAGTACTCTTCTCTGTTAGACGGCCTCAAAAGGACTGTTTGGGTGTTTTTGCAAAATCATTGTGAGTTTTCTTATACAACAACATTCGGTCAGTTGTTTGAACTTTGCTGGCTGCAGAAAGAGTCTCTCTGCCGTGTGGCCCACTTTTCAGTCTTCTCTGTTGATTAACCTACTTTTCCTCTGCATTAACACACTGCCACTCAACTCGACTCGACAGTGCTAACACGCTGTCACAAGCCAGTGCTTTAACACATCTTTCACAATAAGTGCAAGACAACAGGAGACAGTCAGGCCACCAGAGTTCAGCTGAAACCATAGAAAGGGGTCGTCAACATGCGTAATGAACATCTTTGCAGAAATGAGTTCCCTCTCTCCCCCTCTAAAATGCTTGATTACTAAGATTGTCTCTGTGGGGAGGGAGATCAGAGTCTCTGAAGAGGTTTTGTGAGTGGGGCATAGATGTGTTTTCTCTTCTTTCTTAATATGTAAGTGAACTCACATGCCCTCTGTTTTTACAGGTCAGTAGCAAGGATGAAGACTTTTTGGATTTGTCTGTAGATGTTGAGCAGAACACTTCAATAACACACTGTCTCAGGTAAACATACACGCTCAGTGACATAAAAGTAATCACACATGCTGATGTACAAAACCAGTTTTTTCACACTGTGTTCATGCTTTTTAGTAGATGTGTGTTTTTTCTGATGGCTTTTACAGGGACTTCAGTAATACAGAGACCCTGTGCAGTGAGTATAAATACTACTGTGAGACGTGCTGTAGCAAACAAGAGGCACAGAAACGGTATTTTCACAATAATATCTGGATAATTAAATGTGCAAAATTGTGTTGTGGAAAAATTTTTTAGAATATACTCTATGCAACATTTATCATTACTTAATTTTTCACATACTATTTCAAAAGTATGGTAGTAATCCATTACAAACTGTTCCTGAATTAGTTTGTATGTGTGATTTGTTTTAATAATGTAGTTTTTGTAATATAAAGTATATTTGTGGCCTATATTTACACAATAAAATTTACATTGTAGTCTGTGTCACGTGTAGGTCACCGTAAGACATGTTCCTGGATCAACATATTTTGTTGATCCTGGAACAACATTCCTATCCCAAAATTTAGTCCTAACCTTTTCCCAACCCCTAAACCTAACCCTACCCATAACTTATCCCTAAAATCAGGGGAAATGATAGTTGAATAACACTGTTGTGGAAGCACCTAACCCAGGTTGTAAGCCTAAACTTGACATAAATGGTAAACTTGTCCTTCAAATCTGATTGGTTGATTGGAATGTTGTTCCAGGACAACAAAGATGTTGATCCAGGAACATGTCTTACTTGGCAAAATCACGGTGACCGTCACGTGTATGGGGGGGAAAGCATTGATGCTGCTCTAGATACTGTAATGTGAAAGTATAAGTGCCAGTTATTTATTTTATTTTTAATTTTAGTTTTTTGTGATTGTGTGTGTATGTGTTGCAGTATGCGTGTGAAGAAGTTGCCCATGATCTTGGCTCTTCATCTGAAGCGCTTTAAGTACATGGAGCAGCTGCATCGGTACACTAAACTGAGCTACCGTGTGGTCTTTCCACTGGAGCTCCGCCTCTTCAACACCTCCGCTGACGCTGTCAACCTAGACCGCATGTACGACCTTGTCGCTGTGGTGGTTCACTGTGGCAGGTACGAGAACTGTCAAACATGCACATCTGCAACATATAAAACAGACCGTCTTAACACAGTCTGCCATTTAAGTACATTAAGTCATATTTTATAAATATTGACATTATAAGCAGTTGGAGTCTCAATGCACTATGCAATGAATATATTTGTCGTAGTCTGAAAATACACCACAATGGTAAAGGTTTTGCTTCAAGAATAATGTATTTATCAGGAAAGATAAATGTGAAGAAAAAAGAGATGTTTTTATGTCTTTATTATGCTAAAATACTGAAAAATGCTCAGTGTCTAAATATTTAAAATATGAATTGATTTTTTTTTTTAATTTTCTGCCTCTGTGTGTATTAGTGGCCCAAACAGAGGGCATTACATCAGCATTGTGAAGAGTCACGGCTTCTGGCTGCTGTTTGATGATGACATTGTGGAGGTATGCACACCTTCTATATCTATATCTATACATATATATAATACTCTTCCGTTCAAAAGTTTAGGATCAGATTTTTTAAAAGAACTTAAAATTGAATATATATATATAATATTTATAAGTTACAAAAATTGCTGTGCTTTTAAACTTTCTATTCATCAAAGAATCCTGAAAAAAATGGTTTCCACAAATATATTAATCAGCACTTCTGTTTTCAACTGATGATAATCAGAAATGTTGGTTACACTTTATTTTAATGTGTTCTACTACTATGTAATAAAATGTATAATTACACTGTAACATTAATAAACATGCACTTACTATAGGGTCATGGCTAGGATAAGGGTTTGGTTCCGTATAATTATGCACAATTTACTGTTATTACTATAGTAAGTACATTTAACAAGGACACTGTAATATAAAGTGTTACCAAAATGTTTCTTGAGCACCAAATCAACAAATAGGTTGTTTGCACATGACGTCACAGCAGCAGCGCGAATGAGTCTGGAGGGCAGGGAGTGATATTTCTATATAGGAATCCTATCAAAAACTCAAAATTTGGATGTTTTACGTCGTTTACGGTTGCTCAAATCGATAAAATCGAGAACCCAGAAGGTGTTTATATTGTTTACATAACTTATACCGTTTTTTATAACTTATATCGTTTTTTACCTTTAAAAGTTGTCGCCTTTAATAGCGTTTTGCGTCTGCTGATACTGAAATGAATATGGATACCTGCTTACCTTATTTGTTTTTGACTTGGTTAAATATCCACATTCTTCAAGGTATTGTTTGCAGGGAAGAGAAGCTATTTTATCCCATTGAATGATAATTTGGTGTTTTCACTTCAGTTTTGTAGTATTCCGTTCACAATGTTGATCTGGTTACCATGAGAACAGTGTCACGCGCTGCTGCTTCAGCCATCATATAGTAGAAAATGTCCAAATAAATTTAACAAGCTGACAGAAGTCGATTCAACAACAAAGACAACACTTTCAAAAACACTCAGCTATGTGATTATTTTATTGGGTGATATGCAGTGGGTTAAATCAGTGACATTATTAGATTTGATATACAGCGTCTTCCCGTCACCTCCTCAACCTGCTTCCCTTAGTGTGTTTTTACACGTATAAAAGGGAACAATTGTACACCGTCCAGTTTTTTCCCTGAACAATGATGTGAGCTCCTGTTGCGATTCTCGATTCAGCATAAATGACCTACAATGGCGACATTTTTCACAATCGCGACAGAAAATCAAAATACTTCACTAGCAGAAAGGCAGCGCGATATAAACAAACCCAGACTAGAACTGAACGCGGCGTGACGGCAGCTTCACATTCTCTATATCTACCTCCTCGATGACGGGAAAGTCTTTCAATTCAGTGGAAAAGTTGCTCATCTTCATAACATAAAGATCACGTCCAACATATGTTGTGATTTTCTGTTTATACCTTTCTAAACCAGCACAGAAAGGACTTTTCTCCATCTCTTCCATTCTAATTTTCACTGTTTGCCCTCCACCGGTATTTCGCGCGTCACCAGAACCACGTGATTGCAAACAACCTATTAGAAGGATTTCTGAAGGATCATGTGATACTAAAGCCTGTAATGATGCTGAAAATTCAGCTTTGTCATCACAGGAATAAATTACATTTTAAAAATATATTAAAACAGAAAAATCTATTATTGAATTGTAATAATGCTTTAAAGGTGCAATATGTAAGATTTTTGCAGTAAAATATCCAAAAACCACCAGGCCAGTGTTATATATTTTTTTCACTTGAGTGCTTACAATATTTCAAATGTTTCCAACTATTTGTAAATCGTGAGAAAATCGTGATTTTTTTTTTTAACAAAGGCTCCAGGACGTGTAAGGAGTTGCCTGTCAATTGCGCGTTATCCTCAGTTTCCAGTTTTATTTTGTAGAAACCATGGAAACACCAAAGACGCTTTAATATATTACACGTTTTAATAGACAAGGGAACAACTGTTTTGATATATTTATAAACAGAAAACTAATTGTTGTTATATAGCTCAACACATTTAGTCTTATTGTTTAAATCTAGTTTTCTTGATTTTTTGCGAGTACCATGCTTTACCATGCCTCAGAGAAAAACAGTATTTTGTGAAGTGGCTAACATAGCATAATCAGATGCAGCTTTATTTTTAGTAACAGTAATACAGAATTTTCTCCATCATACTATACATTTTAAAATTAATTGCATGCCATTTATCAACACAAACCATATATCCATTAATATGATATTCTAAAATCGATCCAGCTTACTGCAGTGTGCAACAGTGTCTCACAGCAGCCACTGAGCGAACGCACAGAGTAACATTATAACATCATTTTCAACACACTCAAATGTATCTAATATGATAAACAGAGCTGTGTTACCTCATACTCATGACCGGAATAGGAGAAGCAGCGCCTGCGACTGTGGCATAATAAAAGTTCCGCTGCTTGCGGCGTGTGTTGCACAATCGCTCCAGCGGCCTTGTTCAGCTCCCAAAACACTCGGTCCTGCTCTGCTTCATACTATAGTAACGTTAATAATCGCATCCATTAACATGATTTCTTCCCGAGTCCTATCCCTATTCTTTTGCACCGTCCATTGAGGTAAAGACCACATGTCCCAAGATTCCTCACTTGGCGTCACCAAGCTACACCTTTGTTTTGAATAGGCCTCTAACGACCTCTAGCAGACAGAAATCCTACATACTGCACCTTTTAACTGTATGTTTGATCAAATAACTAGAGCCTTGGTGAACCTAAGAGACTTCTTTAAAAAACTTAAAAAACCTACTGACCTCAGACTTTTGAATGCTAGTATGCAGACAAAATATAAACCCCAATGCATGCAGAAAATAAAATTCCTCCTTCCTGCTCTCTCACCATCTTTTTCTTGTATCTTATTTTATTTCTCTCACAGAAAATTGATGCACAGGCGATAGAGGAGTTTTACGGTTTGACCTCTGACATTTCCAAGAACTCTGAGTCAGGATACATCCTGTTCTATCAGTCCAGAGAATGAAGAAGCAGAGGGGTGACAAATGAAGAGCTGAGGAGGATCACGAGAAGAGATCAAAAGGAACGGTATACGTGATGACATCCGCTAGATTCCTTTTTCCACATCCTTCTCCTTTTCCTCATCTCATACTTAGGGTCTCCAGCTGAGACTGTGTGCCAAAAGCTCTCTTTAACCCTATTTGCCAATATGACATTTCCCAGAAGTCCCATTCTCCCAAATCTCGCTGCACTCTGGGGGAATAAATCACATCTTCAAATCTGACCCTCAAGTCAGTCACCTGCATCTGAAAGGCACTTTATAAACAAAACAACAATAAGTAACACAAAAGCAACACAATGAAAAAATCACAACATATACAACTACAATACTTGTGAAAACTTGAAGGAATCAAAAAGCTACAAACGGAGCAATGAGTCCTGGTACTCTAGCAAGAGTCACTGCTTCTGATTGGTCAGTGCCTCTCATCTCGGGTATCTGAAACCAGGAAGAGGGTTTCTCTCTCTTGATCCCTGGCTTAAGATCCCTGGCTTCACTTCAAATGTTTTGTACTGTGATTCCCACCCATCAGTCCTCATTCGTACAACTCTTACCCAGTAGCTGGTGAATCCGCACATCCTAGTTCAGTCTTGGTCATCTGAGGGGCTGTTTGCACTGTGTGACAATTTGTTTTGGATTTCACCATGTTGTGGGATTATGATTCTGAGCAGTCTGTTACATGAGTGAGTGTATTTGTGTGTGTGTGTCTGCATTTAAACAGTAAATGCAGGCAGCTGCTCTGAAGTGACTTTGCTTTTCATCCAGAAGTAGTTGCAGTCTTGTTACCAAGAGAGTTTTCAAAAGTTGTCACATTGAAATCTCTTCCAGTAACAAAGAAAATGGGCAGAATTGCAAGGCTGAAACGCTGCTTTTGTCTCCCTTGCATTCTTATCTAACACTGTTGTTACCTAACTTCCATTATAGGTAAGGGCCTTACATAGATTTAGTTTCTGCTTTAGTTGGTTGAATCCATCTCTTCAAAATCTCGTCCCCATTCACTACCAATATAAAGCTTGGAAGAGCCAGGATATTTTTAAATATATCTCTGATTGTGTTTGTGTGAAAGAAGATAGTCATATACACCTAGGATGGCTTGAAGGGTGAGTAAATCATGGGATAATTTTCATTTTTGGGTGAACTATCACTTTAATACATGTTGCAACTTGGTCCCTGGTCATTTATTAGAAGTTAGATGATGTGGCATTTCATTTTATCATTACTTTGAGGTGTTAAGTCTTGGACACAGATATGACATTCAACAGCAGCAGCCTTGAGATTGTTTCATTGCGATCTGTCAAGTTCAGCTTTAGTTCTTATCGAAGTATCTGATAGGACACCGCTGTTACGATAAGAACATTTCAACTTTGTGGCGTTTATCTGAGAGGGCTTTTACTATTTATTATACGTTGTACTGAGAGCATCTGACTTCAAATAAATGGGGAACTTTATTGAAGACAGTAGGGAAATGTACTTGATAATCCTGATTTTTGGGATTTAATTTTGTATATAAATGGGAGAGAGTGACTTGAAATAGTCACAGAAGGGAAACAAGGTGCAATACAGGGACAAGATGAACATTCCATGCTCGTTTTACACCAACATTTCTACACATTTTTTAAAAACTAAGCTCACAGAAACACTAACAACTGATCGGTACTCCCGTTTCTTCATTGTATAGCTTTTTAATGTTATTGTTTGATTTAGGTGAGTATCTAATGGTCATTTACCATTTCATTCTCTCAGAAATACTGTAAAATGTCCCACAACTGAAATACATGATTTATTTGCCTTTTTCTGTCCGTTCACAGCTCATTCAGTGTAACAGTAGAATAAGTGATGGGGGGGGATGTGTTTTCTAGATCACCCATTTCTCCACATGCGTTTTTGAGCCCATTCTAAGTCTGTGGTACTTGTATTTTCACACTCCTCAGAATCATTATAATATGTATTTATATGTTTAAGCCACACTACATGCAATATAGATGTATGAACACTGTGTAACGACACAATGTGAGATTGACTATGCAGTGTTTGTGCTTGTCCTGTTGTTTCCAGAGGCTCGACAGATGCTGAGTGATTATTTGGACGGTAGTTTTTTCATACGCAGTTCCCCAGTGACACTTGCTGTTTTTCAAAAAGAGGAGCATATGTGGTTGTTTAAAGATGTTTTAGTGGTCCTAAGACCATGTTTCTTGTCCCATGCCTGTTCTTTTGGTTCGTCAGTGATCAAAATGAACAGAAATGTGCCAAAATTGTGGTGGGAAAATCTCACAGTCCTTCATACTGGAAAATGAAAGAGATATCTCTGTGTCATGAAGCTGTACATAAATATTATGTAGGCATATTGGTTAGAAATAAATTATATTTTTAAAACACTAAATGATTCTATTAAAAAGGACCTATTATTCACATGGGGAAGTCATGGTTGCAAATGAAGAAATTACAAGCTGTTGACTGTTGGAGATTTTATTATTTCAGTCAGGTCCCTTATGGAGACCTGGATCATTTTGAAGTGTGTTCTGTAGAGTAGCCTAAACTAAAAGTACTGTAACTTCTTACTACTGTGGATTGAATCCCAACCTACACATATACATGAACATCTGGATATGTTGATAACCTATTAGACTGTCACTTTTCACAGTTACACACCTTGTATGCAAAAACACACCTGTCGGTTTTGTCCTCTTTTCATGTGTGTATTTTTTAGGTCCACAAAAGAAATGTACAATGTTTGTTTGTCTGAGAGAAAAATACCAGGACTCAAACTCTAATGGAAAGTGTGATAACTGTAAGTGCACTTTATCATAGCAGAACCAAAAAGGTTTCTCGTAGGAACTGGAATCCTGAATGAGATTCTTTTGGTTTATTTTCCTTTCCTCAATAAATGAAACGCAACTTTACCAGCTGTGGCTCTGCAGTGATTTTTAATTGTTTTTGTGTTTGTTTCAATTATTCTTCTGCTTTTTGTGGCTGACACATCTTATTTCCCACTTCTGTGACTAATAAGATGGCAATTTTGTACAAAGACACAAAAGGCTTTGTGCAGAGAACAGCAGGGCGAGGGAGTGAAAAGGGAGAAGAATAGCTTCATTGAACGATCGAAATGACGAGAAATGAAAATCCTGTTTACACAAGGTCCTTTATGTGCCTAAAATGCTGATGCATCAACAGCAACAAACATTTTTAGGGATTTCCTGAGGGAGATGTGTGACTTCCTGTGTGTGTGAACGCAAGGGGCATGTGTGACGTCTTTACGCACATGAGATGAAAAAACACCTGCAACAGAGCGAGTCAGGGAGAGTTCTCCTAGAAAATCAATGTCCTTTGTTTTCCCGTGTGTGTGTGGGGGGGGGTAAAACCTTAACTGAAGTGTGAACATGTATGCATCACAGTATGTGCGTCAAATGCTGATCAGCATGAAGAAGGGTGAAGTGTGTGTATGAGAGAGAGAGAGAGAGAGGAAGTCCTTGACAGATTTGTTTCTTTTATACTTCCTCTTGTTTGTGGACCATAACCTGGTTTAATCAAGCACTCATATCCTGTGTGATGGAGGGATGTGCTTTTGTTCTTCAGCTGTCATGCTCTCTTTTCACCTGCCACTCTCCACAGCTAGAGGGGGAGCAGGGCTCAACATCCTCCCAAAATAATGGGCAAATAGTTTAAATAATGAGTGACATTGATAATACAATAGATAATGAATCATTTTAAATAGTTACATATGATTTTGTTCCATATCGGGGCTGCATTTTGGTCACAAATTTCACATTTTTTATTTATTGTTGTTTATTTATTACAAATGTAACAACTCTAAATCAGTGAAAATAAATACACAGAGATCAACACTGTCACGATTCCTGTCAGTTCCTGGACTACACTTCCCATAATTCTCCCTGCCTGTCACATGAACACTCCACACCAATCATCATTTGCCACTGTAGCCTATTATCTGGACTATTTAAGACTCACACACCACCTCAGTGCGAAGTCTTGTTTCACATTGTGTACATTACTGAGCGTTATCATCTTGTCTGCTTGTTATCAATCCTGTCTGCGTACCGTTTACGATTCCCTGCTGCCTGCCTTTGGACTGTATATTGTTTTCAGACCTGTGAGTGATATCTGTAACAGAACGGGACTCAGGCAGGGATCCATATACAAAGCTTTATTAAAAGTGACCGTGGTCGTACAGGCAGGGTCAAACGGGAACAAAGAGGAACAGCAAGGGACAGGCAGAGTCGTGGTCAGGATACAGGCAATGATCAGGACAGGCAGATATCACTCACAGGACGGGAAACAATATACAGTCCAAAGGCAGGCAGCAGGGAATCGTAAACGGTACGCAGACAGGATCGATAACGCTCAGTAATGTACACCATGTGAAACAAGTCTTCGCACTGAGGTGGTGTGTGAGTGAGTCTTAAATAGTCCAGATAATAGGCTACAGGTGTATGTGGCAAATGATGATTGGTGTGGAGTGTTCATGTGACAGATTATGGGAAGTGTAGTCCAGGAACTGACAGGAATCGTGACAAACACAGCATCCATTGCAATAACTGTTAGGTATATTAATTTGTTTATTTTTAGGTTTATTCAGTAAATCATTTCACATGGCTTTATGCATTTAAAATTTATTAACATTACCATATTAAATAATTTATTTATTCATGTTTATTTAATGTTTATTAAAAACTTATGTTTTGCACATTTGTAAACAGTTCCCTTTCAAATGGGAATTCTACACTGCATCTTGGCTGCTATGGGGATGGCATCAGCATATCCGGTGTCTGAAGAACGTGTGAAAATACTTTGATCTGATTGGTTGGTGACAGTCCATGACATCATTAGCGGAGTGCCCAGAAGTATAAGAGGACGCCCATAGCACACGTCATCAGCTTTTTTTGTGTTTAGGAGCCATTTGTAATGTTAGCATGTGGTGAAGGCAGGATCATGGAAAATCCTAGCAAGCGTTTTAGGAAGTGTGTGCCTCTGTGTCCCAGGTTTTTGACACCTGAGGGCACACGACCTGTGCATTTATTGTTTGGGAGAGAAGCATGCACATTCAGTGATCGTGGGTTCTGAATGTGGCTATTGTGAGAAATTCGCAATGAGAAAGCTCCGTTCATGTTTGTCCCTTTTCTCGAGGGATGTGGGAAAAGGGACAAGCGTCTGCGCCCCACAACTTGGGCCCCACTGTTGCCAAAGCAAAGCAGAGGATTCATGCTGCCTTCACATGCTATCGGAAATGTGATAATTCCCACTTCTGAAGTCGTGATTACGAGCTCATCGCATTCAAGTTTTCGAAATGGGAGGGCGTTCATGTGCCATTTTTACCTAGGAAACTCGAAGCTGAAGTGGAGAAGTCGTGGACAAAGCCATATTCAGCCTAGATTTATCTGTTTCATCATTTGAACTACGTAAATGTGGAAGGTTTATCCGAGCAGGGATATGTGAGGATGCCCCCTGTGGAGAGACACTTGCGAGCTATATCTCCTAGAGTGAGTCATCCTCTTTGAAGTCTCCTGCCATCCAGGCTTCTTCCGGGTGCTTCCGGACACTCTTCTAATGACATCACAGGCTGTCGCCAATCAATCAGATTGGAGTGTTTTCACACGTGCTTCAGACACCGGATACGCTGATGGCGTCCTCATAGCATCCATCCAAGACACAGTGTCTTGTTCCCCTTCTCTGGGAACCATGGTTACAGTCATAACCTGAGACATTTTGTCTTGCTCGCTCACTGTTAAAACACATCCTTCATTAATTAACTAGATGTGGCAAGTGTTTGAAGATGTGTTTTGAGTTGTGTTGACTCACATCAGTTTGGAATATATAATTAACATAATATAAATATATTTTTTCACATTATAGAGGGTTTTCATTTAAAGTGATCACAAAGCACTTTTGCAATTATACAGTGTGGATGATATGAATGTAACTTTGGCCTTCATAAATGTCTTAATTTTATCTCTAAATACTTATAAATACTTAGTTAAATTATAAATGTAATTTCCACTAACATGTCGAAGACATTTAAGTTAAACTCTCAAAACATTTTCTGGAAAAAAAAAATAGCAAGAATTTTTGCCAGCTTGTTCCTATTTCTCCGATCTACTGTCTTGTTTTTTTATTTCATCTTAACTTTTTTTTGTGCTCATTTATAATTTCATTCCATCCAAATGTCTCTTCATTGATCATCACTGAGTTGATGATACCCCTCAGACTTTTACTGGCTAATTAGGAAAAGAATGAAAAACATTTTCGAGAACTAAAATGAATTAAAGACAGTTTCTCAGAAAATAAAAATGATTCCTTCCCAGCAGGAAGGCCTGGAAAGTGAGTTTTTGCATATGTGACACTCCAGCTGTGTGTGATTCAGTGAGTAACATGACTCAGTGCAGTTATAGTTTGCTCTTAGTAATCAAACGGCTGCAATCAAACTCATAATTTCAATAATCTTCATTTGAAATTTAGACCAATCAAATTACCAAAAGGATATTTTTAGAAGAATGCATTAAGCAAGGAATCTGTTTGATTATTACAAGGAAATTGAGTTTGATAATAAGAAAATTCCTATGGATCAGAGACCAATGTTTTCAGACTTCAATAAGAGTTCAGTGAATGTTTGTAATTACTATGATTATGCATAATTAGTTGCACGGGGGGCAGTCTGTAGTTTCTGGGTGCGTCTGTGATCAGACACTGAATCCTGACTGTGTGTTGGTGAATAGAGTGATGCACAAACAACTGATTTTCAGAGCAGTTAAAGACGCAGTTAAAGTTCTGACTGAACAGTTAACTGTAATTTATCCTTATGCATAAAATATTACATTTCAAAAAGACAATACTTTTATAAAAAAATGAATTACTTAAGCTAATTTGCTGAAAAATTGTTGCAGAAAAATGCTTTCTGAGGGATTCCCAAATGCATAAAAGTAAAATGGATATAAAATAGACAAGAAAATATTATTACATTTATAATTAATAGTTTGTATAAGTAAAAAGTGTATTACTTTATCAGAAAAGAGAATTCCCAATATATTCTATGTTGTATTTCATTCTATTTAGTTCATGTTTTCTGACTGTCTATATGTCAATGACCACAGGCACTAGAGGCCAATTTTGATTAAGGGTCACAGTGGTTTCAATTGTACGAAAGATTAATTTTAATAGCTACAATAGGTAGGTATAACATTATATGATTTATTAACATGTACATCAAAAAGTGGCATCCCATAATTGGAGTTTTATTGTAAAATGTCCATTCAAGATTACAATGGGTGTTTACTGATAGATAAAGTGAAGTCAGATGAATGAATGGAGAAAAGCAGGCTCATTATCTGATCTTCCGGAACGATCCTCCTTCTCTGGATGAAAGAATCAGCAAAGCAGAATGATTCTATTCAGTCTCAAGGTTGAGAGCAGCAAGAGATGCGTCAGACTGAGAGCTGTGATGGTGCAATGAATGAAAGAGAGAGCGAGAGAGAGAGAAATGATGTTTGATCAGTGAAAAGGTCTGGGGTTGTCTGAGTGCAGATGCAGGAAATGTGTATGCCAGCGCAACTGTGCACTTTAAAGAAGCAATTACATTTTAACCAGCATATAGGCAATCTATTCTACTTAAGGTGGAAGTGCCATATTTGCAGCATCAAGTCAAATCATCACACACATGCATTAGAACAAAGATCAGAAAGCTGTTATGTGTCTATTCTGCATCAGGCATTAAAAACCTGTAATCATGAATGTTAATGCGTGCAGTCTTTGAACTGTAATTTCATAGTAGCACTGCACTGATAAGCAATCAGTGTTCTGACCTGAACCATGTGACCAAGCACTGAACTTTCCAGTAATGCTTTTTGGCATTTGTTGTTCTAGTTCCCAGAAGTGCACAAAAAAACAAAGGAATTGGCTTTTAAACTTTAAAAAGAGCATTTTTGTGAGGACTGTAAAGTCCAGAGAACAGCTCTGCCTATTAACTCTGAGTGAAATAGAGTCCTGAAACTGAAGTTTCTAAGCTTTCTTCCATCTTATGTCTGTGTGCTAAACTGTTTACAGCTTCCACAAATGCAAACTGTTTACTGGATTCATAAAATGTTGGGTTTTTTTTCTTGTTTTGTTTTTGTTTTGTCTGGAGAAAAATAATGTGTGATGCAGACTTTGGCCATTCTTACATATATTGATGTGCTTTATGCAGTTTTATTATTTTTCTCTGCAGCAATAATCTGGTTTTGTAAGTGCAGATCAATCCTTGTATTTTGTAAATAACATTTTATGTTTATATGAGCATGTCATTTTTGCCTCATATTTTTTAAAGGTGCCCTAGAACACTATTTCACAAGATGTAATATAAGTCTAAGGTGTCCCCAGAATGTGTCTGTGAAGTTTTAGCTCAAAATACCCCAAAGATTTTTTATTATACAATGTTTTAACTGTCTATTTTGGGGTGTAATTAAATATGCGCCGATTCAGTGCGTGTCCCCTTTAAATGCTCGTGCTTCCTGCCCCCAAGCTGGCAATAGTGGCAACTCCATAATACATTGTATAAACAATAGAATAAGTTCACACAGCTCTCTCAAAATGGATCTTTACAAAGTGTTGGCGATGCTGCATATCAGATCACATAAGTATGGTAATTATTTTTATGGATGTTTACATTTGATTTTGAATGAGTTTGATAGTAGGCCATGCTCCATGGCTAACGGAGCTAATGCTACACTGTTGGAGAGATTTATAAAGAATGAAGATGCATTTATACAGACTGCAAGCGTTTAAAAATTAAAATAACGACATGGCTCTGTTCTCCGTGAATGCAGTAAGAAACAATGGTAACTTTAACCACATTAGCAGTACATTAGCAACATGCTAGCGAAACATTTAGAAAGACAATTTACAAATACCACTAAAAATATCATGTTATCATGGATCATGTCAGTTATTATCGCTCCATCTGCCATTTTCGCTATTGTCCTTGCTTGCTTACCTGCATAACGTCTGATGATTCGGCTGTGCAGCTCCAGATGTTAATACTGGCTTGTCTAATGCCTTGAACATGGGCTGGCATATGCAAAAGTTGGGGACGTACGTATTAATGATCCCGACTGTTGCATCGCAGTCGGTGTTATGTTGAAATTCACCTGTTTTTCCGTGGTGTTTTTCATGCAGTGGATTTACATATGAAGGAGGAAACAATGGTGTTTGAGACTCACTGTATGTCATTTCCATACAAAACTCTAATTATTTAACTATGCCGAGGTAAATTCAATTTTCAATTCTAGGGCACCTTTAAGGGTGCAATCATGGTTTTATACCATTAAGTATTCAGAGATATTCGCCATTTCACATTGGCCCTAATTGACTCAAAGATCCCAAAAAAACCTATCACGTCCCTGAAACACGACCCATAGAAGCATTTACTAAAGTTGCGCCCCTATCGACAACAGGAGTCAGGACACTTTCATTTTAATGCATTGTACCCTTTTATCTGCTTCATATTTTGGGTTTTGCATAGCTCAATTGGTAGACCATTGCAATATACAACAATATGCAATCATATGATCATACGATCGTGGGTTCGATCCCAGGGAACGCTTGTGCTCGTAAAGTGTATATAGGGACCGTGTAAAAACTCCACACATTGTATTTAAATGAACACGCATTTTTATTGGTAATGACAGTCATAATACGTCATTTCATGATGACAGACGTAACTGTCATTATTTGTATGCCAGCTAGAGTGTGCATGGCTTTAAATTGTAAATATAGGTCGTAATAAGGTGCTTGTAAAAACAACCTATAGGGTCACGGTCACGGTTTGTTTTGGTTTTCATTCATCTCATGTGCTCCTTTGTTCTGTGTTCCCACCACTCATAAGTCACCATGGACACTGCACTAATCATCATAGCTGTCTGTCATTTTAAATAATTATCTGTGTATATAAGTTCCTGTCTTTCTCAGTTCAGTGTCGGGTCTCGTATGTTCATAGTGTAGTGTTAATTTCCTGCCTGGATCTGTATTTACCCGTTGGATTATCAAGTAAAGACTTATTGATGTGTATCTTCTTTGTCGTGTGTTTATACACAACTTGCGCATTACATAGGACAGTCTCTTTAAAAGTAATGCATTACAATATTGCATTACTCCCTAAAAAAGTAACTAATTGTGTTAGTTACTTTTTATGAAAAGTAATGCATTACACTACTTTTGCGTTACTTTTTCTCACCTGGGCTGGGCTTGCTTGTTTGTTTGATTTTTGTTTTTGTTTTGTTGCCACTCAAACAAACCTTTCAGCTGTGCTGCCATTCTATATAGGATACAGAAGAAGGAAGTTCAACACTCTTATTTCTAAATCTAATGTAAATTCATTTTTGATTATTAGTATGATTGAATTAGATCATTGAAAGTCAGCAGCAAAGATATTAGATAATAAACTGAGAGTAAATACATAAAGTATATTTATGTAATTTAATATAGTTAATTATTATAGGTTTGCATGAAATTCTGAAATTTCTTTTGACTGTTTTTATTCATTTTGTGGAATACTGAATGTTTTCATGCAAGTGAGATGAGTAAATGCATGTTCACATTAAGTCTAGAACTACAATATCATGTTCACACAGCGCAAACAACACCTCTGCACTTTATTTCTCTCAACATGGGGACTGGTGTGCTGTCAGTCAATAAGTGTGAAAAAGTAACTTGCGTTACTTGTTTGAAAAACTTAGATATTTTGTTGTAAATTGAAAAAGTAATGTGTTACTTTACTAGTTACTTGAAAAAGTAATCTGATTACATAACTCAAGTTACTTGTAAAGCGTTACCCTCAACACTGGGTTAGTCTAAGGCGGCCTTGTTTTTTTGTGACCTTATTATGGTCAGCATGTGCCAAATACAAACCTTTAAGGTAATGACATCTTCTCACAAGAATGTTCAGGTCTCCTCTGTATTTATATTTAATCTGCTGTTCTTTCGGTGTCTGCTCAGGGAAACACCTCAAAGCTTCTCCACACATCCAGTCAGCTCTGCAAAGGCAGGTATGTTGTACTAATGAGCTGCTGTGTCTAATGAACCGCAATTAGAGTCGTCTGCTGTTCTCTGGTACTTACAGAAAATACATCTCCATTCAGACAAGTCAGCATGAAAGTTGTGAAAGTCTTTTCTTCCCTATTGATGTAGTGAAACAGATTCTTAAACAAGACAAAATGAGGGACTTGATTTTGTCCATCATGAATTGATTGGTCACTGTGGTTTGCAATTGCTGTGATCTCATGTGAGTGACAGGTTGTTCCGCACATTAATTGATAAAAAAATAATGATGTGCACGGATAATTCTTTTATAATAAATACTGCAATAATCCATGAAAAACAAGAAATGGGAGCTTTTAGCGGAAGTTCTACCCGGAAGACTCTAATGCACGTCATTACACATCATCTAGCCAATCATTACATGTCACCTGAGTATATATGTTCCGTTCCCACCCACTATTATGTTCGCAGATACCTACATCAGCATTCACCTCCTCCTCTCCACCACCACCAGGTCGGTCCCTGTCCATACATCGGGCCGGGGTTGGGTGGGGTAGGTTCCGGCCCTGCCTGCCTGCACACAGCCAAATCATCAGACTAGGTAAGCAAGAACAACAGCGAAAAATGGCAGATGGAGCAATAATAACTGACATAATCCATGATACATGATATTTTTACTGATATTTGTAAATTGTCTTTCTAAAAGTTTCGTTAGCATGTTGCTAATGTACTGTTAAATGAGGTTAAAGTTACCATCGTTTCTTACTGTATTCACGGAGACAAGAGCCGTCGCTATTTTAATTTTTTAAACACTTGCAGTCTGTATAATGCATAAACACAACTTCATTCTTTATAAATCTCTCCAACAGTGTAGCAATAGCCGTTAGCCACAGAGGACAGCCTCAAATTCAAATTCACTCAGAATAAAACTTTAACATCCAAATAAATACTTTACTCACATAATTCAAAGCATGCATGCAGCATGCATGACGAACATCTTGTAAAGATCCATTTGAGGGTTATATTAGCTGTGTGAACTTTGTAAATGCACTGTAATATAGTCAACAGCTGGTGTGGCAGGGAGCACGCGATTTAAGGGGGCGGCGCCGAGTGTAAATCAGTGCATTGTTAATGATGCCCCAAAATACACAGTTAAAAAAATGTATTTAAAAAAATCTATGGGGTATTTTGAGCTGAAACTTCACAGACACATTCAGGAGACACCTTAGTCTTATATTATATCTTGTGAAAGAACGCTCTTGGGCACCTTTAAGGCAGGATCTGCAAACGTCTGCTACCCTCCAGATTGTACTATGGGGCCTACGCCAAAGAACTTAGGGCTGGGTATTGACACAATTTTCACAATTCGATTCTATTACTATTCACATGCTTTCGATTCGATTATTTTGGATGTAGTATCTCTGTTACAGTACATGTAAAATTTTCTAGAGGAAAAAAATCTCTCAAATCTCTAATGCTGTAAACTACACATGGGAGTCAGTTGGTACTACTATAATAATATTGAGGGTTAAATTAACTTTTTTATATACAAACACTTAAATTACACTCAATTATGTTTTTACCATAAATAAAGTTTAGAATTACATAATCATATTTCTACTCCAATTCGTTTTTTTGAAACATTTAAATTGCGGCTGTCATAACTGATTTATTCAAACATGCATTAAATATTGAAGAACATGAAAAAAATATAATGAAAATGTAACAGTGCATAGCTATATTTATCAGAATGCTGCTTTCTAGAGTAGCCTACACTTTTCTATCAGACTAATGAGTTTATGGTCACTGAATATGTTTTTCTGAGGTAAATGTGACGTTACTTGACATTGTTTACAAGCTGTTTTATTGACGTCTTTCCGAGGCTAACTAAGCAATTAAACGACACATGATACGGATTTCAGTAAGTTGTACTGTATCTTTTAACATACCTTCAGATGTTTATTCATGTTTATTTCACGCTGTAACTGGTATTAAAGCGGAGGAGAGGATCAATTCACATGCGCTCGTGCTGCCACTTCTCTTTAACTAAGGCGCTAAAGCGATCTGTCACGTCACATTAAACAGTGCCAAAAAGGTATTTATTTTTTGAATCACATAATAAGATGATCATTTAAAATCTGAGACTTTGCTTCATATCAAAAGTAACAAAGCACAAAGATTACTGGGATTTACTGGATGGGAGGCGCTACATATTCTGCTCATTCATCAACTGAAAACAGACTAGACTAATCGATTCTTGGGATTTAAGAATCGATATCAGTTCCTAAAAATGAGAATCGATTAAAATCGAGAAATCGATATTTTTTTTACCCCGCCCTAAATAACTTAATCATTTAAGCCCCGTGTATAGCTACTTCGGCCGTCCGCGTTCGTGCACCGTCCGCATGATGTAATTTTCGCCGCACACCCTGGCCGCGTGCAGGCCAAATTTCGAGACCGCGTGCAACAGCGCATGCGCAAGCAGTATAGAAGAGTCCACTAGGTGGCAATACGCACAGTATTGAGCACAGTGTTCAGCCGTCAAAGAAGAGTTTGAAAAGACCGTTTTAAAAACAACACACTTGAAAAGAGAAAAACACGACAATAGACAGCGAACTTGACGAGCGTTTGTGCGAAAAGATTAGAAAGTAGCCTAACCACATTTGTACAATTCATGTTTAAAGAGTACAAAGACGTGTTTAGGGCGGCAAATTCATGGCGGGGGATAAGTAAAATATGGGAAAGGATGCACTTCTTTTCTTCTCGGATCATGCCCAGGTGACACGACTCGGTGCTGCTCTCCGATGTCAGGTAGAGCATAGAAAAAAGCTGTACTGCGCATGTGACGAACGCGGTCATCCGCGAGCATCCGTGGTGTAGTATACTTTGAAAGACGCGCGGACGTGAGGCGTCCGGGCGCGGAAAGTGAAGTATACCCGGGGCTTTATCTTTGATATTTACATACAAACTGTTTAATAAATCATATTCAGACGTTTCTTTGCTTTCCGAGTCTTTCTGGTAGAATTGAATTCATGGTGAATTCTTCTCTCATTTGTGAGTCACTGGATAACTCCTCATTGACTAACTAATGTCTGTTGATCATCACCCACATTATATTTACACATAGCATCTTATGGCCTATATATATATATGGATTTTTTAGACATGTTGTCATCACAACTAATTACTGTGTTTGCAAAGGTTGTGACTTAAAAAGTCACCACTAATGATTTACTATGAATATGAACCACTAATTAATTATATGTTATGGATGGACCGCTAAGTGTTCAATGTCAATGAATCACACACATTGAGGAATACATTCTAGTTAAATACAAGCTCTTCACTAGACGAGCGCACATACTATTTTGAGATAATGTAATAGGCTAATTTGTAGCACACGTAATCATGGCTACAGTCATATCTCTTATCGCTCCACTTCTATGGAATGCTGTGAGAACCATCAGGCAGGCTTCAGTACTGACTCATGGCTATTACTGTGCCACTCGAACATACACAAACATAACCCAGGACTCTGCAGTGCTGCAAGGCTATAAATGGCTCATAGTAGATAACTAGATATTCTTCTGAACTTCCTCTGAGCACATATTATTGGGAATGTTTACTCCATCGCAGTTACTTCCGATTGCCCTGGGCAGAGTTTCCCAAAAGCATCGTAAGCTTAAGTTGACTTAGGCTTACGATGCTTTTGGGAAACGCTACCCAGAGCGCTGAACCTGGTCTTGCCCGCTGTGCTGACTCTCTCCTTGTGATTCTGTTGGCTCATGCTCGCCCTCTACGGGATAAACTGTGGACTTACCTTTGATTATGTCGTGGCTGTTTAACTACTGAATGTGATTATATATTGTCATATTTGCATTTGAAGAACTTTTATTATCATTTGTCTCTCATTCCACTTCATTTCTCTTCTTCTTTCTCAACCTATGCAGACGTTCATCTCTCTCTAACTCTCTCACACAGAGAGGTGTGATTGTGTTTGTGAGGCTGATGAGGTGTAGCCTACTGTTCTTTCATTCTTGTTATGCAGTAGTTTTGTGTCTCTATCAATCTTCTAAATATTAAATATTACAGGTACTAATTCATGTTTTCCCCTTCTCTAATCAAAATGTTTCAAGCAATAATCTTGGAAATATTGTTTTAGTTGATAATCAGTTACAGTAGTTTCATATGCCCTTAATTTTATTTTCCTTCCTGTTAGTCATTTGTAACATCCCTTTAACCAAACCCATATCCTCAGTGACATCATTCTCCAGGATGTGACATCATTTTAGTGGGAAAACAACAACACAGTTAAGTATTAGCAATGGATTTGATAATTTGTCTTGTTTTGTGTCATGAGTTCGTTTGCCTTATTATAAAACAATGTATCTTGCTTGATAAAATTACAGAATATTAACATTTCAACAACCAAGATTAAGCATTTACTTAAGCATTCAAGATTAAATGTTTGAGCTTGATAAAAGCATATTTCTTAAAGCTGCAGTACAGGCCCGGATTAACACAGTGTAGTGCCCTAGGGTGACCACATTTGAAGTGGTTTGGTTTTAATAAGATTTTCCCAATAAATAGGCAAGAATAAACCTGGTGTCCTCCATGCAGCGGCATGCACAGACCTCCGCGAGGGCAGGGGCGAAATCGCGTTCTGGGGGAGGAGAAATGGGAACGCGGGGGCACCGCTATGTAGAGACATCGGATGGGGCGGATTTTTCAGTCCCGCGCCCGCCCGCTTCCCGCAGGAATCATTTGATTTTCCCGCAACCTGCACACGAGTAGTGTCTCACCGCTCGCGCCCATCAAATCTCGTCCCACGCCGCACTCTGTTGCGTTGGGTCCCGCGGATCTCTACCGCGATGCGACCCCAAACTGGGTAACGTTACTTTCACTTTCGCGATCAAAGGGGCAGGGCTCTTTATATTCTCTCTGTATATATTGTATCATTAACTGTTAATTTTGTATCTGTATCTTTCCAGCTAAATATATACAAAACATGATTTAAAAAAAAAAAAAAATCATTATCTTAATCACTTGGTGCCCCCCTATTGGGCACTCGCCCAATCCCGTCTATGGATAATCCGGCCCTGCTGCAGTATGTAACTTTTTTTGGTTAAAAATGATCCAGAATCAATTCTTGAGCAAGTACATAACCAGCTAGTGTTCAAAACTATCTCCTTACCTTAGCTCGATTCACAACGTAATAATGTTTTCTAATTCAAGTGGTACTGGTAGGTTTCCGCGGGAAATTCGAGCATGCCGCCGTTCGTCTTTGCGTCATTACATCACGTCTGTTTACATGAAGAAGGAGTCCCAGCTAGTAGGCTATATCGCATGTGGGGATGCTGCAGGTGACAGATCATTTATAGCCTTTTCTCACATCAGCTGCAATAATTAAACTTATCATTTTGATGGTGGATTGTATTGTTTAACAAATGGACACTTAGAGATTAGACTGTACAGACTGTATTTTGGTCATATTTCCAAGACTACAATCTGTGATTCTGAAGTACCTGTACAGTATCCGCCGGTGCAGTGACTGACAGCCACACATTCTCCTCAAAACATTAGATTCATCCGCACTGAGGAGCCATGCCGATGCACAACACACGTAAAGATGATAATTCCGCAAATAACTGCAATTGTTTCAAATAACTGCAACGGTTTCAAACAGAGATGGCGACAAAGTGGCAAAACTTACGGATTGCAGCTTTAAAGTCTCTTATTATAGAAATTTGTCCTTACATTACAACAAATATAACCACAACTAATAATTAACATTAAACAATCATAAAGTGTGCATGGGAAACTTTCACACAGAACTAGATTCATGTTTTTGCTGTTTTTCTGTGTTTAGGTCATCGTTGCAGCTGCATTACCAGATAATGTTGGGTATAGGCCTACATTTAAGCATTAGAGAGCAGTGTGAGGAAAAATACATTTAGTCAGAGAACTTGAGTCACATCATCATCTCCATGATCATTATCATTAGCATGTCATGCGCATCGCATGACTGGAAACAGCACGTTATTGTGTTATGACAGTAATCCAGGTCTTTAACAGGCATTGCTTTGTCAGTTGGTTAATTTTTTTCCTTAAAAGTCATTATTTGCTTACTCCACAAAAAAAAAAAAGACAGCAAATGGGTTTGGAACATCATGGTGGTGAGAAAATAATGATATAATTTTCTTTTTTGAGTATCTAACTATCCCTTTAGAAATAGAAACCCACATAAAGTGCAGCTTTAATAACAGTTTTCCTCTCCAGTTTTCAGTTCTGAATTAAATATACAGAGACATTAGGAAGGTTATTTTCAAAGGAATAGACTCTAGATGAAAGAGTTTAAGTGTGTAAAATAGAGCTAATACAGTAGTGTCCCAGAGGCAGTGAAGTGGAGAGAGTTTTAGCAGAATCATCTGCTATTTCAGGTTGAAGTCACAGGAAATGGATGTGACCTCCAAAGTAGTAGGATTAGGGTTGCCAACTTCAGCAAAAAAAATAAATAAAAGTCTTGGTTCTTTAAAGGAAAATAAGAGACAGTATGAGGGACACTCAAATTATTTGTGCTGTACCATATTCAGTCTGTCATGTCCTTGTATCCAAATATCCCTGTTTTGATTATAAAGACGAGGCTATATACACTGCCCTCCAAAAGTTTCGAAACTTGTTTCAAAGTGTGGTTTTGGACGTTATCAGCATAAATCCTTATCATATTTTGGTGCAAATACATTACAGTAACTTGACATTATCATTGAAGACCAGCAATAATAATTTTCATTTTGATTACATAATAATGGCAATATATGCATGTCAAAGTCAGACACGCCCCTTTGCCAGCTGTGATGCCTGGTTACTGGTTTAAACTTGGCCCAGGTTTGTAAAAGATTTTTGGGTCAGCACACCATAATAGATTCAACAATTGATTGCCAATTAAGTTTAGAATGAATCAATTAGAACCCAGTTTAGGTCAGATAGCTGCTAACTGGCGGATATTTTGATAAATCGAAACTTTTTTCTATGTATAAACTGTTTATGTAATAAAATATGTTTTCGTAGTTTGGGTTGTCCCTTATCAGTGCAAAATTATCACAAATTAAAAAGGATTCATTGTCTAAAACCCCACTTTTCTAGGGCGTTTCCAAACTTTTGGAGGGAAGTGTATATACTTTTACAAATTAAATAAGATAAAACAGACTTGGAATCGCATAACAACAATTGATATGAACAATTTACATTTACATTACAATAAAATAGCAGTTATATCTGATATTCTTTTACAGTTTTCTATTAAACACTAACTCTGATTAATATTTACACAAAACGGTTAGCATTAACTTAGCAAGCCATATCTATATATACAGAGACCCATAAAACACTCCTATAATAAGGAAAGAATTCAATCATTGCTGGCACTGCATCTCTAACTATGTAATATGTGTGTGTTTCTGTGAAGAACAAAGACTCCAGTGAAAACACTTTCCTGGATATTAATCTTTGATACTTGATATTTAACAAAATAGAGGAAAGCTGCACAGATTTGTTTTAACGGTTTCATAAGAACCAGTCAGAATTGGGTGTGTTTGGTTGTCATAGCAACAGGGTCTTGCAGCCTTGCAGGTGTTTTGTGTTGTTCTGAATTCTGGTTCTGTTCTGTCCTACAGCGGGCCAGTGAAAACAAGATCCACCCATCAGTGTGTTTGTGTTCAGGCCCAGGACCTGCTGCTGCACTGAAGCACAGGATCAGAATCGGATCTGGGATCAGATCCAGGCCAGTAAACTTTAAGACCCCCTTTACACAATGTGTTCATGTGACAGGAATGCAATAATCCATCTATTCAGAAGTGTGTTCTGTTCTTGTCATGATTTGTATGGCAAGCAGAGTCCATAATTACTTTTTGCCAATGGCAGGTGAATTAAGAATATTTACTGAGAGGGAAACTGAGTCATTACTTTCTCACTCTCATTTTGTTCCAAACCCATTTGCTGTAATGAAAATAAAATATGTTGAGCATGGAAAAAATTTGAGATTAAGTAAATAATGATTACATTTTAAAAATGTATTCAATTAAAATTATATAAATGTATATATATAAAGTTACCATCCAACTTTTTAGCCACTCTCCAAAGCCAAGTTTTTATCTGCATTTGGAACTTGCAGAGTATTCATTTTGGACTCTGATTGCAGTTCAGAAGCCAATACAAAAAGTTCATTGCATAAAAATTATTATATTCTTCTATCAAAGCAAGAGTTCATAATAAAGATGATAAAGATGGTCTACTGTTTTTGTTAAAATCAGTCTTTGAATATTAATGTTAAATACTGAATACAAACATTACTAATGGCAAAGCTCTATTGAGTCCAAAGAAAATATTATGGAAAATCAGTGCAAATGAGTGTATATTAGGTGAATAAAACTTGAGTTGAGTTTTGCAAAAAAACTTCAAGGCTCTTAAAGTTGATTGTGAGCCTGAGAGTTACAGTCTGTATGTGTTTGTGTGATTGACAAGTGCAGAGCGCACCCCAAAAAAGTCAAAACCATTCAAAATCAAAAAGACAAACCATTCAGTTATTATTAAAAATCCACATTGTTTTTGATTATGTACACAAGGGCTCAAAGACCATTTTTGAAGTGGTTTCTCAAGTCATCACTGTGCATTAAGTGGCTCTAAAGGTTCTTGGATTGGCTTGTGCAAAGCATTATATTGCACCTAGAAAATTTATTTTATCACTCGTACATACACAGATCAGGCATAACATTATGACAACTGACAGGTGAAGTGAGTAACACTCGGCACCTGTTAGTGGGTGGGATATATTAGGCATCAAGTGAACATTTTGTCCTCAAAGTTGATGTGTTAGAAGCAGGAAAAATGGGCAAGCATGAGAATTTGAGCAAGTTTGACAAGGGCCAAATTATGATGGCTAACCAACTGGGTCAGAGCATCTCCAAAACTGCAGCTCTTGTGGGGTGTTCCCGGTCTGCAGTGGTCAGTATCTATCAAAAGTGGTCCAAGGAAGGAACAGTGCTGAACCGGCGACAGGGTCATGGCCGGCCAAGGCTCATTGATGCACATGGGAAGCGAAAGCTGGCCTGTGTGGTCCAATCCAACAGACGAGCTACTGTAGCTCAAATTGCTCAAGAAGATAATGCTGGTTCTGACAGAAAGGTGTCAGAATATACAGTGCATCACAGTTTGTTTGCGTATGGGGCTGCAGAGCCGCAGACCAGTCAGGGTGCCCATGCTGACCCCCGTCCACTGCTGAAAGCGCCAAGAGTGGGTACGTGAGCATCAGAACTGGACCACGGAGCAATGGAAGAAGGTGGCCTGGTCTGATGAGTCACGTTTTCTTTTACATCACGTGGATGGCCGGCTGCATGTGCGTTGCTTACCTGGAGAACACATGGATGCACTATGGGAAGAAGGCAAGCCGGCGGAGGCAGTGTGATGCTTTGGGCAATATTCTGCTGGGAAACTTTGGGTCCTGCCATCCATGTGGATGTTATTTTGACATGTACCACCTACCTAAGCATTGTTGCAGACCATGTGTATCCTTTCATGCAAACTGTATTGTCTGGTGGCTTTGATCTCTCTCAGCAGGATAATGCGCCCTGCTACAAAGCAAAAAATGGTTCAGGAATGGTTTGAGGAGCACAACAACAAGTTTAAGCTGTTGACTTGGCCTCTAAATTCCCCAGATCTCAATCCAGTCGAGCATCAGTGGGATGTGCCGAACAAACAAATCCGATCCATGGAGGCCCCACCTCGCAACTTACAGGACTTAAAGGATCTGCTGCTAACATCTTGGTGCCAGAAACCACAGCACATCTTCAGGGGTCTAGTGGAGTCCATGCCTCGACGAGTCAGGGTTGTTTTGGCAGCAAAAGGGGACCAACATAATATTAGGAAGGTGGTCATAATGTTATGCCTGATTGGTGTTTAATCTATCACACATGGAAACACATGTGCTGAGGTGCAAGCACAGTATTCGTCTGAACACATGAACGCCCTGAATAGGCCATTCATCTTGGTGACATGCACACACATGGATTCTGCAGCTATGAAAACACCAGCAACATGTCTGTCGATGTCTGCATAAGCAATCTGTCATTGTTTTGTTTTCTGAGAGTCTGTTAACCAGAAGAGTTTAATGAATTTGCTCGGACTTTAAAGCACTTTCTGTCTTGGTTTCTACTTTTAAGTCTATCCAAGCATTGATCGAAACTCCATAACACTCCTTACACGCCTCAAGAAGTCCAAAGGAAGACAGACAATCAGTGAGTAGAGCCACACACAGACAAACAAACATACTTTGACACATAAAAACACACTCGATGATAATATGAATTTTGGCCACCTGTTGGCCACCTAAGTGTTCCTAAGGTTTAACACAGCAACAACATTATACACTCTTTGTAATACAATAATTCTGATCTCCAGGACAGTTCTCCAATATGGCAATGGGTTCCCTGTCAAGGGCCTCGTTGATTTAGACAAACCCTGTAAGCATTGACCATGACCACTGACCGTGATCTCCCAGTCTGGAGACCATCAGCGGAAGCCATGCTAACAGAAACATTATTCTTCCCTTTCCTCTGGGAATGCTGGACACCATGACAAACCTACAAGGGATCTTTGCCTTTGGCCTCATCTGACAGCCTCCAAATGCTCTTGAATGCTTCTATTTCCAGGGCTTTCGTGGGCTGTTAGTCTGAAGGCTAACTTAAAAGCAGTGGTGGCTTTATTCAGCTACATGAGCCAAAAACAATCCCACACTAAGGTTGCGAGGACACTCAATTCTGTACTTACCATCTCAAAATATTCATTAAGGTGTCACAGTGGCCCTCCATTACAAACACACGGCTTCCAAAGCGTTCATCTAAAGTCATATATTTAACCTTCTAGTAGATATATAGTGCAGAGGACTGTATTTATGGCTGCGATCTGGTTCTGTGCTCAGGGCTGGAGGCCAAACACATGAACTGATACTGATTTAGGATCAGGTTCCTTTATGTGGCCAGTATGGAAACTTTAGATCAGCAATTCACACTAAAAGATATGGAACTCACACAGACGTGTTGATGAGTTTTGCTATAGCACTTCAGGTTTAGACGCTTAAGCAATAGTTGGATTTGGATTTAGTTTAACAGGGTTTACACGTGGGGAAGACTGGGATTGTTTTGACGGGCGAAACAAAGAAAGGTCCTTGTTTCACTGGAGAGAGTAAGGATTTATAACCCCATTCTTAATGTCTAACTGCAGATGTTGTGTGTGTGTGAGAGAGAGAGATAGAAAATATATATTTTTCCCTTAGCTTATATCATGATTCTGTAATCTTACACTATAACAATCTGATGACGTATGTTGTATTGTGTATCAGTGAATGTTTCCAAAGAACACCACGTTTTTAAAAAGACCATAAATGAAAATTGTATCATTATTTATTCACCCTCGAGTCATTACAAACAAAAGAAGATATTTTGAAGAATGTTTCAATTGTTTTTGTCTAAAAAATGCAAAAGTCAGTGGGGTCCAAACCAACATGTTCCACAGAGGAAAGAAACTCATACAGGTTTGTGACAGTAAACGAGCACAGAATTGTTATTTTTGAGTGAACTATACCTTTAAGTCTAAATCATTGTAATAGTACCCTTGTGAAATAAGAAGTGTGGTAATTGAATTGAATGTGCACTAGTACATTTCAAATCCGAAAAGTATATACTTTTAAAAGCTGTACATGCAGATAAAATAATATCAATAAAATAAAAAAGGGAACTTAGAGAGTACAATAAGACCTGGGCACAGGAAATTAGACTTTTTTTAAATTTTGTACCTCCTCCAGATTGTTGCCATGGATGCCGACCTAGATTATTCAAACTCTGTCAGCATTAGTAATCATCATTGAGAAACAGATTTTGTGCTCATTCTGCTCACAATAAAACACATTTCCTCTGTGAATCTGCAAAACCTCTGTTTGCTGTTTCTGGGGTCTTTGGTGACTCAGAGTCAGTTTGATTCACTTAGTCAGAAGCTGTAATTGTATTTGACAGGAAATGACACAGGAAATGTCCTAGATGTGGTTTAATACCTCCGCTTGCTATTTATCATTAGTTAAATAGATGAATTATCATCATTAATATAAAAACCTGATGCATATCCGCTTGCCTTCTGGGAAGTTCAGCAATCTGTTTATCAGCCATCAGATACCTCATGTTTGAGCACTCCAAGAGAAGTGTCAGGAGATAGAGTGACTACAGAGAGAGAAATGACACAGGAGAGAAATCCATCACTTCTACTGGTGAGAATATACATGGCAGGTGTCCACAAGCTCTCTCTGTCTGTGTGCGCGTGTGTGTCAATGTCAGTTCTGGAGCAGATAGATGGAGTTGTCATGTAGTTACACTGCCATCAAGTGTTGATGTTTGTAGCTGCAATACAATTTACAAACTCTAGTGATTCTGTGCAAACCCACAGAGTGGAAACATTCTCCAACATCCCTCTAATGTTCCCTGAAGGTCCTGCTCACACTCCACTGTGGGATGTAAATAACCTCAGATATGGTCTCCCAGTCCTGCTGGAAGGAAATTCCTTTAGTTTGATTCTGCTTCAGAAACTCACTGTCTGTGTTAGTTTGTGTGTCTGTCTGATTAAGAGCAACTGAAAGCATTTTAAAGAAAAAGCAGTGAAACTAGTGTAATCATGTTTGCTAGTAGAGGAGCTTTCTTTACTGATGCTAAAGTCAAGGGTTCAATTTCAAGGGAATACACAAGTTGGTAAAATGTACCTTCAATGCATTAGTTGCTTACAGCATTTCCAATATTAATGAATAAAATATAGCTGCAAGCAGTGATGACGGGCCCAAGCCCTGGTGCCACCACCACCCCTGAGGCTTTAGGGAGACTGTGCATGACAGACAATATGCATTTTATCTCGTTGGATGAAAAGGATTTTGTCAAGATATGAAACTCTTCCTGTTTCCCTTTTTTGACATTATTTTAATCCCAACACCATTCAAGATATTCAATACCTGTTCACAATTTATCATCTTTACTGTCTTGGCATCATGTTGAAAAAGTTGGTGTGAATCATATAAACTGCCTAGGAGTAGTCTGATTTTTCAAAAAATCCACATTCAAACCAAAATAGCCGACTTCCTGTTGTCGGAGGTAATTACTGTAAATTAGAAAGTTGTCCAGCTTAATGAGAACAATATACTGTATGTACCGAGTTTAGTGACTGTAGGTAAAACTAACCCCCCAACTTTTGTCAAAAGGTGACGCTACAGAGCCTCTCCTCCCCATCCGTTTCTAAGGGTTTGTCTACTGGCCGACAACTCCAACGTTTGTGTCGAGTTTCATGCAATTTGAAGCAAGCTAAGAGCCTCAAAAACACCCAAGATGATTATTAACCCTTTGACGCATACGATCACACCGGTGTGATTAGAACGTTCAGCGCATCACGTGATCAACTGCCAAATTCAAATGTGGCGCTAAACCAGAGACGGACGCGCGCAGCATATGTGTAGTGTTTTCAACCAAATAATGTTTATTTTAGGTTTCAGATATTTAAATACACATGAGTACTAACAAAACAATCTATTTGGAGCTTGTAAAATATGCAATGATGTCTATAGAAGCGGAAATAACAACCCTTTCCATTATTATTAGACGACACGTTTTATTCATATCAGATACACATTGTGAAAGTAACTTTAAAGCTTACTCTATTCTTCCCCAGTTCACCGACTCACTTACTTTCATGTATTTCGGGAGAAGTGGATGAATTCACGTGTTGTAAATCCAACAGATCCGATTCTCTGTGCGGCGCAAACTAGCGCCCATTGAGCATATAGCTCATCTAATATGATCGTTATAAAGGTGTTTAAACAGCGAAACACATCCACTTTTACATATTTGGCAATCGGAATATCAGATATTTCATGCTATAGTTAACAAATTTGTGAATATTTTGAATATACAAGGAAAAATGAAATAAAAGCAGATCATTCATACAGTGCTGCGGTGTGTCACGTAACAAGCAATGGCGCGTCACCATAGAAACAATAAAGTGATACGTTGTAAATAACGGTCGCCTTAAAAAAAACTCACGCTGGATTTATCAAAAATCCTTTTACAGGTCTAAATCGGCAGTGTCTTGACATTATTCTGACATGGTCTGAAGCAAATTGGGTAAAAATAAGAGAACAATTTTAAAGCATTTTGAAAATGACACAATTCCTGTTGCCAGTTGGTGGTGCTATAACTTTGGCCACATTCACGCTGTCAGTTTTTGGGATTGACAACCGCATTTACCTTATGAGGTTTCATCCAAATCAGTCAATGTATGCAGAAGTTATAACACACTTCCTGTTTCTCTGTTTTCACCATAAATTCGTTGCCTCACCATGGCCAAACCATTCGAAATATCAAAAATAAATGGGTGAAAAAATATTGAACTATAGTGAATCACTTTGTATGTAAGATATGCTTAAAGAATTCTGGACTTCTCAGCTGGATTTTCCCATTAGATTCCTAATTGTGGACTCCACACACCTCTGCCATAGAGGTCAACAGACCCAATTGACCCTTCGCCGGGAGTTTGACTGACAAGTGATCTAACCAATCAACGCCGAATCCTTCATTTTGTCCAACAAAGCAGTCAGGAGTTAGAAGATTAACCTCGATGGACTTGAACTTGAAAAATGGCGTGTACTGACGTCTTTCCACGTTTGAAACAACATTCCTTCTGATGTTCAATCATGTTTATTTGATGCTATAAATGAACTAGTAGAGATGATCGGTTCACAAGCCACTTGAGCTGAGGCGCTACAGCAATCTGTCACAACAAATTAAGGAGCCACAAACCGTTTTTATTATTTGAATTTCTTAAAAAATTACACAGTTTAAAAGCTGGGACTTTGTTTAATATCATAAGTAACCTGCTCTGTCTTGTCTGTCGACGTGTTGTCAGTGTCCTCTTTGCTTCGCGATGTATATTTCACTGCCTGTGGCGTGACAGCGCCACGACTTGTCGGACAAAGCAACAGTAACTAAGGGGGGCGGGTCTTTGCGAAGGGTCAATTACAGGTTTAAGTAAAATTTATGGAATACTTGTGTTTTCTCTCACTTTCATTCCCAGGGACTGCGTTTACATGCACAGTAATATTCCAATATTAATGAGAATCAGAAGAATATGGTCATATGGTTACTTACATACATATATCTAAGCACATTAACCTGGCAATAACTAGGTTAAATCAATATGTTTGGTTTCTAAATTTGATTGTGACATCTGACATATGCTTGTATTAATATGAATTTTGAGATCATGTCAATAACTAATTCAGAATATCCACTGTAACTGAACATTCATTTATATCAGCACATGTAAAAACATAGATTGCAAAGGTTATTCTGCATGATATTTGATACAGACAGCTGTGAGAAGTAAAGATATTATAGAAACATTTCTGGAGCAGGGATTTTTTTAACATTTTGCGAGTCATTACGCTCAGTGTTGGGGTAACACATTACAAGTAACTTGAGTTAAGTAATCAGATAACGCATTGTCTGAAGAAGATGCATTACTTTTACATTTACAACAAAATATTTACTTTTAGTTATGTTTTCAAATAAGTGACGCAAGTTAATTTGTTTTCCCATTAGTAACTTTCCCCAACACTGGTCACACTATGTTTACATTTTTATTTACACGTTCATATTTGTGCTATTGTATGAACATGAACATGAATAAGAATAAGAGTTATTAAATTGTTCTTTAAAATGTTAAAATGGATCACAATAAATGAGAAGACCAAGAATCTCCTCAGGAATATTTCAGTAGCTGTGGAACATTTAAATGTTTTTAGAAGAAAGGTTTAACCAGAGTATGGATGATGTGCATGTAAACATGGTCATTGTTTCAGTCTGACTCCCTCTCTCTCCCTCTCTATCTCCTACTGGTTCTTTGCTGTGGTCAGTGTAAATGAAAGCTCGTAATCTCTAACCTATAACAAACAAAACCAAAACAATTTGATTCATTCTCACAGATCTGAGTCTAATGCTGGGAAAAATGGACCCGAAACAAACCATGAACCCTAAAATTAGCATCAGCAACCACAACATGGAGCCTTAGTGCTATAAATTTAATAAGGCTGTTTATTGTGAGACCATAAAGCTTTTTAAGTGCCTAGAATTGTCATCTGTAATACATGTTGTGTGTGGTGTGCTGTGACAAGAGCAAGATCATTACCATTAAGATCCTTTGATTCTTTCATGTGGAAGACCAAAGTACAACCAAGAACATGAAATAAACAGAAATTATACAAAAGGCTAACTAACCATCACTGTTTTGTGCTTTTTTATAACAGCTCATTAGTCATGTGGTTTCTGTATGATTTTAGAAAAAAAAGTGTTTTTTCTGCAGGGTAGTGTTTAATTTACTCGTTTAAATGTGCTTAATTCCAATAAAATGTACACGTGTTTTTTTAATCGGTGTGAAGTAGCTTGGTGAATGCTGAATGAGTTATACAGCCATTGAATGTGTTGGGTTTTTTGCCTTTTACTCTATGCTGTTAAACACTTTCACAGTGTTACTTGGAAAATACTACATTTTGTTCATATTTCTGCTTTAAACTGCACATTTACCATATATAGTTAAAATTCTATAAATAAACAGACTCATAAATAAATAAACAAACTCTTATAAATAAACTCTTTTTAACTTCTGAAATCATTTAAATCATCTTGCTTACACATATGAAGACCTGTGTGATTTAGAGTGGAGACTTAGCCAGACTACACTTGCCAAAATGTGCAGTAATAATGATGCATGGAATCCTGTATTAAATGCAATGATCTCAATGACCTTCCAATTCCAGTATGATTCATTATATGACTGGAAAATATTTTTTACACAAAACTTGATTAAAAATGCAAAATAACGTTTATTTTCAAGAGGATAATTGGATTGTGATAAGGTGATGTGAAGATAATATAGCGTACTATTGTTTGAAATTGTGGAATGATGCCTTCTGTTTCATTTAAAGGTGCCCTAGAACTTTAAAAAAAAAAAAAAAAAGATGTAATATAAGTCTAATGTGTCCCCTGAATGTGTCTGTGAAGTTTCAGCTCAAAATACCCCATAGATTTTTTTTAATTCATTTTTTTAACTGCCTATTTTGCGGCATAATTAGAAATGAGCCGATTCAGGGTGTGTGGCCCTTTAAATCTCGTGCTCCATGCCCCAAGAGCTCGCGCTTGCCTTAAACAACATAAAAAAAAAAAATTCAAACAGCTAATATAACCCTCAAAATGGATCTTTACAAAGTGTTCGTCATGCAGCATGTCTAATCGCGTAAGTACAGTGTTTATTTTGATGTTTACATTGATTCTGAATGAATTTGAGGCTATGCTCCGTGGCTAACGGCTAATGCTACACTGTTGGAGAGATTTATAAAGAATGAAGTTGTGTTTATGCATTATACAGACTGCAAGTGTTTAAAAATGAAAATAGTGACAGCTCTTGTCTCCATGAATACAGTAAGAAACGATGGGAACTTTAACCACATTTAACAGTACATTAGCAACATGCTAACGAAACATTTAGAAAGACAATTTACAAATATCACTAAAAATATCATGATATCATGAATCATGTCAGTTATTATTGCTCCATCTGCCATTTTTTGCTATTATCCTTGCTTTCTTACCTAGTCTGATGATTCGGCTGTGCACATCCAGATGTTAATACTGGCTGCCGTTGTCTAATGCCTTTCATAATGTTGGGAACATGGGCTGGCATATGCAAATATTGGGGGCGTACACCCCGACTGTTACGTAACAGTCGGTGTTATGTTGAGATTCTGTGGTCTTTTAAACAAATGAGATTTATATAAGAAGGAGGAAACAATGGAGTTTGAGACTCACTGTATGTCTTTTCCATGTACTGAACTCTTGTTATTTAACTATGCCGAGGTAAATTCAATTTTTGAATCTAGGGCACCTTTAATATAAAAAAAAAAAGTAATAGTGTATAATGTGAAGTATTCAATCTGTAATTTAGTTTTTTATCCGTGTACATTTCAGTACAAAAGTTATAATTATTGTTGTATGTGTTCAAGTGTTTAATTTTGAACAATTGCTATTGCAGCTGGGCCATAAAGTTATGTTGCTGTAACTCTGTCAGTGGCTCTGACTGTGGCTTGTAATGTCTGCACTCCCTCCTCAGTGACCAAATTCATCTCTAGTCATTTCTTTCTTCTTTTTATCACCATCCTCAGTGTACGAACTGTATTTTTCAGAAACATAATTGGTATTAGAGAGGGATTTGGAGTGCACCATAACAGAGCTTTGTCCTCTGCTTTCCGTGCAAGGATCAAATCAGCCTGTTAACTAAAAAGTCTCTTGAGCTCTATGAAATAGAGAGACTCACACCTGGACAAACCCGCTCACCCTCCCCACTGCAGCATGGCTCACTAACGCACCTCTGTTTTTCCCATCATCATAATTCTTCATATGTTTCTTATAAGGGCAGCGGTGAGGGGCCAGTGCTAACTGCAATCATGTGCAACAAGTTTTGTTTGGTCTGTGGCTCTATGTTGGGTTACCTACCTCGATGTGCACTGCTGACTGCTCATGTGTCCCAATAAGCTGCAGTCAACATTAAATCATTTAGAGCTACCCACAATTATCTCTGTTTCCCTTTGTCTGTATTTCATTTTATTTTACATATATAGTGAGGTCCAAAAATCTAAGACCACATTGAAAACTTTTCATTTAAACCTGGATATTAACAGTTTAAAGGGTTGGTTCAATCAAAAATGAAATTTCTGTCATTAATTACTCACCCTCTGTTAGATAAAAATCTCAATAATAGGTAGAATATTTGTAATCCCAGTCATCAGTTTAGAAAAAGGCTCCTCAACCCCTGTGATGTGTGGCAGCAGTAGCACGAGACATCTCGGGAGAATGACCAAGCAGACACAGATCAAGTGTGGTACAAAGCATTCTCAGATTTATTCAGGAAGAAGGCTCATATTTATAGACATAGGTCAAACAACAATCTCCAGCATGGCTTGAGCATCCAATCATACGACTTAAAAATCAAACCTTAATATGTATGGCATTTCACAAAATATAATAACAAATAAGAAATGTATGTGCATAAATGCGTGTCTGTCTTCAACTTCTGGTTACGTGTGAGAGTGTCAGTGTGTCCAAGGACTACTACTTCTTGTTTTGTCTAGGTGGATACATGATGTGCAATGGAAAAATCCCAAGACACAGAGAAAGTCAAAAAGTGAAGCCCAAGAAATAAGAAATTATAAATGTCATTCCAAACCCATAAGACCACAATGAAGAACACAAATGAAGATCTTTTTGATGAAATCTGAGAGTTTTTTTTTTTTTTTTTATCTCCCATAGAAAACAATGAAATTACCACATTTAAGATCCAGAAAAGTAGTAAAGACATTGTTAAAATAGCGAACGTGACAACAGTGGTTCAACCTGTCTTTACTACTTCTCTGGACCTTGAATGTGGTAATTTCATTGCTTTCTATGGTAGATTAAAAAAAAAACTCTCGGATTTCATCAAAAATATCGTAATTTGTGTTCTGAAGATGAACGAAGGTCTTACAGGTTTGATGTTTGGAACGACATGGGGGTGAGTAATTAATGACAGAATTTCATTTTTGGGTGAAATAACACTTTCATGTTAAGTTTATTATCCATCTTAAATTGTTGTATATTTTGTAATGATAGTAAATTAGAAAAAAAGGAGAGATGAACACTGTTGATTAATGCTATTTGCTTTTCTTACTGTAAAAATCTATCTCTGTTAATTTGAATAAGATAATCACAATTAATCACATTAATTTATACCATCATATGATTTCCCTTCAGTTTTTAAAATGTAAAATGAAAAATTAAACAAATTTATCAACAAAATAATACTGTTTGACTATTATTGTGTTAAAAACACTTAATTTGTAAACACTTAAAAAATATTTACAAAAAATCTAGGGAAAAAAATTTTTTTATAAACTTTTTTTTTTTTTTTTTTCACCAGATTTTCTGTGGACCCCCCTCTTGTAGCCCCCTGGGGACCTAAAAACCTCTGGTCTAAACCACTACACATGTAGCTTTCCCATTGAAGCATGTCCTGCTTGAGGCCTCATGAGGTGCACTGGACATACTTTTTTTATTTGTCTGTTAGGAAACATTGCTATTTCCCCATTTTAACCTTTTTAACGATGTGTAAACAACAGGTTTGCGAGAAACATGGCCCCTTCTCCTGTTTCACTATATGGCATACAATTTAGCCAAATTTTAATCCAAAATATTTATTTAATGATTTCCCAGCTATGGTCTAGGAACTTTTTTTAAACCTTTTTTCAGATTCTCTTCACAGTTGAAGCCAAGCTAGTCGTCTTTCATCCATTTCTTTTGAATGAGGAACTTGGAACTTTGAGGTGTGACAAATGGAAAGAAGAAACATTCCTATAAAAGTCACGGCCCTGTGACAGATCTCTTTTTCTGTTACAGCCCCTTTTCTAGTTAATAGAAACCGTCCAGCAGCCTCAAAGCTCTTCAGCACATGAGCAACTGGATGGGCATTTCCAGAAAAGGTGGCTAAATGAACACTAAAGCCTTGTGAATACTAGCAGATGTGAAATGACTACAAAACATGACTGAGAACGTTTGACCATAAAAACCAGAGTGTGACCAAAGATTTTATATTTTCTGAAAGATATCGACCTTTGTTGAGAGGAAATAATGCGCCCATGTCTCTGCGGAGGGGTTGGACCATGACATCGCTGGACCGGACAGTTGTAATGTCATGGGTAATTGGGCTTTTGTTCACTGGGACAACTTGTCTTGCATTAATAATGTAAGCTAAGATGTCTTGGCTGATGTTTGATATAACCTCGTGACCTTATGTTGTCAATTCTCCTGTTAGTCATATACTGTAGTTCAGTGGTCACTCAGTAGAACTGCACCAGATGGATTTAACGGGCCTATGGAGCTGGAGGGACTTTGTTCAATGTGTTTGTGGGAATATGTGTTTGTAATCCAGCTACACATTACCTCAGTCAGGAATAGCATGCCAAGACATAGGTAACACACAAAAGTGTCTCATAAATGTCTCTCGCTATACTATGGGCCAGAGCCAGTTACATTATACATGGTTCTGTGCAGGTATACATAGAAGAACAATTAAAACACATTTAAGTCGCAGCCAATAGCCTTGTGGGCATCATTTATGATCCCATCCCCTTTCTTACTCGCACACTTCCTGTCTGCTCTTTGTACTGTCCTGTATAAATCCAGACAAAAACAGCAAAAATCTAAAAAAAAAAATAAAATAAAAAAAAATCACAGAACACTTTTTCACTTTCCACAGAGCTGCCTTTTACTTGTTTTTCTATGTTAAAATGTGCTAGACAGTGGTGCTGTGTGTTTCTGCACGCTTTCGTGAGAGCCACTTTTTTAAAATGATGTGTAAAGTTAAAAGACATAATTTAGACAGGATTTTTACTGCCACCTCAATTTATTCTGAAATCATTTTCATATTAGTGGACAACTTTAGTAACAACATAGGCCTATATTCAATAATTTATCTGAACTAAGATGCAAAGACATCACATAACGTTTTACGTGAATGATGCCAATCCCATTGGTTCTAACATCACAATATATATATATATATAGACACATGAAAGCCCGCATGGAGTTTGCCAAGATGGTGAGAAATAAGATTCTCTGGTCTGATGAGACCAAGATAGAAATTTTTGGCCTTAATTCTAAGCGGTATGTGTGGAGAAAACCAGGCACTGCTCATCACCTGTCCAATACAGTCCCAGTAGTGAAGCATGGTGGTGGCAGCATCATGCTGTGGGGGTGTTTTTCAGCTGCAGGGACAGGACGACTGGTTGCAATTGAGGGAAAGATGAATGCGGCCAAGTACAGGGAAATCCTGGATGAAAACCTTCTCCAGAGTGCTCAGGACCTCAAACTGGGCCGAAGGTTTACCTTCCAACAAGACAATGACCCTAAGCACACAGCTAAAATAAAGAAGGAGTGGCTTCGCAACAACTCCGTGACTGTTCTTGAATGGCCTGACTTAAAGCCCTGACTTAAACCCAATTGAGCACCTAAAAATGGCTGTCCACCAACGTTTACCATCCAACCTGTCAGAACTGGAGAGGATCTGCAAGGAGGAATGGCAGAGGATCCCCGAATCCAGGTGTGAAAATCTTGTTGCATCTTTCACAAAAAAGACTCATGGCTGTATTAGATCAAAAGGGTGCTTCTACTAAATACTGAGCAAAGGGTCTGAATACTTAGGACCATGTGATATTTCAGTTTTTCTTTTTTAATAAATCTGAAAAAATGTCAACAATTCTGTGTTTTTCTGTCAGTATGGGGTGCTGTGTGTACATTACCAACATGAAATCATAATTTGAATATTCTTTTATTCTTTTAGTTATTGGATTTTTTTTCTTTTCTCTTGTCCTCTTTTTTGCCCTATAACATTCTGACTTTATCCCCTCTGTCCTCTCCTGCCTTCATGATTTTTATCCCTTCCTGATTTTTATATCACTTGTGATTTATATTATGAGGTGCAGTCACCTGTAACTGTAGTGTGTAGTGATATATGAATGTGTTAAAGCTGGACGGTGGAGTTCAGCCAGTTTTCATGACTCCCATCATGGCCAGCCAGAACACAACTCACTCAACACAGCTCACAAAACACATCAAATGCCCCTTTGAGAGTTTGAGATAAAGTAGAAATAGAGGGAGTTAGGTTGAGTGCTAACTTTTTTCGAGTTAAAGAGATAGTTCACCCAAAAGTGAAAATTATCCCATGATTTACTCACCCTCAAACCATCCTAGGTGTATATCACTATCTTCTTTCAGGTGAACACAATCTGAGATACATTTAAAAATATCCTTAGTCCTCCAAGGTTTATAATGGCAGTGAATGGGGGGGCCACGTTTTGAAGTCAAAGTCGTCCACCAGAAGCTAGTTATTTGAATTTATAAAGTTTTAAATATGGATATTTTTCTTACAAAAACACATCGCTTCACTTCAGAAGGTCTTTATTAACTGGAGTCGTATGGATGCATTATTTTCGACTTCAAAACGCGGCCCCCTGTTCACTACCATTATAAAGCTTGGAGGACTAAGGATATTTTTAAATGTATCTCTGATTGTGTTCATCTGAAAGAAGATAGTCATATACACCTAGGATGGCTTGAGAGTGAGTAAATCATGGGATAATTTTCATTTTTGGGTGAACTATCCCTTTAAGAATTAAACATTGAACGAGTTCAGAAAATGCTTTAATATGATATAATGTTATAATTACGGGAAATGAGAGGAAGTATCTATCGTATGTATCAATGATATATTATTCTCATGCTGGCCAGACAGGCCCATCACATCAGGAAGAAGTATTGTCAAACCAAATCTGAGAGAAAATGTGTGTGAAAAAGGTGTAAAATGTTCTAGTGGCTGAGAGGCAGGAAATGTGTCTCAAGTGGCCGTTAGTTTGTGTTTTAAGAGGTGACTATAGATCTTTAAAGTCTTTGAAGCTCTGAGTGCTGCACTTGGCCTCAGGTCTGAATGGGTTTATCACATGCTGAACCACAAACATCCAACCTCCCAGCTTCAAACGCCATCCACTGTTAGTACCACACCACTGACCAGCCATACACCACAACTAACCTGTAGCTTCAATCATGAGGTCATGATGACCTTTGAGCATCTCAAAGAATCAAAAATTAAATGTTACATGCCTATTTTTGCATTATTTATATTTCAAATTATAATACGTTGTGGAAAACTGAATGAGTTCATATTATTGCTCTACAGCTTTTGTAAGGAAGGTTAAAATAACCAAAAAGAAAGAACAGATTGGATGTAATTTAAGCTGTTCTTGTTATTTTCGCTTAGTCGTTTTTGTTATTGGGAATTTGAGCTGCACAAATTTTATATATTTGAGACTCTTGTAGCCTTTATGCTGCCTAGAAAGACTAAGGTAATTTGTAACATATTGAACAACATTGATTTGAAAAACTATTGTCTGATAAATCAAAAAATGGGTTATAGGAATCAGTCGACCGCTAGTATTTGGACATTTGATTAAAGGCTGGTGCAGTACTTTCATCTATTTGGCAGGAAGAATAGATGAAAGGAGACCTGTAGATGGATGCCCGGTTGAACCGTTATTTGCAGGGTAGTGGGAGGACGTCCCTAAACACACTTATATACTTTCCCCCCCTCCTTCAATACAGTGTTGGGAAAGCAGAGTGAGTTACAGGCCCCTGCAGAGCGTACCTCCAGTGAACAAGCAGGAGGTCTCTGCGGTTACGTTCTCCTGTCTCTCAAACCACAGCACAACTGGATAAACATTCCACTGGATGTGTAACGGACCATCCAGGCCTGATAAGCCCAGACACCACTGACCCACACCAAACCACACCAAGCTTTTCCACCCGACCCCTATCAAAGCAGTTCGCCCTAGTTCAACTCAGCAAACTATAGTTGGACTTTTGGGTGAAGGAATACTTTGGGCTGCGGTTTTCATCATGGAGATCCCAAACATTCCTCCTGGAAGGATATTTCTATGGATCCTCATGGAAAAGGCAGGAACACAAACAAAGAAGATAAAAGTGTCAGTTTCAGGCTAGCACATGGGTGAGTGTGATCACCTGAACAGCCCTCACCTAACTCCAGGGGAAGGATCATCTATCTATCTTACTATAAACACTGGATTGTGACATGTAACATTAAGAAATGTTCAACATTTTCAAACCATTCCAGAATAAACTGTGGTTTGAAGCATCTAACGGTCACACTTCCCCACATCTCTTTGGCTTGTAGACTAAAGTATTTAGCCAAATGCATGATCCAAAGCCCACAGAAAACCTGCCAAGTTAAACAACATAACATAAAATCAATCTCCGCTGGTGTCACTATGCAAAATCCTAGTTAATAGGCATGAATTTTTTTTTTACAGCAATAGGCAAACACTGGATATAATGAATCTGTAAGACTAATGGTTCTGCACATGCCTGGAGACATAACTACTTAAATCGATCAACACAAGCCAGATGTGAGAGGATGATATGAACTCTGCCTCACTGAACCACACTTACTGGACTTCAATTTCATTTTATTTTAAAATAATAAAATGTTTTTAATCATTTATTATTATTATTATTATTATTATTATTATAAAACCTTTTGGCAGTCTGATTCTTTCAGTCTACTTTTTATGTACTCAGAAATATACTTAAAATTTCATTTAAGTATACTTGACTTATACTGACAGAAAAGTCTAAGTATATTTGGCCTATACTTGTACTCAATCTTTTGATCGAGATATACTTAAAAGTATAATTATGTATTCTAAGTATACTTGTCTTGCAGTTGTGTTTACTCTTTTGATTGAGTAGCCAATTAATACATTTTCACATAGTTTTACATACTGTCAAATAAACTTAACATTGTTTGAAAAGAAAGCTTACAAGTACTTGCAGTAGGCCTATAAAAATTTAAACTAGTAGTTTACTGAGAGTGTACTTCAAAGTGTACTTAAAAAAATTGCTACAATTATTTAACTAGTAAACTATCCATATACCTATAAGATGACTTGTAGTATAGTTGCAGTACGGATGAAAAACATAGTTGTAAACTAGTTGTGTACTCAAAGTTTACTACTATTACACTTAAAGTATACTTAAAAGTATAGGCTACTTTTATACTCTAAAAAGTGGGCCAATTTTTCCAAAGTAGTATTGAAATAGTATGCTTACAAGTACTATATTACTAGTACATTGATTTACTAGTACATTGACTTACTACATAAAGTATACTTAAAAATATACTTGATGAAAAGTATACTTAATAAAATGAACTTGGAATATATTATTTTTGTAAGGGTTAGTGAAACTTAAAATTTAACTAAAATGTTGACTAAGCTAACTCATACAATTTGATATCATAAATATTATATTCATTCAAATATTTTACAATTAGCTACTAGCTAGCAATAGCACTTGCATGTGCTAATATAACTAACAAGAGACTATCACTTAAAGAAAAATATATTCCTACCTATATTAATGTCAAAAATGCAGAAAATAACACTTAATTTAAACATTTATTCTCTTATGCAGTCTGATGCAAAGCATGCTGGGAACTAGAACTCTGCTGCACTCATTCAGAGTAAGTTCAGCTTATATAATCAGTTATTGAGTTTACTTTTTCTATTAAGTACAATGAACTTTCAGTTATCTTTGAGTGAAATAAATTAATTTCATCTTTAGCCATACTGAATGCTACTGTGCTATTTCAGACATACACTACATGGTCTATAAAATCATTGCTTAACCTAAAAGTGATTTTCTTGAGGTTAGATTGATAATGATGGACTATTTTTACTATCTGCAGTAAACACGTTCTGTGCCCTGTTAATCACCCTGAAGCATTACTGCATCAGTCTTCATGCTATTCTCTTTCTCTAAGTCTCTCCTGGCAAAAGCCCAAGAGATGTTGCCAAGCTTGACCGAACAATTCTGCTCATTAGCATGTGGCGATTTCCTGGTGTTAATTAGCAGTTGTGAATAATGATTCCACACTACTGCTGGCATCACCATCAAGACTTAATGAACTCAGGAAAGCAAGCAATGAAAACGGTCCAGCATTCTGAAACAGAACACTGCAATCAGCTACAATCTATTAGTGTGCAGTGTTTGAAAGCAACACCACATATAGAAAATTGCAAAGAAACTAGAAGATATTATTCAAAAGATTTATGCTGTTTATCTTCCTTGAAGTCTCCTGCTCTCTCTGTCATTCTCAGTCAGTTTGAGGATGAGCCTCTAATTCAATTACACACTCTCATACACATTCATGTGAAACTGACTGAAGGGCCTTGAACTTGGAGACTCAAGGAAAAGCCTCAAACTTTCATTCCCTCTCCACCCTTCTATTTCTTGTGCTTTTACTTTACAGAGCACACAACCTATTATTTATCATAATTCTGTGACTATTTCAGTCTCATTCTACAAACTAGACTCCCAAGGTTCATGCAGAGTTTCTCAGCCTTAAAGCAAGATCTCCACCTAGTGGCTTAAACTGATTTACTATAACCTATAGTGCATCAACACTCTAAATGATCTTAAAGGTGCCCTAGAACTTATTTTTAAAAGATGTAATATAAGTCAAAGGTGTCCCCTGAATGTGTCTGTGAAGTTTCAGCTCAAAATACCCCATAGATTTTTTTTAATTCATTTTTTTAACTGCCTATTTTGGGTCATCATTAACTATGCACCGATATATAGGTTGCGGCCCCTTTAAATCTCCCGCTCCCCCTCCCCCAGAGCTCGCGCTTGCCTTGAACAGTATAAACACAGTTTACACAGCTAATATAACCCTCAAAATGGATCTTTACAAGATGTTCGTCATGTATGCTGCTTGCATACATCAGATCATGTGAGTATAGTATTTATTTGGATGTTTACATTTGATTCTGAATGAGTTTGAGGCTATGCTGCGTGACTAAAGCTAACATTACACACTGTTGGAGAGATTTATAAAGAATGAAGTTGTGTTTAGGAATTATACAGACTGCAAGTGTTTAAAAATGAAAATAGCGACGGCTCTCTTGTCTCCGTGAACACAGTAATAAACAATGGTAACTTTAACCACATTTAACAGTACATTAGCAACATGCTAACGAAACATTTAGAAAGACAATTCACAAACATCACTAAAAATATCATGTAATCATGGATCATGTCAGTTATTATTGCTCCATCTGCCATTTTCCACTATTGTTCTTGCTTGCTTACCTAGTCTGATGATTCAGCTGTGCACATCCAGACGTTCTGCCCTTGTCCAATGCCTTGATCATGGGCTGGCATATGCAAATACTGGGGGCGTACACCCTGACTGTTACGTAACAGTCGGTGTTATGTTGAGATTCGCCTGTTCTTCGGAGGTCTTTTAAACAAATGAGATTTATATAAGAAGGAGGAAACAATGGAGTTTGAAACTCAGTGTATGTCTTTTCCATGTACTGAACTCTTGTTATTCAACTATGCCAATATAAATTCAATATTTAATTATAGGGCACCTTTAATAAAGCAAAAAAAACAACAACAAAAAAACATAAGAAACAGAGTAGAATTATATATAGAATTATATTGTATTTATATTATAACACCAGACTAACCCAGTCTTTTTGTTAAAGGGTTAGTTCACCCAAAAATTTAAATTATGTTATTTATTACTCACCCTCATGTCGTTCCACACCCGTAAGACCTTTGTTCATCTTCGGAACACAAATTAAGATATTTTTGATGAAATCCGATGGCTCAGTGAGGCCTCCATTGACAGCAATGTCACCAAACCTCTCAAGATCCAGAAAGGTACTCAAAACATATTTACAGCGGTTCTACCTTCTACCTAAAAAGTATTTTTGTCGCTTTATAATATTAAGGTTGAACCATTGTAGTCACATAAACTGTTTTAAAATATGTTTTGAGTTTCTGGATCTTGAGAGGTTCAGTGACATTGCTGGCAATAGAGGCCTCACCGAGCCATCGGATTTCATCAAAAATATCTTAATTTGTGTTCTGAAGATGAACGAAGGTCTTACAGGTGTAGAACCACATGAGGGTGAGTAATAAATGACATAATTTTCATTTTTGGGTGAACTAACCCTTTAAACAAAAAAGATAGTTTTTGAAAACACAATTTACATGTGAACCCCATAAAGGTATCAGTGTTATTTTATGACCAGTTTCAGAAATCCAAAGGGGTCACTTAGTTTTTCCTTGCTATTTTTATATTTAAAATCTTCCAGTGTTTATCCAAACCAGTGATACTTTGAATGATGAAGAGCATTTTAGCATATACTGCTCTTTATGCATGCAGGCTTTAGACTTCTAACCTTGGTCAGCTGGAGGTCTCAGATCTCAATCTGCTTTAATGCAACCAGAGAAACAGAGGAGAGTCCAGGCAGCAACTGTGCTCAAAATAACTCCAGGTATTTCCATGACACTGAGCAAAATACAGCATGTTTATTTCAGGAAAATGGTAAGTAGCCCCTAAGTATTCATGCTGCGCCTACCCATATTACATGGTCCCTGCTTTATAATTTGCTGGTATGACTTGGCCTTGCAGTCATTCTGCAATTATATTGCTCGCTGTTCTCTCATCCTGTCTTACCCTATAACAGCAGGAGGTTATCCAACGCCATAGTAACTATAATGCAGCTTTTATTTGCAGTCAGCAAACGGCTGTGCAGCGTGTCTTGGTAGCTTGAACTCTCTCTCTCTCTGTGTGTGTGTGTGTGTGTGTGTGTACATCTCACAATCCACTCTCATGTAACCACATATGGCCTGCCTATTTATTTTACTCCACTCTTGAAAATGTCCTGATTTTTTTTCCTCTTCCTCTATTTATATTACAGCTGAAAATACTTAAAGGTGCACTCAGTAATGTTTTGTTTATGTTGTGCAATCTTTTGAAATTACCTGGTAGTAAGTTTAGTGCACATATTATTGCCAGTGTAATTGCAGAAATGCACAGCCAGTCATGATTCATGTTATATATGTCAGTTATATAAGTTACTAAAATAAATAAATAAAATAAAATGTAAAAATAAAAGCTAATTCAGTAAAGTATTAATAAATACTTTAATAGTATATAATACTAAAATAACAATGTTTAAATGTTTTACTAATATGGCTGGAGTCTCTGAAAGTGTACTGATTTTCCAAAAGAACTATTAATTTAGGCCTACGTGTAAATTATGGAGAGTGCTTCCAGAACCAAAACACATGCTGAATTCAGAACCGCATACTAGCATACTCTATTTCTGCCAGAGAAAGATATGGTAAAAGTTAGTTTACTGGTATGCGGGTCGAATTCAGCAACATTCATGTATCTGTATCCTCCTCAATTTAGTAGAATGTGAGTGTCCTCTAGTGGTGACACGTGGAAGAGGGTAGACAGAATAATGTGTTTGAACTACAGTAGATGTCCTTTGTGCTCACGTTATAATGACGTCATTTATAACATATCTTTCATGTAACTTTGACTTCTATTATATAATCCATTTTTAGTACTCAAGGAAAACTATGTAATATTTTATTAATGGTTTGACCACTGCTTGAGTCATTTTTGTGTTTTATTTGAACACTCAGACAAATGATTTTACTGTATGAAAATAACTAAAGTTTCACTTAAACCATAAGTTAAAGGTCTGGTTCCTGATGATTCATGCTCACACCTTTTTTGTTTGTTAAAACAAATTTAATAAATGATTTGAGTTAACAGAAAAAGTACTTTACTTGATACAGACCTCTTAAACATGAGACAATTTGCAAAATAGACTGAGCACCTTAAAACTATGAAACTGAGGCTTTGAACAGCTTAGAATTCCACAAATTCAAAACACTGCAGTTTGATACACCGGCCATTCTTCAGTATTGAAGGAAAACATTAGCACCAACATTAGGAAATAATAATTAAACTGACATTTACACTGGCCTTAAAGTGGAAATGCATTCAATAGTCTGTAAAAAATGATTTTAGAGTCTACAGATTATGTACTAGAAGAAACAAATTAATGACAGCAGAAACACTTCACGAACAGCACTTAAGAGTGATGACAGAAATACAGCTATCAATACAATTAATTTTCTTAAAAGTGCTGGTGTGCAGGTGTGACTGAGAAGACAACAGATTTTCTCTTTGATCCTAATTCCTACTGTAGAGATAAAAATCCAAATCACATAAATATATGAAAACGCATACAAAAAAAAAATAGAAAGAATAGCACCTTAGTGGACTTGTCCAGTTATCACAGACAAGCAGAGCACCTTAACAAGTGTATTTTGCTTCAAACACTATCGTTCAAAAGTTTAGTGTCTGTTATTTTTCTAAAATGCTTTTGAAAGAATTATCTTATGCTCACCAAGGCTGCATCCATGTGATAAAATACAGTAAAAACAGTAATATTGTCAAACTAAAATACAATTTAAAACAACTGTCTATTATAACTGTCTATTATAACTGTTCTATTAAAAATGTAATTTATTTCTGTGATGGCAAAGCTAAATTTTCAGCATCATTATACCAGTCTTCAGTGTCACATGATCCTTCAGAAATCATTCTAATATGATGATTTGCTGCTCAAGAAACATTTATTATTATTGTCAATGTTGATTGAACAGTTGAGCTGCTTAATATTTTTGTGGAATCTGTAATAATTTTTTAGAAATAGAAAGATTTATTTGAAACAGAAATCTTTTGTAACATTATAAATGTCTTCACTGTCACTTTTGATCAATTTAATGCATCCTTGCTAAATAAAAATATTCATTAAAAAAATCTTACTGACCACAAACTTTTGAACGTGTAATGTGTATGTGCAATGGTCCTATTAGACTCAGTGAGTGAAATGTTAACATTTAGAGAGCTGTTCTCTTCACAAATCATTATAATCAAAGTCCTTTTAAGGCAAGTCTGCAGTGACACAATGACTTTACCAACTGGCGATTGGCTCTTTTATTTAAAAGGCGGGACTTGTTCTGCCATATTGTGCGTTGCACTTTCTCCCATTCATGGTAATATGAGTGCACTGTCTTTCTATATATAATATCTTTGTTATAATGTATATGCATGGTGCTGATCTAATACAATTAAGTTTTAACTGGCTAATCATATTGGGCCACTAGCTGTCAAGTGCAATCCTCTCAGGAAATTTAGTGTGGAGGTGTTTCTTTTGTAAATAGTGTGTTCTGTTTAAACATGACAAGTATTGAGTCATTTGTAAAGGTAATTGTTTTCCACTTAGTTTCTAGTTCATCCCACACATAGAAAAGATTACATTAAAGCTGAAAAAAATATTTTTTTTATGTTTTGATTATTCTGCTTTTGTTTGGTCCTGTATCCAGTGTGAAGTGAGGTCAGGTATCAAACTTTAAAGTCGACTACTTGAGAGACGTCCAGGGGAAGGGCTTCGACTACGACTGGGCATCTGACAGACAGACAGAGAGAGAAGGATGCAGCTTAAAATCACTCACAAAATGCCTCTTATTAAAAAGCAGAAATAATTTTTAGAGAAATCCACAGAGAAGAATGGAAGAATTTGTAAAGAAATTGTACTAACCCTCAGACTCAGTGAGGAAGCGTGTGCAAGAAAGATATGAAGAAAACTTAATTCTTAAACTAAAATGAATTGTGGACTATATACTACATTGTGGACCATATTGTTTTCCTTGTTTACTTTTGGGAATGTTAAAGAAATAGTTCACAATTCTGTCATCATTTACTCGAATTCCAAGCCTGTATGATTTACTTTGTTCTGAGATTTCAAAAGAAGTAGCAGAATGTCTGAGCTGTTCTCTTACAAACAATGAAACTGCATGAGTACCAGCGGTTGTCAAGCTTCAAAGAGCAAAAACACACCATAAAAGTACTACAAAAATGGTTCATATACACTTAAAGGCCATTTTATTAGGCACAGCTGTTCAACTGCTCGTTAAAGCAAATATCTAATCAGCCAATCACATGGCAGCAACTCAATGCATTTAGCCATGTAAACATGAGCTGCGTCTGAATGACTCTGTAGGCAGCATTTGAAAACAAAGGTACCTCATGAAACTGATTTAGGAAAGGTTCTGAAGCAGCAAAATAGAGCAAAGTTTTGGTGATAACTAAGAAAAATATTTAATTACTAGTAATTTATATGGTAATTTCTCACTAGAAATTACATCAAAAGTAGAAAACTTTGGTTAAAAACGTACATATACACACAAACTGACCCCCAAACGCAACTTTCAGACACCATTATTTATTTTTTAGTCACAGAACGGATAAAAAAATAAATTTTTAGCGAAGGATACATTTATGCTGCCCTCAAAAATCAATTAGATGAAGGTATCTCAGGAGACAGGAAGTAAAGCTAACATTGGATTCGGATGTGCCTTGGTGCCTTCCTACCTTGGAATGCATTCTCCGAAGGCAGCATTTTTAAGCTTTTGGGCGATCTTCTGAAGTGCAAACTGGGAATCAGAATAGGGATGAAAGGCGATTTAAGTGACTGAACTGGCGTGATACAGATTTTGGTAAGCTACTGTATCTTTCAACATATTTTTTTTATTTTCATTCATGTTTACAGTAGTAAAGAGGAAATGATGATCGCATTCACTCACAATCCGTGACAAGAGTTCAAGATGAAAACTGAAAGTGACGCAGCTTGTCTTTGATCAACTTTCTTTTCATAGTATAAATAAATGCAAGCCTATGCCTATTTGCTTATCCTGTAATTTCGTGAATAAAATGTCTTATCATTAAAATATAAAAATTAAAATGACGGGTAGCTAATATTGATTATGATGGATTTTTTTACGATCCTGTCCATCAAAATGACGGCGAAACGCAAGTCTAACATATAAAATATATATATATATATATATATATAATAAACCCCGCCCCCCCTTCGGACCCCACCACCACAACACCGGCGGTTGTTGGTGATTTACCACCGCGGTAGTAAAAATTTGCCACCGTCACAGCCCTATGCACAACCATCTCTAGGGTTTACAGAGAATGGACCGAAAAAGAGAAAATATCCAGTGAGCGGCAGGTCTGTGGGTGAAAATGCCTTGTTGACGCCAGACTGGTTTGAGCTGATAGAAAGGCAACAGTAACTCAAATAGCCACTTTTACAACCAAGGCCTACAGAAGAGCATAGCTGAATGCACAACATGTCGAACCTTGAAGCAGATGGCCTACAGCAGCAGAAGACCACACTGGTTGACACTCCTGTCAGATAAGAACAGGAAACTGAGGCTACAATTCGCATGGGCTCACCAATATTGGACAATAGATGTTTGGAAAAATGTTGCCTCGTCTGACGATTCTTGATTTCTGCTGCGACATTCAGAAAGTAGACTCAGAATTTAGCATAAAAGACATGAAAGCATGGATCTATACTGCCTTGTATCTATGGTTCAGGCTGGACCCCTTAGTACCAACTGAGCAGTGTTTAAATGCCATTTGTCCATCTCTATATGAGTGTACAATGTAGCCATCTTCTGATGGCTACTTCCAGCAGGATAACGCGCCATGTCACAAAACTCAAATCATCTCAAACTGGTTACTTGATCGTGACAATGAGTTCACTAAACTCAAATGGCCTCCACAGTCACCAGATCCCAATCCAATAGAGCACCTTTGGGATGTGGTGGAATGGGAGATTTGCATCATGGATGTGCAGCCAACAAATCTGCAGCATCTGTATGATGCTATAGTGTCAATATGGACCAAAATTTCTGAGAAATGTTTCCAGCACCTTGTTGAATATATGATGAATTAAAGCCGTCCTGAAGGCAAAAGGGGGTCCAACACGGTACTAGCAAGGTGTACCCAATAAAGTGGCCGGTGAGTGTAATTTGTGCACTATATTTCAACTCTTCTGAAGCAATATGATAGCTTTGTGTGAGGAACAGACTGACTTAAATCATTATTCACTGTAAATCTTTTCTGAAAGCTTTTATTGTCTCACTTTTATTGTATAGAAAACAGCAGCTTAGACATTCTTCTATAAACAACACCTTTTGTGTTCCACAGAAGAAAGAAAACCATACAGTTTCAAACATGTGGGTGAGAAATGATGATAGAATTTCAATTTTTAGGTGAACTGGAAGACTCAAATGTTCAGTAGAAACTCACAAATGTGCGGCTGGGGCTTCCTGAACGAGAGCGAACAGGACTGGAACTACGACTCCTGCTTCTCCACTAGAGAAAAACATGTACATGCACACAAAATATCTATCCATATTCATTATATTTAATAATTATTTTACAATAATTCATAAAACTTACTAAAAAACATTAACAAAAATATTCACAAAAACTTTTCTTCCCCTACTTTTCTATGTAGTATGAGTACGTCATGACTAGTATGAATGCTATTTTGCTTGATTTTCTCCAAATGGCCTCCACATACCAGAGCTCCTCTCCTAGTGACCGCCTCTCCTTTCAGTATGACAGTGTCTCCCTCCAACAGTGCAGGCCACACGTGATACGCCACCAGTGGAGCGGTGAACTCTGAGTCAAAACTGCGCCTGTACCTGAGAGGAAGAGAAAGTGTGACGGGTAAGTCACTGGTTTACGTGTGTTTGTGTGTGTTTCTCAATATGTTTTGTTTTCTTCTCATGAAGCATTGGTAAAAGTCTCAGTGTAACATGCATCTTAAAAAATGTGCACTGCATTTTAAAGACACTGCGAGTTCAACTTTTAAAGATGCATCTCAAGACCCTTGAGACATGTTGCTGTGTCTGATTTATGAGCTCCACTCACTTAACATCACTGTAGAGTTCACCATCTGAGCTGAAGGCCAGGTCCAGGGGTGGGTCCAGAGTTTGCATGGCAAATGCTATTCGACATGCTTCCCTAATGAAGCTGCTGATCAGAACAAAGTCCACCTCCGGAGGGAAAGAGATGCGTGGGTTTACGTTCATTGTGTTGATCACGTCCTAAATAGATGAAAATCAGACAATTACATTTATTTGTTATTTAACAACAGTAAAGACAATTACATTCAAATGTACACAGCAGTGTTGTTTTCATTAATTGAAATAAAGCTGAAATAATAATATGAGATAAAAAAAAAAAACTTACATTTAAAAAACAGAAATGTTGCTATTGCAGCTACCTTAAGTTGAAGAACTAAAATTACTGGAATTAAAACTGAAATAGAAATATTTTTAAAAGTACAAAATATAAAAAATACTAAAATAATTACTCAAAATATACAGAAAAAGAGAAAAGTCATTTCTGACTTATGAAAGCAATAAGAAAATATAAAAAAAACTTTTGTGTTTATTAGGAATTTCAGGGTTGCCATACTAAAGGCTTTAAAGATAGCTATAACAATAATTATATTATCGATATAGTTATCACCACACTAGTGAACGATATCATTCTGTTTATTCTAAGTGCATGCTTGTCTGCCACTTTAAATGCTCAAGCTCATTATAGCAGGATTGATTCTGATTGGCTGTCAATGTTTTTATCCTTCATCAGCTGGGTAAAATTGTTCTGAAAGTGATTCCAGCTGTATTGTTTCTCCGTGCTATTATCGTTATAGCTATGGACTTTGCTATTCTTTAATATTGAGAATGATTTTTAGAACTATATCTTTATAGTAATCGTCCTTGGTGTGATGGATCTTTAATCACAAAAAGTGTTTGCATCCATGGTCAAACATACATTAACGCTGGTCTGCACATCATAGAGATCCAGATTTCTCACAATGTAATCCACCACTGCATCCTCCAGACTCTCAGGACCAATATGAGTAGAGGAAAGTGTCTTCCTCACACGTGCTTTAAACTGCCGATAGGCCATCTTAGCAGCCTGAAATGATTCCTGTTGGACAATACAGATTATTAATTACAATACAGCATCTTCCATGCTGTATAACTGATATGTTCTTTAATACATTCTATGGCTTTTTAACATTATTACTAGCCTACATTAGCAGTTATTGCAAGATAGTAATGGATAATAACCAGAGTTATTCTTACCACAACAGCAATGAAAAGGATCCTCTGGACTGTTTCCAGGTCGTCAATGTATCTGCGCAGGAGACTTTGGGAGTCCAGTCTCTCTGTGGCATACAGGTCTGAGAAACGCGAGACCAGCCGTGCATGCCGAGAGGAACTAGTGAGCTGGGCGCGTGTAGGAGACTCGCCCCTCACAGGGCTAACCGAGCGACTCCGCCTTGGAAGAGGACTAGGTGAACGGCTCCTGACCAATCTGGAGGTGAGTTAAAAGAGTATGTAAGGCTTACTTAAGTCTCATTTGCACTAAGCAACAAGGTGTTTTCATGTCAACTGTACCTTTCCTGTAGAACAGTTTTTTCAGCGGTGAGGAATGAGACCTCATCTCGTAGGATTCTGATCTGCCTCTCATAGTCATCAAGTGCATCCAGCTTTCTCTTATACAGATCAACCTGATCTTGAGCAACTCGCAGCCTGACACAATTACATTATTTAAAGGGTTAGTTCATCCAAAAATGAAAATTCTGTCATGAATTACTCACCCTCATGTCGTTCCGAACCCGTAAGACCTTCGTTCATCTTCAGAACACAAATTAAGATATTTTTGATGAAATCCGAGGGCTCTCTGACCCTTTCATAGACAGCAATTTAATTATCACTTTCAAGGCTCAGAAAGGTAAAGACATCATTAAAATAGTCCATGTGATTATTGTGAATAACGACTTTATTCAACAATTTACTTTGTAGCACTTCCAGATTCTACGTCAGAACGCCAACTCAATATTGGCCGGCTCCTGCATCAGTATCACACGCATGCGTCGTTCTGTTCACGTGTACAGCGTCGGCCAATACTGAGCCGGCATTTTGATGTAGAACCTGGAAGCGCTGAATGTAAACAGCGTAGGAGAATAACAGGAGAGAGAAGAAATTGTTGAATAAACTAGTTATTTTTTTTTTGTTTTTGCGCACAATAAGTATTCTCATCGCTTTATAAAATTAAGGTTGAACCACTATAGTCACTGTAGGACTATTTTAATGATGTCTTTACTACCTTTCTGGGCCTTGAAATTGGTAATTAAATCACTGTCTATGAAGGGGTCAGAGAGCTCTCGGATTTCATCAAAAATATCTTAATTTGTGTTCTGAAGATGAACAAAGGTCTTCCGGGTTTGGAACGACATGTGGGTGAGTAATTAATGACAGAATTTTCATTTTTGGGTGAACTAACCTTTAACATAATATGAATAATGAATTCTCAATCATTTCACCTTCTAGTTCACAACTGGCCACTCAGCAGTCATACAGCTCATACAACTGTCTAAATGTTAAATACACCAAAATATAAATAGAAATTTCAGTAAAGTTCACCAACTCTGACTCACTCTGCCTTTAGGTGTAGTATTTCATCCTCTGTGGCCAACAGGGTGGTTGCAGATTTATTCTTTGTGGAATCCAGTTCAATCTGGGTGTCAGCAAGCCTGGAAACAAAAAAAATAACACAATCAATTATTTTTTATTTATTTGTATGAAGTGTAAAATGTAACAATGCAACCTTTTTGTACTATGATGTATTGTGTATTAAGAGAAATGAATTTTGTGTAATGGATAATTCATTGTATGCTATTTTTTCCCAGTGGAAATAAAGGATTTTTAAAGAAACTAACTAAATTATGATGAAACAGAAGAAGCAACAGATATTTCCTTCTGTATTGTGACATTCATCCGAGTGTCACTGATCATTGGAATAGATAAAAGGGTAGGGTGAGGACAAGCTTGTAGTGTATTGTTGAAGGACAAGGTTTAAATGCACTAACTGATTAGAGAAGTCTGGCATACATCACCAGAGAGAGGTCTTGTTTTTGCTTGATTAGACATTACAAGGTCAAAAAAAAAAAAAGAATTAAAAAATTCATGAATCATTCACAATAAAATCTATAACTTTCATTCCAATGCCAGCTTTAATCTAGATTAGACTTGTTACTAGAATTGATACTGACTCCTGTTTAACTGAATCCAACTCCATACGTGTAGAACACAGCCGGTCTTCTATTGTCTGCAAGTCGCTCTCATGAGCTGAGGACAGTTCACGAATCTTCCGATCTTTCTCCACAGATTCCTGATCGGCACATACAAAAGTATATAACACCAAGATACACATACAAATGGGCAAGAATAGCGATTCAGGATCATTATTTCACTCATGGATCATTATTTCACTCATGAAACATGACATGTGGAACAATTTTAAAGACAACAACTGGTTGTCCAGCTGACCTGAATGAGGCTAAGGCTGGTATCCGCAGAGACAGATGAAGCTGCAATAGTGAAGCAAGAGCCAAGCCATGGTAAAAGGCGAGATTTCAGTGTGTCAACCCCTGAATAATGTCCCCCTGAAGAAGAACGAGAACAGAGAATCTGCTTGAACATACTGTTGAACAGTCAGCTAGAGCTGAATGAGACTAAATATTGTACATAAATACTGAGAGTAAAGAGAAGAGCAAATCTGTTTGTTACCCTCTTGTGCTGTAAGGTTGAGTATGGTGAACAATTGACCCTGAATTTTAGAGGTGAGCTCCACCAGCTCACAGCACCTATTCAGGTTCTGGTCACAAGAGAACACCTAAGAGAAATATGACCAAAGGATGTTATGAGATAAGACATCCCAGGTGAAAAAAGTACATTTCTATAATGTACTTAAAGTGCTCTATTTTCGTGCACTAATTTTGTACTTAATATACTAAAAATTCGTCTTTAGTACTTCTTAAGATCATCTGAAGAACATCTAAGTGTACTCAACTGTGCTATTTTGAGACACCATGAAAAATGTGCTTTTAATATACTACTCTGTATTTAAAAAATGTACATTTGAGCCCTTAGTGTACTACAAATGGTAACTAAATACATTTTTTAAATACAGAGATAGTATATTAAAAGCACATTTAAGTCATTTTTCATGGTGTCTCAAAATAGCACAGTTGAGTACACTTAGATGTTCTTACGATTATCTTAAGAAGTACTAAAGATGAATTTTTAGTATATTAAGTGCAAAATTAGCACGCGAAAATAGAGTGCCCCTGAACTGTCTGCAACAATGTGCTGAATCAGATATTGCACTCCTCAATTCTTACAATGCAAACATGGTTTTCAAATATTTTTAAGGTAAAAAAAGAGGACATTTTTAACCTATTTAACTTAACTTTAACTTATTTTTAACTTTCAAATGACAACAATGAATTTCTGCATGTTGCACCTGGTTTTGAACGTTTGTCACACTGATTTTAGCATAGTAAAAGTAAAATATTAGATTGAATAGTAAAAGATTGTCAAACTACTACATTTCTCTTTTTCCAAAATTTTGACACACCAAACAGAATTTATTTTTGACGCGCAAAAATATCTAAATTACTTTAATTCGGGAACTAAAAACATGTTTATCACAGAAAAAAATGAATTAATCTCTTCTTAAGATATTTCATTTGACTAATTTCTTAACGTATTTTTGAAGAGTAACTTGATAGATTAGAACACTGACCCATAAACGTGTGGTTCAAATAACATATAATTCCTATAATTTTACTGTAAATTTCACAACATATGAAAAAAAAGCAAAATCTCCTAAAGTTCTTCCATTCATAACACAAGCCTGTCGGGAGCGCGCACGTTTTCTCTCAGCCTATCAGAACTGCCCAGGAATGGAGTCGCCGTTGTCCTGACAACGAGCGTCCATAGAAACCAAACTTTGCTGCAAAAGCATGCAATAAAGCAAATATTGCTCATGTCTGTTGCTGCATAAGCACAATGCACCCTTGAGCACATAAATTCAGGATGCTAGGCTACTGCTCCAGGTACTATGACCGTCTAACAACTGTAGGTTGCTCTGCATATTGAGTTATGCTAAACCCCACCCTCAAAGCAGATAAATTTAAATAGTTTATGCAATTGTTGAAAACAGAATCTAGACAGAATATCAAATATTACAATCTGGAATCAATAACTCCTGAATTTGTGCACGTGATATCACACACATAAATACCTAAACAATGTAAAGTCTGTTGTAAAAAACTCTATGGGTTGGTCACAGACTAGTGCAGTTTGAAGTAAAGATGACTTACATGGTAGTCTTTGTACCAAGCTTCCAGTTTGTCCTGCAAAACACTGTACGAAGATGAGTTGACCAGTCTTCGTAAAGTGTCAGCCATCGCTGCAGATCTGCTGCTGTAATCCTGCTTGCTTCAGGACGTCCCAGTGCACTTAATCCAGCAGCGCGGGTGCGCGCTTTGTATTTATACTGCTAGTAAAAGCCCACCATTCACACAATTGACTTTCACCGAAACCATGGACGCGCTTTTAGTTGTAGCAACGGTTCGCTACACATCTCAGTTTGAGGAAATATAGCTGTATAAGCGCAATGTGGACAGCCCTAACCCTATGAGCTGTTTTTTTGTTTTGTTTTTAACACGGCCTCTTATTATGTTACTCAGTGTCTCTCTGAAGGTGCAGCTCAGTTCTCAGTGATGAAATCTCACACTGTAAAGTGCGTGTCAGATGTCAAGTGCAGGAAGATCTTTATTTACATTCTCTTGCAGGTGCCTTAATTGATTTTCCGTCATTTAACTTTATACCACGTGACACATATACATGCCATTTAAGTGATCACAAATTAAATAAAAAGGAAATATCATTGCAGCTATTGCTTGAGTTATCCAGCAACTGTGACCTAGTAAATAACACACAAAACACTAAATAAACATAGGCCTACGTTTATATAAAATAACAATAATAAAATAAAATGGAAAATAAAACACCTCAATGTAGGTACACATGATGACTTAAAAAATTAAAAATGACTTTTATAAAGCAATGCTTATCTTTATAATTGTAACAATATTTTACAGTAGGCCTAAAAGCATTTTCTGTAAATTAAGGTAATTCATACTTTTAAAAGAAAACACATATATTGTCTTTTAAAATATAATAGGTTATAATTTTCATGTTTACTGTAGTTTTTCTTTTTATTTATTCAATTAATAAACCGGGGGGTTGGGTGTTATTGGTAACACTTTACAATACTGGTGCACTAATATGCATTAATTCATTAATTCATAACTAATGCACAGATAATCATGTGTTAATGTATGACTCATGAAGAAATAAACCATTAATTAATGATTACTGCATCAGCAACTAATAGAGTCTATATTAATAGATTAATATAGGAATTGCTATTAATTAAATGTTTCATGATTAATTCCTTAACATATTTTATTAACTAATAAGTTATAAGTTAATAAGTTAATATGTGTTAACTATCAAAATGGTTTTAATTAATCATTAAAGGGTTAGTTCACCCAAAAATGAAAATTCTGTCATTTATTACTCACCCTCATGTCGTTCCTGTGAGGCCTGCATAACCAGCAATGACATTTCCTCTCTCAAGATCCATAAAGGTACTAAAAACATATTTAAATCAGTTCATGTGAGTACAGTGGTTCAATATTAGTATTATAAAACGACGAGAATATTTTTGGTGTGCCAAAAAACAAAAAAACAACTTATATAGTGATGGCCGATTTCAAAACACTGCTTCAGGAAGCTTCAGAGCATAAATGAATCAGTGTGTTATATAGTGATGGCCGATTTCAAAACATTATGAATATTTTGTGTTGAATTCGGATCGCGTGTCACTAAACTGCCAAAACTGCTGAACTCACGTGACTTTGGTGCTCCGAACCGCTGATTCGACACGCTGATTCATAGCGCTCCGAAGCTTCCTGAAGCAGTGTTTTGAAATCGGCCATCACTATATAAGTCCTTATTTTGTTTTGTTTTTTAGCGCACCAAAAATATTCTCGTCGCTTTATAATATTATTATTGAACCACTGTACTCACATGAACTGATTTAAATATGTTTTTAGTACAGAGAGGAAATGTCATTGCTCCCTAGGCCTCACGGAGCCATCGGATTTCAACAAAAATATCTTTATCTTTAAATATCCGAAGATTAACGAAGGACTTACGGGTGTGGAACGGCATGAGGGTGAGTAATAAATGACATTATTTTCATTTTTTGGTGAACTAACCCTTTAATTAAAGCAGACAGTTTGAAGTTGAAATACATGGCTTCAAACCATTGTGGTAGTTAACACATTAACTTATAGTTAATAAAGTATGTTAAGGAATTAATACATCATGAAACATTTAATCAATAGCAATTCATATATTACTTAATCTATTAATCATATAGACTCTGTATCATGAAGTCATCATAGTTGCTGATGCAGTAATCATTAATTAATGGTTTAGTTCTTCATGAGTCATACATTAACACATGATTATCTGCGCATTAGTTAAGCATGAATTAATGCATATTAGTGCACCAGTATTGTAAAGTGTTACCCAGTTATTATAACAGGCGTTTCTTTCTATTTTCATTTTTAATGATGTTATTCTATCTAGCGTTAACATGAACGGAGGAAAATGTCTTTATTTGTAGTTTCCTTATACGGCGTCTGTCTGAGATTCACAACTGGCCCTTTATAGCGGAGGAACAAACCATCTGACAACAGTTCGTACTCCCTTAAAAGTAACTCATTCCTTCTTCAGCGCTGCTCTATATTTCTGGAATTAAATTTTTCTGGATAGACATGTTTGAAGTGTATAATCTACGTGAAGGTTTCGCTCTTTGTGACTATTGTTTGGGTAACGGTTCTCCAGCAGTGGTTTCTCCTCAGGCTGTGTGAAGCTGTCAGTGCAGTCAGTGGTCTGGAGAGGGAGGGTCAACATGGCGTCGGAGCAGGTCTGTTTTCAATGTGAATTGTAAATGTTTTCTCCGTTGTGTTGCTTTTCAAGCGATATTCGGCGTTAACGCGAGTCATGTATAACAACTTAAAACTTCAAACGATGTCTATAGCGATGTATGTGAATGAAAAACGATCATGTGCGTGATTTATGTCCGGACCGTTTATGGAAAAATTGACTCATTATTGCAGGGTTACATTTGCTTCTAAGTTTGCTGTTGTTATTCTGCATGGTGTTACTTTGGAGCTTTAAAAATAATAATAATAAAAGAAAAGAAATAAAAAAATCTGCCTAAATACATACGCTCTTATTGTTTACAGAGGAAAGGGGTGTAACATTTATTTTTAGGCATACATGTAGACAGTCGGACTACTGCATTCCTGAGACAGCAACACTGGTTTCTTATTTAGCTATCACACTGTAATAGCAAGTGTTTATTGTTAATTCATCCTAAAAGAAGATGCATTTTGGCTGAAATATTGCAGAACCATATGACACTTCATCTTGTATTATTCTATATATATGCATGTAATTATTAGCATATTCCCAAATCAGACCACACAAGTAACTCACATGAATTTGAAATTAATTAGTCACTATTTAGTGCACTATTCAAAATTATATATCCTAAATAGTTCAAAAGGGAAGATTGATATTAATATTGGCTTAATTATTCCACTATATTATACAGTGGTCCCAAAAGTATTTCAGCCGACATGCTTAAAATGGCATTGCATTGCATTATTATATAACTAAAAAATAAATTATATTTATTAAAAAAAGATAGCTTAATAAAAATAGAGTTGTTAGGTTTAAAATGTTAAAAATAGATATAATGTTATTATATAAGATATATGATATGATATAATGTTATGTAATAGATATAAAGTTCGAAATAAGTATTTTGATACTTTGTGGTTATCAAACATTAGTGAACATGTTAAAGGGATAGTTCACCCCAAAATGAAAATTCTGTCATCATTTACTCACCCTCAGGTTGTTCCAAACCTGTATAAATGTCTTTGTTCTGTTGAACACAAAGGAAGATATTGTGAAGAAAGTTTGTAACCAGGCTGCTTTGGGGCGCCATTGACTTCCATAGTAGAAAAAAAATACTATGGAAGTCAATAGTGCCCCAGAACTGTTCAGTTTCTCACATACTTCAAAATATCTTCCTTTATGTTCAACAGAACAAAGAAATTTATACTGGTTTGGATCAACTTGAGGGTGAGTAAATGATGACAGAATTTTCATTTTTGGGTGAACTATCCCTTTAATACAGTTGATATGATGAACTACACTATTCTGCTAAGACAACTGTGTGAACTTGAGGAGTTTATAAATCCTCTAAAAATTAATCTTGAATTTAAACCAGTTAAAGAGTTAGTTCACCCAAAAATGAAAATTCTGTCATTAATTACTCACCCTCATGTCGTTCCACACCCATAAGACCTTCGTTGATCTTCGGAACACAAATTAAGATATTTTTGTTGAAATCCGATGGCTCAGTGAGGCCTGCATAACCAGCAATGACATTTCCTCTCTCAAGATCCATTAATGTACTAAAAACACATTTAAATCAGTTCATCTGAGTACAGTGGTTCAATATTAATATTATAAAGCGACGAGAATATTTTTGGTGCGCCAAAAAAAAACAAAATAACAACTTATATAGTGATGGCCGATTTCAAAACACTGCTTCAGGAAGCTTCGGAGCCTTAAGAATCTTTTGTGTCAAATCAGCGGTTCAGAATGGCAGAGCACTTGTAGCAGTAATGGCTTGTCTATTAAATGTGCTGTAACATACAATAATTGTAACAACTTATCATCCCTTTTCCCTTATATCCACAGGAAATCTCAAATGCGCCAGTGAAGAAGTCTATGAGGGAGAAGGCTATCGAGCGCAGATCAGCTAATAAAGAGCACAACAGTAATTTTAAGGCCGGATATGTTCCAATTGAAGAGGAGCGACTCCACAAGACAGGACTGAGGGGTCGCAAGGGCATCATTGCCATTGGCATAGTCATCCTACTCTTTCTGCTTGCACTCATTAATCTCATTGTAAGTTTATCGGTTGTTTGTTGTGCCTGTGATATTATAAATGTGTATATATAATGTATATATAATGTATTATATATTATAAATGTGATAGGATATACTTAAAGGATTAGTTCACTTTCAAATAAAATCATTTCCTGATAATTTACTCACCCCCATGTCATCCAAGATGTCCATGTCGTTCTTTCTTCAGTCGAAAAGAAATTAATTTAATATTTATTAAATTAGTTATTTTAAATTACAACAATTATTTTAAATTGTTGTAATATTTCACAATTTAAAATTTCTCAGTTTCAAATAAATGCAGCCTTGGTGAGCACAAGAGACTTCTTTCAAAACCACTTCAGTTACATCTCTACTACTCACTTGAAAACAGAGACACTCATACATTATCACTCTCTGTCTTTTACAGATAACTCTAGTGATATGGACAGTGATACGGATAGGTCCGGGAGGTTGTGAAAGTATGGAGTTTCACGAGAGCGGCCTGCTGCGCTTCAAACAGAAGGCCGATATGGGTGTGGTTCACCCGCTGCACAAGAGCACAGTGGGCGGCAGGAAGGACCAGGACCTTGTCATTACTGGCAACAATAACCCAGTCAGTCAGCATAATATCTCACTTTCTTTGGACAAATCCGTATGCTCTGAGTGATTACATGAGAAAGTGTATTAATTTAGGGGTTTTCTGTGTGTTACAGGTGGTGTTCCAGCAGGGCAACACCAAGCTGAGCGTAGAGGAGGATAAAACGTCTATCGTCAGTGACTTGGGCATCTCCTTCACTGACCCCCGCACTCAGACGACTTTCTTTAGCACTGATTTTGACAGCCATGAGTTCCACCTGCCCAAAGAGGTCAAGGTTCTCAACGTGAAAAAAGCTTCTACTGAAAGAGTAAGCAACTGTACTCACAGTCCTGACTCATAGTCTTATGAAACCTGAATAATTCAGTTTATTTGAAACAAGTAGTAATACCAAATCACACTGCATACGGCACTATATGTCAGGTCAAATCTTGATAATATGTCTTAGTCTTAATTAGTCACCCAAGAGGTGTGTTTGTACAGTGACTCAGTGCCATACTTTGCAGATCACCAGCAATGCATCATCTGACCTCACTATCAAAGGAGATGGTAAGGCCATTATTCGTGGCAACGAGGGAGTTTACATTATGGGCAAAACTGTGGAGTTCAGCATGGGTGGGGACATTGAGCTGAAAGCGGTAAGTAGTTAATGTTATTGAAAAGTTTCTAAATTTTAACTATGTTTTGAAAATAATTTTTTATACAAACACACACATTTTATATATATATATATATATATATATATATATATATATATATATATATATATATATATACATATATATATATATACATATATACATATATATAATACAGTACAAAAGTTTGGAACCACTAAGATTTTTAATGTTTTTAAAAGAAGTTTTGTCTGCTCACCAAGGCTACATTTATTTAATTAAAAATACAGTAAAAAACAGTAATATTGTGAAATATTATTACAATTTAAAATAACTGTTTTCTATTTGAATATATTTCACAAAGTAATTTATTCCTGTGATGGCAAAGCTGAATTTTCAGCATCATTACTCCAGTCTTCAGTGTCACATGATCCTTCAGAAATCATTCTAATATGCTGATCTGCTGCTCAAGAAACATTTAATGTGTACAATTGTACAAAATATTTGTGTACAATATTTTTTTTCAGGATTATTTGATGAATAGAAAGTTCAAAAGAACAGTGTTTATCTGAAATCTAATCTTTTGTAACATTATAAATGTCTTTACTGCCACTTTTGATTGATTTAATGCATCCTTGCTGAATAAAAGTATTCATTTCTTTAATTTCTTTTCAAAAAAATAAAATAAAAATTCTTACTGACCCCAAACTTTTGAACGGTAGTGTATAATGCTACAGAAGGTTTGTATTTCAGATAAATGCTGTTCTTTTGAACTTTCTATTCATAAAGGAATCCTGAAAAAAAAAGTACACAACTGTTTTCAACATTGAAAATAATCATAAATGTTTCTTGAGCAGCAAATCAGCATATTAGAATGATTTCTAAAGGATCATGTGACACTGAAGACTGGAGTAACGATGCTGAAAATTCAGCTTTGCATCACAGGAATAAATTACTTTGTCAAATATATTTAAATAGTACACAGTTATTTTAAATTGTAATAATATTTCACAATATTACTGTTTTTTTACTGTATTTTTAATTAAATAAATGTAGCCTTGGTGAGCAGACGAAACTTCTTTTAAAAACATTAAAAATCTTAGTGGTTCCAAACTTTTGGACTGTACTGTGTATATATATATATATATATATATATATATATATATATACACACACACACACACACTACTGTTCAAATGTTTGGAATGTCTCTTATTCTCCCCATAAGAGATTAAAAAAAAAAAGGGAAAATATTGTAAAATATCTTTACAACTCAGTCACATGATCCTTCAAAAATCATTCTAATATGAAACATTTCCTTATTATCAATGCTGAAAACAGTTGTGTTGCTCACTGACCCCAAACTTTTGAACGGTAGTGTAAATATAAATCTGAACATATAAATATGGGTTATATGTTTTTTCTGTTTTGTGTGCAGGAAAACAGCATTATTCTAAATGGCTCAGTGATGTTCAGTCCTTCGCGTATACCAAACTCCTCTCTAGGGGGAGACTTGTACTTCAATGAGGGGTTAGAGAGGTATAAACTTTGCATGTGTGCAGACGGGACTCTGTTCAGAGTGCAGGTCAAATACTCCAACATGGGCTGCCAAACATCTGACAATCCCTGTGGAGCAGCACACTAATGAAAGAGAGACGAATACCACTGGAATACACATGCTCATCATTGTTTTCAAGTGAAACATGACATTTTGGGTGAACTGCCAAAAGATACAAATATGATCATGTGGTTTTTTTTTTGTTTTGTTTGTTTTTTAAACTGGACAATAATTAGCCTATAATATTAGTGTACACATGAAATACACAAAAATGCAAACAATCTGCCCTTACCCTCCCACCCACCAAAATAGTTTCTTCTACATGCTCACTCAACTTTATTGGAGGTCTAAGAACACACACACACACACACACACACACACACACACCTGATGATGATAATCACTCCCTTATAACCATAAATCTGGCCCAGCACAAACAGTACCGTTTTCTTTTATGGCCGAGAGCTCCCTGTGCATTATCATTGGCTCACCTCAGTGTTTTACAGTCTTTAAGCTGCCTACTTTCAGCCTTCACTGCATGTGCTTTATATATTGTATAGTAGCAGAGTAATTGAGTCCAGTGATTTTCTGAGCAGTATTATTACACTCTTTTACAATCCCCTCCTGTCATTAATAACCATCAAATGGCCACATAAAAAGAGGGATGTTGTTTGACTGATACAAATGTTAAAATAGTGTCATAAACCTTCTGTATTGTTTAGTCTGAAAGACTAGTTCTACATGGTTATTGTGGCTTTTGAAGAGGGGATGTAAAGTGGCCAATAGTATTTAACAGGTTGGATGTCACTTAAGAGTTTTTCAGGGTTGGTTTTTATATCACAGATGTTTACTTGGTCATGATTTTAGCCTTTTTTATTTTCATTTCTTTGTAACAATCTCTATCTTCGCTGAAGCAGGATCAGCACAGCCACATCTTATGTAAGTAACACTGTAAGCCTGATCCTGAAACAGTGGTTAGTGATGCATCAATTCTGGCACATATTTTCAAGGCTTGTATTATAGAGTGCCATGGACTAGTGACAAATTACCTGTCGTCTAATGACATGCTCAGAGGTGTGTACCAGTCCAATACCTTTTGATAAGATAAAAACAGGAAACTTCTGTAATATATTCAAGCTATCTAAGTGTGATATTTTGTGCAATATAACCTTTTTGGCCTGGTTTATTTGGGTACATGTGTGGTATTTATTGTTGTTTTTAAATACAGTATTATTGTGATGTCCAAACTAAAAATCTTCTGTACTTGAGACTAATTGTCAGACGTGACTTTCTTTTAAACCCTGCAATGAATTAGTCTGAAACAATCTGATCATGTCTGTGGATTTAGATTTTTTTCAACATTGTCAGAAAGGAAATCACAAATATTCTGGGTGAAGGTGAAAATGGATGCTTTCATATTGCAGTGTTTTTGTTAATAAATGCAAATGCAGGTTTTGATTGAAAAACTAAGTGTATTGTGATTGTACTGTTAGATGATGGAAACATGAACATGATCTCAGCGCTAATATCAAGTATGGTTAACTATATAATGCAGCGACTAAGTTAAGAGATTAATTTACTTTTTAATTATTAATTTTGGTCAATGATCTGGTGGCAATTAAATTCACTAAAATATCAATTCATATACATATTTATGAAAACACCTCTTTATTCTTATTTATTCAACATTAAGAATTATTTGTATAGTTTTTTGTTATATTTTATTTGATTTATTTAGTGTCTTTAAAATGCTTGGGAGGGAGCAAACCTGAGTAAGACATTAACTCAGGCAAGTGAGTGATTGTAGAACGATTGTTCTGTGTGTGTGTTTCTGTTGCCATAATGCTATTCAGACTTTGATCTCAGGGAAGTTGGAGTTAAAGTCGAAGAATTTCTCAGTCACGTCTCAGTGTTTTGTTGGTAATTATCCAGCTACAGTCAGAAGATTGCCCGAGCCGAGTGGAGCATTGCTATTCTAAAAACGGTTAGTTTTAACAAACCTACTACACGTTTTTTTCGACAGTGTATCTGTGTAAAAGTTTTACTTTAAATTCTCCTTAAGCTTAGGCAAGTAAAGGATTGGTGTTGAATAATTTAGACTTGAACTCTATATGTGTGTGTACATATAATTGATTTTATTGATTCTGTGGTACAGCGATGGATTTCATGAGGAAGAATTTCTCAGCTTTCAACCTATATCTTTTTTTTTTTTGCCTGTCTATATTGTACCATACAAATATAAGTATGCCATATCTGTCTGTCATCATTTTAAATCTCTCATTTGTTGTGTTTATATTTTTCAGGGCTGACTATAATGTCAGCGTACAGCTCAGTGCTTGGTGTGGCAGTGCTGCTCCTCCACCTCTGGGGGACACACTCCTTCCCCACCTCTGCCTGTCCTGTCCCCTGCCTGTGCCAGCGAGGTCCTCTCCTGAACTGTTCTTCTTTAGGCCTGACTACGATTCCCACACGCATCCCAGCGACTGCTGTTTCCTTGAACCTGTCCAATAATGCCCTGCGTTCTCTGGCTCCTCTCAGCTTTGGTCATGTGAAATTGATGGGACTTTTGCACCTTTGGGTAGGACGTAATGCTCTGGAGAGCTTGTCTATGATTTTGAAGAAAGACCAGTCAGGCACTAGGACCCTGACAAGTGGAGAACAGGAATGCACATCCTGGGCATCTAACCTTCAGTTGCTGTCTGCAGAAAGAAACCATCTAAAACATCTTCCAAAGGGTACGTACATGCAGCAGTAGTATACATGTGATGCACACAGTATTAGTAGTTTATGCAACACTTGTACTGTAAAAAATATCTCTGCTGTTAAAGGGATAGTTCACCCAAAAATGAAAATTACCCCATGATTTACTTAACCTCAAGCCATATGTATATGACTATCTCCTTTCAGACGAACGCAATCGGCCTTTTGAAGCGAAGGGATGCATTTTTGTAAGAAAAATATCCATATTTAAAACTTTAGAAATTCAAATAACTAGCTTCCAGTGGACGACCATACACATTAAAAAAAAAACGTGGCCCCCCATTTACAACCATTATAAACCTTGGAGGACTAAGGATATTTTTAAATATGTCTCAGATTGAGTTCGTCTGAAAGAAGATAGTCATATACACCTAGGATATCTTGAGGGTGAATAAATCATGGGATAATTTTAATTTTTAGTTGAACTATCCCTTTAAGGGATCATTAGTTTATTCATTTTTAAAAATTAAATAATGAAATCTACTTCAAACAATGAAATTAGTTCTAAAATCAATAAATCTCTGTATTATTTAAACTGTGACATTCATAAAACCCGCATACACACTCCGCCCTGGTGTAAACGGCTGCATCATCAGTGGAACTTTGATCTGTTGCGATTACACACTCTTCTGACCTGTTCGATTCCATTTAAACCAGTCCACCCTTAGGATGAAGTGAAAAGAAATCACCTGTCATATAGTCACAAGGGTTGGGCGCTGGCATTCCAGTGCCTCATAACGGGCTATAAAAGGGTAATCATGGTCTAAACACATTCCAGAGAGTGAATTTTATTAAGGCCTTGTATTTTGACCAACCTTCACATAAACGTTAACATGGGGTTCTAGTCTGTCCAAAGGTCTTAAAGTCTTTGTAGTCTACATAGTGTGAGACATGGTTTCACAGAAAAGTGCACTTCAAATACCTGGATAATTTAATTAAACAAAAAACAACGCATGTTCAACACTTCATGCACTCAACTGTCGCAGCTTTCCTTATGTAGGGGCTATCAGACAGATGCTGGATGGCAAAATAATCGTATAAAATTGATAAACTATAGGCAGTAACGTACAGTGTATAGTATATAATTTGGTACACAACTATAATTTGCTACAGCCTATGTGCTGTAGTACATTTAATCAATCTTCCTTTTCAGTTTGGATTGCAATAAAAACATCCATTTTGTTAAAATGTCTGAAGCATAGTCATTTAACTGGGGCTCTTAGAGAACGTTCATATTAAATTGGGGGACCAGAAAGCCAATTCAAACACGTTTTAAATATTGTCTCTTTAGGTTTGTCTTCAATTTTGTATCCAGTGCTATTTTAAGGGAATAGCTAAATAATTCTTTTCATTTCTAAAATGCTGTTCCAGGATGTGATTGTCAGTGCTGATAGCCACTTAGGCAATTTTAACAGGGTTTTGATGTTTCTCTGTCTGCTTTGAAACTTAGCTTTTGTTTGAAATCTAAATGGACTTGTTAACAAAGGCCAAGAATCAGGCTTCAAATTGTGGTCTTAGCCTCAGCAGATGCCAATCCAGGCAGCCTGTGAGCACTGTGAATTAGATGGTGGTGCGGTGCCTCAATGTTTTTCGGCTCTTTGTGATTTAGAGCACAGCCTCAATCTTTCTCTCTGATAAACTCCTGTCCAGCAGACCCTCGCTTCAGCTCAGTAGTCAACACAGTTCTTAAAATAGGCAAGAGAGTTCTCCATCTCTCTTCTCTGACAGACATACTTGAACCCTTGTAAGCTTTCCACTCTGAATGATCTCACACGTTTAAGGACATTTGGGATACTTGTTTCACATACTGTACATCTAAATAAATTTAAAGATCTTCTAAGTACTATAGGTATATATTAAGACAAAAAAATAGCCACTAAGATGCTAATACTATTAACTAATATTTGGCATACTATTACCAACAACTTGATGGTGACGTCCTGAAGGCATTCAAGAAGCTCTTGTTACAGCAAGAGCCTCAACTAGAACAAGTGGTGATTCACATAGTGCTCACGTGGTGTGCAGTACTATGTTAGGTGTTGTTATGGCCACAGATATTGGCACAAACAGGTGCTTGTGATTGTGAGGTCAAAGCCAGCTGAAACAATTTTTCTTTTAACTATTACAATTTTTGGCTTTATAACTCAAAACAACTGAAAAATGCCTGACTTTGCAATCTAATTAGAACACTCCTCTGTACCGCAAAGGACACATTGATATTTAACTACAAAGTTTATCAGTGCACGGTTGTTAATCATTGCCTTTTGTGCTTATGAATATACATTTCTCCTCCAGGGCTGGGCTGCATGAAGTCCCTGCAGATTCTTCAGCTGTCTTATAACCAGATATCCAAGATAGGTCTGACTGACCTGGACAATTGCAGTCATCTGAAAGAGATACATCTCCAGCATAACAACATTACAAGCATTCACCCACATGCCTTTATAGACCTAAAACAGCTACAGGTAACATGTCAAATATTTAGCTTATTTGCATTATATTTTAATAGTGGTCAGGTGATATATATATTTCATCATGAGAGTGATTTTTCCATGTTTAGTAGTGTGCTCCCCCAGTAACTCTCTTTTGACCGACTCTGTAGTTAATGCATAAATCAACATATTTAGCCCAGTATGCATTAAAACTTAGAAAACATTTTCACTGACTCACTAATTCCATCCAGGTCCTTGATCTGAGCTATAACCTGCTGGTCACCATTCCTGTCCCAGCCTACCAGTCCCTGCGGAATCTAAATGCCTTGGTCGATGTCTCCTTCAACAGATGGAAGTGTGACTGCAACTTGCAGACCTTGAGAAGATGGATGAACTTTGATACTGAAATGGGTGATGCTTCCTGGCAAGTGGTGTGTGCCTCTCCACCACATCATGCTGGAAAAGATCTGCTTCACCTAAAGGACTCAGAGCTCGCTTGTCCAACACATGAATACAGCACATCTGGTCACTATCATAATATGATTGTCTACGAGGGGATGAAGATATCAATTCCTTGCAGAAATGACAGTAAAGGTGCTACTTCTGTATCTTAAATTATAAAACCAGTCCAATTTACTATTTTTAATTCATAATTGTTTTGCAGTTATTTATGTAACTCTTAAAACCTGCATGTAGACATTGTAAATGCTAATGTACATTTAATGATAAATTCCCTTTTATTTTTATTCCAGATACCATGCAGGTTCATTGGTGGACTCCACAGGGCCAAGTCACAAATAACCAACCAGAACTTCTAATTAAGGATATCACAGAGCAACATGCAGGACTTTATGTATGCATTTCAGGTGTCCGAGGAGAGCACGTATCAGTGTTTGATCTACGAGTCTACAAAAAAGGCAGTGGCTTAAGACCACGTAGGGAAGCAGAAATGATTTTGGATGAGCAAGAAAATTTTACCTTGCCAAGAAATGATCCAGTTGTACGGCAAGATACAAGGACCCAGTCAGAATTTGTTCTTGCTGTCTGCCTGTCTGTCATCATTACATTCATTTTAGCCTTTATCCTTGGTGTAGTTTTGAGACCACTGTTAGACAAGTTATGGAGGAGAATACGATCCAAGAGACAATCTACACCACCACCACCAACAACAACCTCCTCCACTGAACCCCAGCCGTATGTGAATGAGGGGTATTGTGATGTAGAAGATCAAGAACAAGTGAGAGTGGGTTCAAGAGTTACATTTGGTGGAATCACTGTTCAAGATCAAATGCCTTACTATGTCACTGTAGAGGATGACCAAGCAGATGGCTCCTCTGAGAGCAACACAGAAGCTGATAATTTTTATGAGACAATTGAAAATAATAAATCCTCAATAGCTGATGGGAAACAGCAGGCCCTTGAGGTGGAGAATCATAGAGGAAGAGCAGACAGCAGCAGTAGCAGCTCAGTTCAGGAAGGTGAAGTAAATGTTTTAGTCATAAATGGTAAGAAACTGCCACCCAGCTCAACAGAAGACATGCCAAAATCCATGGAATTTGAGCCAATTCCAAATGCAAATGATATCACCCAGATAAAAAGAAGGGGCAGTTCTTCAGCATCATCTCACTCAAGTCAGGAAGATAATGTCTCAAGAGAGTTTAGGGAATCAAGTGTTGACCCTCCTCCTCCTGTCACTATACCTGCAAACAAAAATACCAATGGTAGAAGTCCAGGATTTACTAAAGAGCCAGTTTCAGAATGGTTATCGAGAATGACAGAACAGAATGTTGATGATTTGGACCCAGAGATGTGGAATGACAGTGGAGAGAGCTTTTCTTTCACTGAAGGCTCTGAAAGGTCAAGCATCCGGGATCTCTCCAGCTCTGCTTTAGGACATCCATTGAAGGATGATGACACATTGAGGCAAGGCAAAGTAGAATCACCTTCAGATAAAATAAAAAAAACATTTGGCAAAGAGGTTCTTGTTGATGATGTAAAGCAATTTGAGCTCTCTGACATAGCAAGCCACTCTAATTCAAGTGACAGTGGTGAAAGTGCAGGTGGACCAAACAATTATACTGTAAACTCAGAGTTAGAAGAAGAATCAGACACAGAAAACAGTGCACACTTGGTCACTTTAAATAGATTTGGCACTTATGAAGATGTCACTTTCAATGAAAGAATGCCTAGTGCTGGCATTCTAATAAGACAAGAGACTATAACTTTGGAGCCTTCGGAAATAAATTTGACTTTGACTCATGAAGACAGTATTGATGAGGATATGCCTATTGATGATTCCCAAGGGAATAATGAGTATGTGAACATATCAGACAAATTTGCATTATGTGTAGATGTGGGTCTTGATACAGTGCCAAAGATTAAGAGATATGTTGAATTTAAACAGTCCAAACCACATTTTGGACTTCCAACTCTGCCAACATCAGAGATTGCGGTAAAATCTGAAGCTAACATTGATGCATCCTCTGGAGATAACAGATGCTTAAGTCAAATAGAGGTGTCTCCTGATACAATTAAAAAAGTGAAGCGATACATTCACTTCAAACAGCCTGAACCTCATTCCCCATCTCTGCCACCATCACCTTCCTCAATCAAAAAAGATGCTATGTTGGAATCTAAAAGTTACAGTTCATCTTCAGAAGATGATGCTCAACTGACAACTCAGGATGACAATTCATTCAGGACAATAGGTGTATCTTCTGAAGAAGTTTCAAAAGTAAAAAGATACATTTCATTTAAACAGTTTGACTCTTCTTCCCCAACTCTGTCAATATCCAGACCTTCAACTAATATTGAGACCACAACTGAGGCAACAATAAATTCTATGCAGCCCAGCACCTCACCAAAAGATTCAAGTCAAAGTGTGAAGAATTACATCTATTTTAAACAGCATGAACGCCATTCCTCATCTCTGCCAGCGTCACCTACCTCAAGCAGGAAAGGTTTATCAGTAAAAAAGACTAAATACAAAAAACGATCTGATCAATCATACTATGGGAGTCATGACAGCCTTCCACTATACCATGTCCATCCTGTCTATAGATCAAGTATAAACAGAATGAATAGAGGCTACGATACTGATAGATCAATTTCCAGTGAAGATGAAGATCAATTTATGGAGTACCCAAGAAAATTAGAGATTACAATACCATCTGAGATGAACAGAGGATCCATCACACCAGATAAAATTACAGACAAAGTCCTCAACATTGACTTTGATAACACCTCTAGCAGCACAGATGTATTTGAGAAGAAACAAACTAAAGGTCTAATGAGACTAAGAGCATTAAGTGCACGACTGTTCAACAGACATGAACATGAAACAGATGAGAGGAGGTCACCAACTGGTCTGGATGTTGGAAGAACCAGTGGTGTCTCTATTAAAAAGCAGCCAAAGTTAACTAAGGAATCAACCACCAATGAAGACAGTCTATTCGAAAGGAGTTTATCCCTTGATCACTTACCAAAAGTGAAGAGATACCTTCAGTTCTCACACTCTGATTCCTATCTTCAAGTCCAATTACCATCACCTTCACCAACCACTGGGGTAGTCACACCTGACTTTATAGCGTCAACTGAGTCCAGGAGATCCAGTTTCTCATCTGAGGATGATGTCAAACAAACCACTGAAGATAAAAAATTTGTTGGACAAGTGGATGCATCTTATGAAGGACTTCCAAAGGTAAAAAGATACATTCAATTCTCACACACTGAACCTTACTCAACAACATTGCCCTTGAACAAACAAAGTATCTCAACTGAACTTGTGGCACAGCCTGAATCAAGGAGGTCAAGTACGTCATCTGAAGATGATATCAAACCTACATCTAATGAAGACAATTTCTTCAGGAAGATAGGCGTATCTCTCGATACAGTGCCACATGTTAAGAGATACATTCAATTCAGTCAGCCTAAACCTTACTCTCCAACTCTAAAATCTTTACCTGTTACAAGCAAGAGACCTGTGGTGGCAGTGGAGACAAGTTCAAGCACATCTGACAAGTCAGATGACAAATCTAACGCTACAGGAACTTTTTTTGGGGGGGAAATAGGTCTTAATGCAGTACCAAAAGTTAAGCGGTATGTTCAATTTACACAGTTCAAATCTCGTTCTCCAACTCTGTCATCAGTTTCATCCTCCTCTACAAAAGTTACACCTAAGATAGATGTGAAAACTGAAGCTAAAATTGACAGATCCTCTGAAGACCAGGGTAACTTAACGCAAATAGAGTTATCTCCTGAAAGTATTAAAAAAGTAAAAAGATACATTCACTTCAAGCAGTCTGAACCTCACTCCCCATTATCACATTCTTTAACCAAGAAAGATGCTATACTGGAAACAAGGAGATATAGCTCATCCTCAGAAGATGATGTTCAACTGACAACCAACAAAGACAGTTTCTTCAGGAAAATAGGTGCGTCTTTTGATGGAGTTTCAAAAGTAAAAGGATACATCACATTTAAACAGTTTGATCCTTCTTCAGATACCACTTTAGATAAACTGCATGTCACACATGAGGTGAAAACCAAATCCGAAGCAAGGAGATCAAGCACTTCTTCTGAGGATGATGCCAAACTAACTGCTGAGGAAGACAATGTCTTTGGACAAACAGGAGCATCTCTTGATAGAGTGCCAAGGGTTAAGAGATACATCCAATTCACACATCCTGAAAGTCAATCTCCTGTGCAGACAACAACTGGTCTTTTATCTGAAAGAGTCAACGTATCTGTGATAGCTAAAGAAACAAGGAGATGGAGCACTTCATCCGAGGAAGATGTTAAACCATCTATTAAAGAAGATAATATCATTGGGGAAACAGGTGAATACCTTGCCGAAATACCCAAAGTAAAGAGGTACATTAAGTTCACACAGTCCGAACCTTATTCCTCTGATCTGTCGCTATTTCCCCCAAGCACAGTAAAATCCATAAAGGTGTCAAAAACAGAATACAGAGAGAGCACTTCATCGGAGGAGGATTTTCAGGAAGACAATAGCCTTGGGCAAATAGGAGCATCTCTTGAAAGAGTTCCAAGAGTTAAAAGATACATTGAATTCACACATCCTGAAAGTCAATTTCCTGCTCAAACAACTGCTCTCTCAGCTGAAAGAGCAAACATATCTGTGATAGCTAAAGAACCAAGGAGAAGCAGCACTTCATCTGAAGAAGATGTTAAACCATCTACTAACAAAGATAACATCACTGAAGAAACAAGTGAATATTTGGCCAAAATCCCAAAAATAAAGAGGTACATTAAGTTCACACAAGCTGAACAGCCTTCCTTGGATCTTTCACCATTTCCTCCTTCAAGCGCAGTAAAATCCGTTAAGGTGACAGAAACTGAACTGAGACAACCAGCCACCAGAGAGAGCAAGTCATTTGAGGATGATGTTCTGGAAGACATAGAGTTATCTCTTGATAGAGTACCAAGAGTTAAGAGATACATTCAATTCACACATCCTGAAAGTCAATCCCTTGCTCGGTCAACATCTGTTGTCTCAGCTGAAAGAGTTGGAATATCGGGGGTAGATCAAGATACAAGGAGATCAGTCACTTCATTTGAGGAAGATGTCACACTAACCGCTAAGGAAGACAATGTCTTTGGACATATTGGAGCATCTCTTGACAAAATACCAAAGGTTAAAAGATATATTCAATTCACAAAGCCTGAAAGTGAGCCTCTTGTTCAGACAACAACTGATCTTAACGTATCAGAAAGACTTGGAATATCTGGGGTTTTTCAAGAAACAAGATCAAGCACTTCATCTGAAGTTAATGTTAAGCCATCTACTCATGATGATAATGTCATTGTAGAAAGAGGTGAGTTTTTGGACAAAATACCAAAAGTAAAGAGGTACATTAATTTCATACAATCTGAACCTTCCCAGGGTTTTGCACCATTTCCTCTTCCAAGCACTGAAAAGTCCATAAAGGTGACAGAAACAGAATCAAGAGGATCTAGTACCTTAGTTGAAGATAATGCACAACCATCTCATAAGAAGAAGGAAGACAATGTCTTAGAGCAAACAGAAGCACGTCTTGATAGTGTACCAAGAGTTAAGAGATATATTCAGTTCAAACAACAATCCCCTGAGCAGTCAACAACTGGTTTATCAGCTGAAAGAGACAGAATATCCGAGGTCATTACAGAAACAAGGAGATTAAACATTTCATCTGAGGATGATGTCACACGAGCTGCAAAGGAAGACTATGTTGGTGGACATATAGGAGCTCCTTTTGATATACCAAAAGTTAAGCGATACATTCGCTTCACACATCCTGAAAGTCAGTATCCTGTTCAGACAACAACTGCTCTCTCAGATGAAAGAGTCAGTGTATCTGTGGTAGCCAAAGAAACAAGGAGACCAAGCACTTCATCTGAAGAGGATGTTAAACCATCTACTAATGATGCCAATATCGTTGGAGAAAAAGGTGAAACTCTTGACAATATCCCAAAAGTAAAGAGGTATATTGAGTTCACAAAATATGAACCTTATTCCTCAGACCAGTCACAACTTCCTTCTGCAAATGTTGTTAAACCCATAAAGGTGACAGCAACAGAATTAAGGGGATCCAGAACATCAGCTGTAGATGATGTACATCCAGCTACTAATGGAAACAAAACAGAAGCAAAGACACTTGGCAATTCATCTGATAATCTTGACAGAATACCAAGAGTTAAGAGATACATTCACTTCATACCTGCTGAAAGTCAATATCCTGCTCGGTCATCAACCTCTGTCTTAACTGAAAGTGTTGGAATATCTGGGGTAGCTCAAGAAACAAGGATATCTAACACTTCATCAAAATATGTTAAACCATCTTCAACTGATTATAATATCATTGGAGAAACAGACAAATCTTTTGCCAGTATCCCAAAAGTAAAGTACATTCAGTTCACACAATCAGAACCTCATTCCACGACTGTGTCTTCATTTCTTAGTTCAAACACAGTAAAACCCATAAATATAGGGGAAGTGCAAGAAAACAAGAAATATAGCACTTCATATGATGTTAAACAACGAAGAAATCATGATGACAGTTTCTTTCAAGAAACTGGTGTATCTCTTGACAAAATCCCAAAGGTAAAGAGGTATGTTACATTCACAAAGAATGAACCTTCTTCTTCAACCAAATTAATGAAAAAAGATTTAACACCTACAACGAATGCAGACCTAGAAATCACATGGCCCGGTTTATCATCTGAGGTGTCACCTTCTGACTCAATGAAAAAACGGTCTGCATTAATATTAAAAACTGAATCTGAATCACGGACATCTGGATTTAGTTTCAAGGACAACATTATTACAAGAGAATCCTTGGACAGTTCAGTGGAACACACTGGCCTTAAGTCAAGTTTAAGCTCCTTGTCCATTGACAAACAATATGTAGGACATCAGGTTATGGATGTACAACCACCACAAGATGACCCACCAGCAGTTCCACAGACACCCCCACCTCCCCTGGAACAGAAAGATGCCAGAGAGTATCTCAGAGAAAATTCTGAAGTCCTTCAAAGGCTAGAACGCAGACGATTACTGCAGCAAAGAAGAATGGAAATGGACAAGTTCAACATTGCATCCCTATCCTCCATGCAACAAGAGGGCGACCAGCAGGACAAATCGCCTCGAGATTATGGAGGAGCGACACAGTTACAAACAGAACAAACTAACAGCAGTATCTCTGTAAGAAACACAACCACGTCCAGACACACAGAAGGAGCTGAAGCCCCCGTTTTACGGGGCCTCAAGACTAAGACTCCAAAGTATAAGGAATTTTTAATTTAGATAAAGAGTTCATTTTTAATAGCCAGACAAACAATGTTGTACAAATATGAGCTGATGCTTTCAAAACTGCAGCTTTGAGTATTGGGATTTGCTTTTTATAGAGTATTGTAAATGCTGTAATATAATTATACAAATAACCTTAACTTTCAGTTTTTCATAAAAGTTATATTCTCTTTGCAATGAAACAATGTATATAAGAACGTGTATTGTATAAGATCATAAACACATGTTGATTTTATGAGTCATGATATGAAGTGGTAAAAAAATCCAGAGGGTATTAATTGCACTCAATGACAGGGGGCAATCCCCAGGATGACCCCAGAAGTTAGTCTTCTCTCTTTCAAAACATGAAATATAGAACTGATTAAAATGACTCCACATTTAGTTAATAAACCCCTTTATATATATTGAATGTAGAGGTTACAGTGAAAACAAACACATATACACACATCCATACATATATACAGTCAGATGAGAATGCTCAACCCTCTGCATTACATACTCCCCCCACAAAAGCAACAGTCATAATGATACAGGGGAACTTGGAGCACAGGGAATTTTAAACCACAATTTCCCTCAGGCACAAACAGGTGGAGATTAATGGGATTATGACAAGTGTCTGTAGACATTTTCCAAATGGATTCTGGCCAGCATGCACAGCATACATAGACTGTTGGCTTTTTATTTGCTGAGTGAATACTTGATAAATAATTTATGGTTAGCAATGTTCATCTTTCAGAGGGGGAAAAAAAAAACTTTTGTTACCCAAAATATGATTTAATAAAGTTGATAATGATTTTTTGTCTCTGTACTCTAATTCCTTAACATATAACAAAATTAGTATGTTTTCATGACATTGCAGATATACTGAAATGCTGCAGTCACTCATGAACATGGTTGTTTAGCACTTGGTGGAGATGGTGGAGGAGGCAATGCAGAGAAGAACATCTCAACAGATGAGGTTACAAGTGTGTTTAAGCTCTAAATACCATCACACAATCATGTTTTTCATAAAGCGTTAAGACTGCATGACCGCGGATACCCAAATTAAGCACAAAAAGTCCACTTCTACAAATAGCTGTACAAAAAAAAAAAAAAAAAAAAAAAAGTGCGAAAAAAAAAAATGTACAAAAAGGAAAAACCTCATTCATTCACAAAGACGGCTCTAACTGCAGAATGCATGCATGCTTTTTTTTTCTTGTTCAAATGACAAGTTAGCTTCACGCCACAGCCATAGACAAAACTCGACAGTTTTACAAACATAACTAGAACGTTAAATATTTGCTAGGCATTGGTCACTATGGGTTAAGGTGATCATATTTGACCACAAGATCTGTGGACGAGGATGTGGCCAAAGGAGAGTCAGTGTTTAGGGCAGAATACCTGTTTTTATATTTTTGTGGCAATTCATCACAGAAATCAAAAGTGCACTTTAACAGCTTTCTTACATCCTGTCTCTTTTCCATCACTTAGATTTATGTCTTGTCATTTTAATTACATGCACAGTATAGTTACATTGTAAAGGAATCAAATGATATAATTAATGCATTCTGCAGTCACTTTAAACCTGCTCACACTCCTCTACAAGATGGCCATATCTGCCACTGCCAGTGTCTATACACAATGGACATATGAGTCAGGAAAAAGATACTGGGCTCTATGTCCATGATAGGTATAGCCTCTGTGCTTCATGTTGCAAACAGTAAAGCTATTCTCATTGATCTTATAATCAATTTCAAAATTATAAGTGGTGAAAGGTATATTTATACCACAGGAAGTACTTACAGCAGAATGTCTCTGACACTCTTGCTTGTGGTGTGCTTTATTAAATGGCAACCAAGTGCAGTGAGACTGGTAAAAATAAAACTTATGGCATGGGTTGCTATGTAACTATGGTAACATGCTCTGAATGTCATTCTCCTCCAACATAAAAACTGTAGTAAACAGTGTTTGGACCACATCAGCAGAGTGACACTGTAAGCTATTTCCATTTTGAACCAAAAAGTCACTGATCTTCGGTAAAAAGTCAAGCAGGTGTTGTTCTTCCTTTCTCTGTCCTTCGAGGCCTAAATTACCTAAATGTCTTAAATCTTCAGACAGTATGGGAGTTTATACCTACCCTGCCTTGTGGAGAATCTGAATTCATTCTCCGTATAAGAGCCTATTCATTCACATTCACAACAATATGAAACATCACAGTGGGGTGGGAAGGCGGCTCCGAGGCTGGCCGTGTGCTTACCCACAATGCATTGTGGGCTATTGGGGGGCATTAGGTGGAGTCGGTGAGGTGCTGTTTCTCCAACACACAACCACCAGTGACCCTCCTATGGCCCCGGCTAAAAGGGCGACATACAAACATGTGCATTGATAATTACATTCTATGCAAACACTCACACACTCAAGCCCTCACTGCCAGGGGCCACCATCAGTCTTGTCCCAAACTCTTCAGTTTTGATTTGTACTTTGTTTTCTAGATGTTTGTTTCAAAGCCGTTTCTGTCGTCATTGTCATGGTGATTGTTGGCGATTAGTTTCTAGTTGGTGATGGTGGTAGGCGTTGGGAAGCTGTCGCTACGACATCTCTCGATCTTTATACCATTCCACAAACTCATCCAACAGCACTGGCCCTGAGCAAAGAGAAAACTTAGTCAAAAGGCAAATCTGATGTACTTCCAGCTGCACTGTACAAAAGAATGATGGATGTCTTAATTGGGGTATAATTAGAAATATACAGGCATGTTAAAGTGTGGTTGCTTGTACTCACAGGCCCCGTCCTCATCATAGTTACTGAGATCAAGGTTGATAGTCCTACTGAATTCTAGAACATTGCACCATTGATCTTTATTTATAACCTTATACTTAGATTGCTGTGGAGGGATAAACATGTGAAGAAGAAAAAAAAAAAATGTCACTGTTAAAAATGTTTTTGACATAGAACATGTACTGATTTGCAAATATACAAATAAATACCAGTCAAATGTTTGTACTGATCTAAAACTGTGTTTGCGTTGTTGCTACATATGAATGTGTATATGGAGCAATTTAAATGTAATTTTAATTAATTGTTTTGGAACATAGATGAGCTGAAACATAAAAGCAGCCAACAAAATGGCCAGTTTGTGAACACCTTCAATGCTGTTTAAAAAGTATTCCTAGATCCAAGAAGTTGACTGAGAGAATGTCAAATATAAGCTATTTAAGGTTTGTGATGCATGTTAGCATTTTTATGACATTTATTATTCTAAAGTGTGGAAAGCAGTAATAAGGAACGCGCAAGTGTGTACAAATATTTGACTGGTCTTGTAAAATTATTAAAGTGACACCGATCGACTGTAAAGATTAAAATATTTACTTCTAGAAACTGGTTAAACACTGGAAACAATGGCCAGGTCTTCCCAAGCAGAAGTCCCAGCATACACTTGGCAGTATTCAAGTCTAAACTCCTCTGATCCTTCTCCTGCAAAGGGGTGGAACCAAATAACATTTGAAACATTATGAATACAAGTTCACACATCACAATAAAAATACTAAGTTAGAAATTATGGTAGTGAGGTAACAGTCTATAAATGACCCATTATTGCCAAGGCACTTAAATCCAGATTGCTCCTGGAGGACCGTTTCGGGAATTAGTGTACCGTGTACTCTATACTCTAAGCAGTCTGAGCTTGAACATTTGATAATGCAAGCACCTGAGGGCAAACATGATTATTGTCTCTACACCTTAACACCATAACAATGCTTTAGGTTCTCTGTGCCTAATATTTAAAAGCAATAATACTCTAAATCACTTCTCTAACAGCCATGAAATATGGTTTCACTGCAAGAGAATGGACTAAGTGCTGAGCTTAAAGATGAGCCTAGACATGAACATTTCGGTTTTATCTAGACAGGATGGATGTCATGTTATCCATTCAAGGTTGCCACAAGCTATTTATTTGTACTCATCCACTTTATTGGCCCTATCGAATGGCTCCTCTAAGAGCTTCACTCAGCAAAGCTTCATTCACTTTACAATTCATACCAAGGGAGTGAAAAAAAAAAAAAAAAAAAAAAAAAAAAAAAAAAAATCAACTATCTGGACAAGAGATACTTCTGCTGAGCAGACAAAGAGGTGAAACAACCTAAAATAGCACCATCTCTCAGGAGTCTCAAGCCCTTGTCTGTTGTAACTGAAGAACTGTGATGAACCCAGCAAAAAAGGATCTAGATGCAGTCAAAGGCAATCATTAATCCAAATAGACTTTTGAAGTGGACGATGATTAGTGTTCATCAATCACCTGTCCTACACACACTCACCCTGGCAAAGTCGAAGGCATATCGGTAAATGAGCTTGAAACTGGTGGCATCGTTGAGGACAGACCTCAGGTAGTCTAGAGAGTTCCTGAGTTTTTCAGTAGAGTCACACCTGCATATGACAGAAGAAGAGGAAAAGTGAAGTTTGGGAAAGGAAGAAGTGTAGAAGCATGGTAGTAGATGTATACAAGTTCCACATTTAGCCAGACATACTGCAATGAGCCCATTCCCTTGAGCCACTCCTGTAAAGTGAAGTAACCCATACTCTGGGCATCAAGCTTCCAGGCCAATACCAGCATCACCACCTACGTACAAATATACATTAAAATTAGCACTGATTAGATGGGGTTTTTTTTAGAGGAATGTGTAAAACCACATCAGATTAATTTAGACTTACATTCTCTGGCTCCACTCCAATGTCTTCACAGAATTTCTCCATCCCTTCTGGTCCAACCACATCATCACACCCTATTTAAACAAGTTGCAGACACAATTACTTATATATACATTGGCCCCAAAAAGTATTTGGACACTTAAGCCACAAAAAAAAAAAAAAAAAAAGTCTTTGAATTGCAAAACAACATTTTAAAACTAGTGTCCTGTAAGCACACTTCAATCAAAACATTTTGTTTGAAATCTAGGTTTGTTCAAATATGAAGCAACAGATATAAAGACAAAAAGTCTTGGACATTTTTGGTAGTCAAACTTTATTCTGCTATAGGACACTTTGTGAGCTAAAAAGTGAAGTATCTGAGAAAAGCATCATTTGCGCAGATGCCACTTGTTTTGATATTTTGTATTCATTTAAATTTAGACATTTTTAAGTGTGACGTAAGTGCCCAAATACATTTTATTATTTTCTTATAGCCACTCTATTTACATCTTAACTTCATTTGGAAAGTCTCTGAAGTCACAAGGGTGGAATTCTGAATAAAAAAAAAAACTAGCGTAAATTTAGCTGACATTATACACTGCCTTCTAGACATTTCAAGTCAAAATATACAAGCTTATCAGATTTTGATGTGATTATAGCATTTTAAAGACTTATCAATGATATTAAAAAGTCAGTTTATCACAGTTCATAACTTGATGACATAAAACTAAACATGATTTTGCACACATACCTGCATATTCATAAAACCACTCTAGACATCTCTTGCTAGAAAAAGCTTCAGCTTCCTGGATTTGCAAGGTCTCCTGTTTTCTGTAAACACTGAAATGAACAGACAGGACTGAGCGGATGCTATTTAAATACACATTAACGCACACTTGTATAAAAATTAAAGGACAAACGTGCTGCATCTGATACAAACAAGAAGAGACACATGCTCTGAGGGCAGAAATCCACCCACACAAACACAGATTTGATGGTACAATTAACAGTTATGATAGTTGTGCAACTTTCTTTTTACATTATTATAACATTCAAATTCCTTCTGTGAATAAATACAGAATTTTCTTAACTGACATAATCTGACAGGTACCTAGTTTAGCTGCTAATCAAAAAGTTGGACAGATGAATAAGTGTGTATATGAGTGAATTAGAGGAAGGTCCACAGACAGATGGAATGGACAGAGATGGAGAGGCTGGTGAGATGGATGAATGGAAAGGTGATTTTAAGCATACTTATCCTGCCGGCTCTTCTTAGCAGACAGGTCGTCTCCAGCAGTGGGTCTCCTCTTTTTCCTGGGGGGCATGGCTCTGGAGCAGCAGGCTGGAAAAGAGAGAGACAGAACACAAAGATGATGATTATTTTTTTGTTTCACTTTTTCAGTCATTCCCTCCCTAAAACCAGGGATATGTCCTAATATAATCTGCATTAGACGCAGTCCCAGAATCAAATCACTAAGCAACGGCTCCACCATTACAAGAATAGCAATGTACAGTCAGACATTTAAGAATTTCAAAAATATTTTGATATTATTGATATTTATTTGTCTGCATTTACATCGCTTAATGTTTATCTATTTTGACGTGTCATATTTTTGTCCAATGCTATGGTTATTACTATGTCACTCATTGCAATTTCGAGAGTGAATCCCGCATTTATATGTAGAAGCCACATCTGAAACTTTGTAGCGTGTGTAATTGGCCGTCAGTCCTCAGAGGCATGAAAAGCGTGCAAAAACTAAAAAAAGCTGTCTCTCATCTCAGGCCCCGTTTACAGCTGGTATTAAGATGTGTTTTGGTCACAAGTAGACAAGGCAGACACATACCCGTTTACACCTGGTATTTTAATCCGTCTCTTTTGACCACTTTCAGCCACTTCTGACCTGATTTCTTCGAGGGGAGGGTAAATATATGGGGGTTTTTTTTTCAGATCTTTCAATGTAATGGACAAAATAAGCTTGCGTAATTTACATATGAACTCGCCCAGAGATGACGGAAAAACATACGGAGAGCATCAGCTTTTGTTTCTGCTCTGAATGCTGCAAGACCACGACAAACTCTTTTGACTGTGTGTTAGAAATCAGGAATGGTGAGAGAACATTGTGCTTGGTAAGTTTACGTCTTCAAACCAAACTTGGGTCTCCAGCCAACAAAGTTTAAATAATATCTTGCTAGTTGGTCTTTTGTGGCTGTTTGAACACATTTGACCACATGAGCGTTTACACTATGAAAGCAATACAGTCTAATGCATTTTCGACTACCTCTGGAAGTGGAAAAAAAGTGGACAGGCTCAAAAAGTTTTAGACACAGTTTACACTACAGCGTCGTCCACTTGTGATCCAATCAAACAAATCTCATCTTGATAACAGGTGTAAACAGGGCCTCAGTTCATCTTCATTCTGCTTAATATTTTTGTGGAAACCGTACCGATGCATTTTTTAAAGTTCAAAAGAATAGCATTTATTTGAAACATAAATTTTGTGACATTTTTAGCGATGTCTTTACCGTCACTTTTAATGTATCCTTTCTAAATAAAAGTATTCATTTCTTTTTGAAAAAAAAAAATTCATATTGAGTGTAGAACAGTAGTGTAGAAGAAAAAAATTTAACCCAGCAAAGTGTAGTGTAGAAAAAAAATCATATATACAGTATCTCAGAAAAGTGAGTACACCCCTCACATTTCAGCAACCATTTTAGTATATTTTCTCAAGGGACAATACTATAGAAATGAAAGTTGTATATATTTTAGAGTAGTCAATGTGCTGCTTGTATAGCAGTATAGATTTACTGTCTTCTAAATACAACTCTACATACAGCCATTATTTTCTAAATATCTGGCAACAAAAGTGAGTACACCCTAAGTGAACATGTCAAAGCTGTGACCAAAGTGTCAATATTTTGTGTGAGCACCACTGTTATCTAGCACTGCCTTAATCCTCCTGGGCATGGAATTCACCAGAGCTGCACAGGTTGTTGCTGGGATCTTCTTCCACTCCTCCGTAATGACATCACGGAGCTGCTGGATGTAAGACACATGGCGCTTCTCCATCTTCCGCTTGAGGATGCCCCACAGGTGCTCAATAGGGTTCAGGTCTGGAGACATACATGGCCACTCCATCACCTTCAGCTTCCTCAGCAAGGCAGTTGTCATCTTGGTAGTGTTTGGAGCCATTATCATGTTGGAAATCTGCCGTTTGGCAGTTTCTGAAGGGAGAGCATCATGTTCTGCTTCAGAATGTCACAGTACATGTTGGAATCCATGTTTCCCCTCAATGAAGCGCAGCTTCTCAGTACCAGCAGCACTCATGCAGCTTCAGACCATGATGCTACCACCACCATACTTGACTGTAGGCAAGACACAATTTTCTTGGTACTCCTCACCAGGGCGTCGCCACACATCCTTTACACCATCGGAGCCAAACAAGTTTATCATAGTCTCATCAGACCACAGGACATGGTTTTAGTAATTCATGCTCTTGGACAGGTTGTCTTCAGCAAACTGTTTGTGGGCTTTCTTGTGAGCCAGCTTCAAAAGAGGCTTCTTTCTGGGACGACAGCCATGCAAACCGACTTGTTGCAGTGTGTGGTGTATGGTCTGAGTACTGACAAGCTGTCCTTACACTTCTGCAACCTCTAAAGCAATGCTGGCAGCACTCATGCATCGTTTTTTTTTAAGCCAGCTTCTGTACCTGACGCACAGCACGAGAACTTAACTACTTTGATTGACCCTTGTGAGGCCTGTTCCGACTGGAACCTCTGTATGACCCTGGCCACTGTGCTGTAACTCAGTTTCAGGGTGTTACCGATTTTCTTATAGCCTAGGCCAACTTTGTGGAGAGCAACAATTCTAATTCTCAAATCCTCAGAGAGTTCTTTGCCATATTGAACATCCAGTGATCAGTATGAGAGAAGCGTACTCAAAGTACCAAATTTTAACCACTCTAATACAATATACGCAAATTTGTATGGTCCTATCAAGCAGACAAAAATATGAACATGATGAATAGGACATGTGGCTTTGAATGGTTAAACGACGTATTGCTGTTATCACTTAGGGTGTACTCGCTTTTGTTGCCAGCTATTTAGACAATAATGGCTGTATATTGAGTTTTATATATATATATATATATATATATATATATATATATATATATATATATATATATATATATATCACACACACACACACACACACACATTTTTTTTTAATATTAGTTAATTAAGTTATGAGTAGATGCAAGGTCAGATGGGGAAGGTCACTACCTGTGCCGTGAGTCTCTGGGCCGACGTCTTCTGTCAGGTTCTACAGTGAGAAAGAAACTGCATTCAACAACCATTATCACTCTTTCACTCTCTCTATCTCAACTCAAACAACATTCTGCAGCAGACTAGCACTATTAGCCCCGCACCAAAAAGAAGACAGTAAGCATGTGTGTGATGTAGATGGCTGATCATCTTATTTTCCTGTAACCTCTACAGATGCTGCTGGTGCAGCTTTCTCAAAGACATCGGGGAGGAGAGTTCTGGAAATAAGATAATGTAGAGCACAATTCTGTGTCAATCAGGGTTATGAGGGTAGTTATTTATGTAAATGGCTTGATCAAAGGTTAATTTTGTAGTACGTAATAATGCTGTTGAGAGTCCTGACTTCTCATAAAGCCAAACACCGCTATCCCACAATGCTAATCTACCAGTATGCTGGTCAGTACAGCACCAACAGCGCTTGCATTAATCTCAATACAGGAACAACTGTCCATTAACCAGGGAACAGGGTCAAACATTTGGCCCGATCTAGTAATATTCACACAACAATATTGGCTCATATTTGCAAAATTCTGCATGTGATAATGTATATATAAACAGCCTACACAAAATCTCAGTGTGAAGAACTCAGTAAAATCTCAAATGCCCATCATTCAAAGTTTTACCTGTCTGCTGTCCCTTGCCTGATTGCTCAGTGGATATTTAATCTGTTCAATGCATTTTACCATTTACCAAATCTAGCAGAGAGGTGTATGAAAAAAAAGTCTGCAGATTTCATCTAGCCCTGGTTATAGATCATCTATGCTCTATTCTAGAGCCTCTTTAACATGTTTTCCCTTTTAAACATCATGTTCGAAGCCAGTTTGAAGGCTGACAAATCAAAAATTTCTGCCCAAGAGTTTTCACATCATAATCAAGCACAAACCTTCATTTGCTGGATTCAACTTCAGCAATAGCATACAGAGAACATATCTGGTATTTCAGAGAGATTCATCCATGTCTTTTCTAATAGGTTCACTAAATAAACATGATACACTGGTAAACTTCGGTATAGACCTTGAAAACTGAAAACTTTGTTGATTTTGTGTGGATTTAGTGGCCTACCTGCCAGAATCATATTGATACAAAAGAATCAATCATCTAGTGATAAACCAAACATGAAATGTGCACAAATTCCATTTGTATAAATGCTCTTGGTTTAAATCATTTAAAGGCATGAATGTTAAATCTGGCAATAAAGCTGATGAGTATTTAAGTGCAGGCAAATGGAGTCCATATTTACCAGCCTGTGCAGGGTGTGGTAGATCTTGTGGATACTGGCCAGTGTGGACAAATGAGAGTTCAGCTGGAAATCTGTGAGGAATATATAAAAATAAACATCTGTTACTCCTGGCAGTTATGTACAAGCATCTGGGCTGTACATGGGTTTCTATGCATGTTTTTGTTTGTGTGTTTGTTCACACAGTGTCTTCCGTCTATATGTAGAAGTTATTGAGAATATGGGAAAGAAGCATCCTGTAGAGTGACGGAAATATAATAGGCCATGTGAGATACTTGAGTGTTTCTAATAAGCTAATGCACACAGTATGCATTCAACTGCTTTATGTGCCTTCATTATGAGCATAGTTGACTACCAACATTGTCATCCATAATCTTTATATCAGTGGTTCACAAACTAGGGTACGTATGACAGAAGGGATATGCGAACAAAATGCTGAGTTTTGCCACTCAATTAACTCCACCCCACCTTAAATTAACATTAAAACTGAACATGTATGCTACCTTAGCAAACTGTGCTACATTACTGCTGTTCTCGACAATGTACTTTTGTAAAAGTGGGGATTTAGCACTTACTAGCTTGAAGAACATATATACCCACAGACTGTGCACAGAGATCAATTTAAGACTCAAACTCTTTGACACAAAAACAACCTGAGTTCTTGTTTTTAATGTTGATATTATATTATAAAAATCCACTTTTTTCCAAATATCCACACAATTGCAAATGTAACATTGATTTTATACAACAGTTCAACATACAAAAGGGTAATATTATTAACAGTATTGTTTGCTCTATTTTGCAACTAAATAATAGCTCCAATGAAACACACAGCAGTGTTTCGTGAACGAATCTGCAGCTTTAAACGAATCATGGGAGTCACTGATTCAATGACCCATTCATAGCCACTTGCTTTGTTACTGACTGAATGAATGATTGACTTGATGATTCACTAATTAAGACAGTCGGTGCGTCCGAAATCGTGTACTGTCTTAGTAGGTGTTACATTTGAATTTAAACTTACTTTGGGGCCGTTAAAAAAGTATGTTCTATATAGTATGAATGTGTGTAGTATGAATGTAATCCGGACGTACTACATCCGCCATTTTGTCATTATCATGTGACCTACCAGCGTCAGTTGCGTCGCTTCACCTCCATTGATAAATCCCCTCCCGTGGCCTCATGGGATAGTAAAGTGTCCATCGAATGCGCACTTCGGAATCTCGGCAGAAGTAGTAGGTCATCCGGGGACTTTTCGCTTACTGTTTTTCGAATACTATAGCTGCTACTCATTTTGGAGGCTGCGTCCTCCAGAGGTCATATTTGTAGGCTGCATACGTCATCAAGGATGTCTTATTTAAGAAAAGTAACTGTAATAAAATTGACTGTTATTCCTTGTGAGGTGTAAGATACTGTAATTTCTTCTTGCAATCTAACGGTTACTTTTCTTCAATGAGACCGCCACGATGAGGTATGAGGCTGACAAATGCAACCTCCAGAGGATGCAGCCTCCAAAATGAAACACAGCTTATGTTTTCGGACATACTACTCTGTTGGCGTACTGTTTTTCGCATGCTGTATAGTAGGGAAGTAGTCGATTTCGGACGCAGCGATAGACTTACTGCCACCTACTGGTGGTTTTGGTTTAATATTTAAATATTTAATTTAAGTATTTTACCATCATTGCATATTTCTCTATTGAACATTTTTTTTATTTCAAACATTATAAAAGGTATTTATAAAGGTAAAAATGCACTAGAAAATCAATTTAAGGGAGCAAAATATTGTCCATTAATGGAAAATGTGTGACTGCAGTCTAAGTGGAAGAGAGGGGTTACGCAAAAAGCTGTTAAATTCCTCAGGGGGTACGCCACTCTAAAACGTTTAGGAACCACTGCTTTATACTATAAAGTGTGGTTTCATCATTAAGAAAGTAAATGTCAATGTGGAGGTCATATTTCTCTAGCATCAGGTCCTAAAGAATATTAGATATCTCGAATAAATTTGGAAACAAGACTTGGGATTTGACATAGATAATTAAGAATAAATACGCACAGACCCAAATACAGATTGTTAATAGTCGATTGAAACTGCCTCAAGTAACTCGAGTTAATCAAAATAAAATCCACAGCGATATTCCAGAATGATACTCGTATTAAATGTAACCTAACATTTAAAAGGTGCATTGATTCACTGCATGTGATATGATGAAATTCAGAAAGTAAAAAAATAAATAAAAAAATAAAAATCAGAAAGTCAGTCATGAAAGTCATGTGATATCACTATTGGTCTTTTTAAATTTATCCCTTAACCCTTGAATTCACAATTTTTCATTCAGGTTATTCTTCAAGATAATATTGCCTAAATATTAAAACAAGATATTCAGATATGAACAGATGTGCATTTTTAAAGGTCAATCTTTTGAAAGGCCCACTATCAGTAACTAAGAATTCTCCTCATTAAGTGCAATGGAAAAGACGTATGTATTCTAAAGTATAAAGAAGCCCAATTTGAAAGTTTATGGATCTCTTATTATCATTTATCATAGTGAAAATAACAACGTAGTGTATCAACACCAATGTGTACACTGTAAATGCTTGTTATGTTGGTTATATTTGCTGTAACCTTTCTTTGGTTTTAATATTTGGTATTTTGGTACCCAGAATATGTAGCCCACTAATACCTAAATAAATACAATATGCGGACTATAAAACGTAAACGTGTTTTGGGCGCATGAAAACTAAGTATTATTAATTTGTAAGGAAACTAAAGACGACGTAGCGCCAAGAAAATGACGGAAGCATATGATTCATTTTGCATAAACTTCCACGTTCTCGTTATTCGTGTACATATATATATATATATAAAAAATGTATCGTGCAGGCCTTTTCATATGAGCGGTGTGCGAGCAGACAAGCCTACGAAACAACATTAAATTCAGATATAATGGAAGATATGCCATTTAAATAATGTCCGGTATCTGATCTATTGCATTATTAAAGCAAACTCGACATAAACTTAGACTATTTGTGAACCTGTGACGCAGTTGTCAGGAATGCCAGTAGATATGAAACACCCCAAACATGTAATAAACAGTATTAGTCGAATTCACAACAAAATGTTTCAAGCATTCACAGCTGTATATTGACTGGAGTTTAAAATAAAGAAGAAAATAATATTTTCTGCTACACAGTTAACACAGAGTGTGTATACACATAACTTGCAACGACTTTACAAAGTATCTGGAGAGTCTGTGGACTTCTGGGGAATGTAGTCTAACGACAAACAACGCCTGCGTTTGCCAATGAAATGGTTCGGCTGAATAAACCACATTTCCCAGAATTCCCCAAATCATAATTTCAATCGGTACTCTCCCCAACTGATGAATGCGACCCAAATGCTGCAAAAAAAGATTTTGTATCTTTAATCAAAAACATTATTTCGATACGATATTCAATTAATCTTTCAGAGGGACGTACAGTAATGCGTCAGATCACATTCGACGTGTTTGTAAGCACTAAATTTTTACACAACTGCGTCACAATTTTCACCCCCTGTCATTTTTCCGCAGTTTTCTCGAAAAAATCTGACCCGTTTAGCTCCAAAACAACAAAATCTAACTTGCTCTTCGGTGGCTTTGCATTGCTCATTCGAGTTGTAAAGAGATGGCTCCCTTAAGGTTATATGGGTATTAAAGGTAATTAGTGTACAAGTGTATTGTGTAAATAGGATCAGATACCTTGCTCGGATTGCCGTATATATTCAAGCAAAGAAGGCTAAAATGCAACGATATTCCTTGCAAGGTCGTTGTCGCTTGCAAGCGCCCAAGACATCGGAGTAAAAACACAAAGAGAGCAGCTAGCAAGCTCAATCTGATGATTTGTATGCTCGGGTAACGGCTACTTTACTCACAAAATGCGTCAGTACAGCGAATCATACATCTTAAAAGAAGTCAAGGCGACTTGTCAGGGTGCAGCAAGTTCGCAATTGCCATCACAGGTCGACAGAATACGAATAGCAGTGAAAACGTACTATTGTACTTACTTGACGCATCTGAGTGCATTTTTATGAAACACACAACTGTATTTGTGTGAGTCTGCAGACCGGCCAGTGGGCGGGACACGTCAACATTACACCTGCCCACAAATGATTTAGATGGACCAAATTTTCAGTCACCACGCCCACTCGTGTCATTGATTGGTCGAGAGGAGTGTCAAATATATTGCGCTAGAGGCACTGTCTACACCCCGCCTCTAAACCAACGTGATTGGTTAACGCGCTTTCATAGCCCCTCCTCTCAGCGCATGTTATTGGCTGAAAAGTATGTCTACACCCATCAGTTACGATAGTTTCCTCGTGCATAGAAGAAAGCCAGCCCACGATGACAGGCTATTGGCTCAGCTGTGCACCAACACAGAACCCACTTGGGTTAACAAAACAATGGTGAGGAAAAGAATACAGTGAAAAATTTTACTGAACGAGGCAACTGATTTTGCTTGTTTGTGCGCTATTGTCATCCACAACATCGAAAAGTTTCAAAAGTAAATGAAAAACATCTCAAGAAGAAGGACCGCTATTATATTAGCCATTGTGTCAAAGAGGCAGTTCACCCACCAAGATCATCATTTTCTCACCCTCATTTAAAACCATTATGACTTTTTTCTTTGGAGATAAATGATTTGCTGGGCAAACTGGCAGCTTCAGTCAACATTTCTTGGTTTAGACAGAAGATACTATGTTGGCGAATGGTGACTAGCATCTACATTTGTGTATGCTGTACTCAAGGACAAGGTAAATCAGTAAAACATACCCATTGCTTGGTGTTTGATCTACACAAAAGCTCACTACTGATACTGCTGTTACAAAATGTAATGTTGTACACTGAATTTGGTGTGGGATCAGCTATTCTCCAAGTCAGTTCTGCAATCTTTCCCAATCATCAATTCTCCTACATTTACTAGCGTTCAACAGGCATCATTTATTCTGTTTATAATGCACTGAAGATGTTAAATATCCCCTGCAGCAGCAAAGGCTCTGAATAATGTAAAAATTATTTAATTTTCCAATTTTGCTCTTTCACATGGTTCAAATCAGTCATGGGTGTAATTAGTGTAATTAGTATAATATTTTAGCAACAGCAAAGTCATTCAAAGCAATCAAAGTCACAGAAAGTAAATGCTCTGTTAATTTAGATTTTTATATAGATGCCTCTTGTGCTCCGGTACCGACGTACAGTCTCTGACTGCATATCGAGCTTCATACTGGTTAGTTGTTAAGTTAACTGGCAAGTAAGCACTCACGTAATTTAATGGAGTTATAATATTACATACATTTAGAGTTCCTAGAAAAATATTCAAAGTATAAATTCCCCAAACAAGGTCTTGTGTTCATCTCACACAACCCCAAGGACAGATAGCTCAATGCCACCTTTGTAACATTGCCATGAGTACATTGAGGCCTTTAAAGGGGTTTTCGCAGCAATGCCACAGAACAATTTTGGCTTCTCCAGAGTATTCAATAAATGGTTCTGAAAAGAACATGTTTTCTTAGTGTGAAGACCTTTTAATAATCTGAAAAACCTGTTTGCACTATAAAGAATATTTTGTGCAATGAGAAGGTTCCATGGATGTTTTTTTCATGAAACCAGGCCTTAGGGTAGACGCCATATTGAATTTTACAGGGATAAAAAAGAGGCTGTGAGGGAGAGAGGCATGTGCTGTATAAAGATCCTAGAACACATGTAATTTTCACAACTCACAACTTTCAGAACTGTTTTATGGAGTGTTTTTGCCTACTGAAATTCTTTTGGAAAGATATTTCGTCAGCTGAACAGTCGCTATGCTGTTAAACAACAATCCATTGAACAATTCCATTGAATTTTGTTTTTTTATTTAAAAAGGGATTAAGTTCTATAGATGCCAATAAAGAACCTTTATTTGTAAGAAGACTTTTTAAACAACAAACTAAGGTTTTGTAATATATTTATAATATTTATATTTATAATAAAGTGATATGCCAGCATGCTTTGTCAAAGTTATGTTCACTATTGCTATGGTTTCCTTTTAAGAAAACCAATTTCTGTTGACCAGCGTCTGTTGAGGCGGACGGGTATCACTGGCCTTGATAAGCTGCTTAATGAAAGTTTTAAAACACTGTACAAGTGGAGAAGTAATAGAAACGTAAAGATAAAACTTTTAAGTTTTGACTACTTTGGGGGGATTTTCGACTACTTTTTCTTTTTTTTTGTGGTATATGGTAGGTCAAACAGCGAAGACAAGTTTTTAGAGCATGTTAGTACTCAGACTGATAAGCAAATTGCTTTATACAGCAAAAAAGACTGAATTAGCAGTGTTTACTGTCTTCATGGACTTTTTTGATTGTGGTAATATATCATGGCAATCATATTTATTAGGCTAGTCTACTGCTGTTTTGCAAAAGACGACTGTAGTCGTCTTTTGCAAAACAGCATGCATTGCACGCTTAACTGTATTTTGATTATATTTAGCTAATTGGCCATTTTGTTCCGTGTTATTGGTGATTCAGTGCAGTTTAGTAAGACATCAAATGACCATTAGGTGTCGCCAGATATTCTCACTGGCAGGACTTGCGTGTAGGTCATAGACTGTGGTGTAGTTGCACGTATGATTTGTGAAATATCACGTGGATAAACAAGCAGGGAGCTCAAGTTATTCATTTTATTAGTTTGTCGTCGTTACAGCTCTATGAAGAAAAAAAAACAGTGTTTAAGCACAGTTTCCTTTGTTTATTTGCGGAAGCTGAGTGGAATAATACATCGTTATGTAGTAGTTTGTTGTATAGAATGTCAAGCATCATGTTTTTGTCTTTTTAGTTCCGATCTTGCGAACAGCAGAAAACAAAAAGGGAACACAACAGAAAAATAAAGTGCAAAATGACTTTTAAAGAAAGTCACGTGACTAACTCGGGCATGCAGTTTGAGCTCCCATGATGCATTGCACGCTTAACTTTTAACATATTAGTATCATATTTAACGCTTTACGTGCTCCTGTGCATCTTAAATATAAATTCTAGTAGATTTGTTTGTTTATTGTAATGTACTGGTTTGGTTGGTGTTACTTGGTAATAATCAGAGTGTACTTACCGTCACTGATGTTTGTGTCGTCTTTGCTCTCATACTGAACCCTGAACGACAAACATTTCATACACTCATGTTTCACCTCAGATCGCATAAATCTTTCGCCTTTTACTAAAGATTTCCGTGGGGAGGAACACAATGAGTATAAATTAATTTTTTGATGCCCTGCTTAATGCGGGGCTTGTCTACTGGTTTAAAAAAGAAATATATAGGATACATTACTCTAGTGTAATATATCTTAACTTGTTTATTAAACGTGTCAGGGGATTTGTGAGTGTCTATGTTGTCATTATACCCATCTCGAGATTCGTGTGTCCGGTGTTACAATATATTCACTTCCTGAAATATTTAGTTCCACTGCGTGGCGCTTACAAATGTATTTATTATTAATGATATATTGCACGCGACTCAAATCTCAATTTCTGGAATGATTATTTCGAAAACGCCATACCCCCGGTTTTACAAACAAGGCTTAAACCTGGTCTCAGACTTAAAATATGTCAGTGCAATTGTTATGTCTCAATGTTTTTTCTAAGGCACTACTTAAATGTCCTAAATGAACTAAGGTCTAATCCTGGCTTAATCTGTCAGTGAAAATAATGTTTCAGTTTTATGTATAAACTACAACTGTTTACATTTTTAAAACATTGCAGTTTGTGTAATATGATAAATCTGAGCTGTTTTTCCTTTTAATGAGCCTATGCAGGCATTCAGATAAATTATAAGGATACAACTGAGCACGACTGAATAATCTATGTTAGTCTAGGATAATACACTTTATTTTTTCTCTTTGTTTTTAGCTTCTTTTTTTGTGAGACTTGTAGGCTTGAATAGCTCGATTTGTAGTCTACCTAGTGACTACAGTAGGCTACTGCAGTGTGCAACAATGCTTGAAATAAACCTCCACAAATTTATCTTTGGTCTAATAAAATGTATAGCCTGGTGTGATTATTACGTGTCATCCTCACATTTATAAAATGGGAAAGAGCGGTGGGACTGGTATGTATTTTTCCGACGTAGAAATCATGTAGGATGTAAGGAAACCCGATTCCTGGCCACATGTCTATTTCCATGGACCACTGGTTCTGTGGTGAGTTCAGTTGTGAGGACTGTCGAGTCTAACTGTCTTTACTCGTTTTTTTACACCCGTTTTCGCAGTTTCCCCAGTCATGATACAGGATGTTTTGCCACTCAGTCCGTGTTTGGGCGGGAAAGTGTAGTCAATGCATACCCTCTTTTTCAGTAACATAATACTGTAATACCAGGAGCTGGCAGCATGTTCATGTAACTTTGTCTTACCATGTTTCATCTCTCGCCGTTTCCGTGGGGTGGAACACATGAATATACCCTAATTTCGAGGTTTTACTCTTTGTGTAGTTTTCTTCACAATTAAAAAAGAACTGCAAAAAACTCAACTCAACGCAAAAGTAGGGCGTCAATACAAATACACGCAAGTTAATGGACGAGTCAAGTAACCATTAAGTCACGTGACTGGGCTAACGTCCTAAAATTGAAGTGATTGTTGTTGTCACGTAGTAACCATCTCTGAGATTAGTGTTCCTGGTAGCCGGTACCACGTTCATGTACGTTTTCTATTTATCACACTCATGTTTCACCTCAAATCGTATAAATCTTTCGCCTTTTACTAAAGATTTCCGTGGGGAGGAACACAATGAGTATAAATTAATTTTTTGATGTCCTGTATCATAACAGGGCTCTCAATACAGTTAATGAAAGAAATAGCAATTTAAATGTGTTTCTGTATTAAAACGAGATTTTAAAAATAGTTAATATAAGAAACAATTAATTTAGTAAATTAAGCGTAATATACGTTTTTGTAGTTTTTTTTTTCTTCTTTTTTTACTTTAGTACAGCTCAGTTCTACAAAGTACGGACGTTTCCATACCAATAAGTAAACGTTGAACGCAGGGTAATTGTTTAGTCACGTGTTAAAACCTAGGCATAAATACTTAAACATATCCAGTATATAGGCTATACAGTTCTCATCCTACTACAATAAGATGATCTTGTCTACATATCAGTCAGTTTTTGTTTTGAGTAATTTTCAGAGCTGCCTGTGTTTGACTGGAAGTATAGTTAATGTGTGTTGGTTTTTTTTAGTAGCCTATACCTGTACCCGGGATTAACAATTAATCATGGAGATTCCTAAACTGACGTTTCAAATTCCTAAACCCTGGGTTAACATTATTATTTGCATATTTGCAGTGTAAGTGTCATTGATTGGATAAACGCAGTATGTGACCTGTTTACATAATAGCTCTAGCATTGCAGGGGCCCGTTTCAAAAAGGAGGTTAAGTGAAAATTCTGAGTATATTAACCCTGAAATGAGGGAAACTCTGGGTTTTCCGTTTCAGAATGGGAGGTATGTCAAAAACCGAGAAAGCAGGTTAAGTCAAGCCTGTTTTTGAAAGAGCGGTAACTTATACTCAGAGTCAATTACCATGGTAACTTACTCTGTAAACCTAACCTGGTCAGGAGCAGGTTTTCTTCAGTAAACCCAGAGTTTCTATCGGTCTCCTCCCCCTTTTTAAAGTGCTAGTGATGTTTAAAGACTTCCGGAAAACACGCGGATCTCAACATAACACCTACCGTGTGTCTCAATCAGCTCCCTAGTTCAGTAGTCAGGGCACTGATCAGGGTATCAGCCACATTCACTTTCATTATATACTGATTCACGACCTAGAGAGCTAGGGAGCTGATTGAGACGCAGGGCGACTGTTACGTAACAGTCGGGATCATTAATATGTATAACCCCAATATTTGCATATATGCCAGTCCATGTTCGAGCATTAGACAAGGAAAGGCAGTATTAACGTCTGGATCTGTGCACAGACAAGGTAAGCAAGCAAGAACAACAGCGAAAAATGGCAGATGGAGCAATAATAACTGACATGATCCATGATAGCATGATATTTTTAGCGATATTTGTAAATTGTCTATCTAAATGTTTCGTTAGCATGTTGCTAATGTTCTGTTAAATGAGGTTAAAGTTACCATCGTTTCTTACTGTATTCACGGAGACAAGAGCCGTCGCTATTTTCATTTTTAAACACTTGCAATCTGTATAATGCACAAACACAACTTCATTCTTTATAAATCTCTCCAACAGTGTAGCATTAGCCGTTAGCCACGGAGCACAGCCTCAAACTCATAGAGAATCAAATGTAAACATCAAAATAAATACTTTACTCACATAATTCGAAGCATGCGTACAGCATGCATGACGAACATATTGTAAAGATCCATTTGAGGGTTATATTAGCTGTGTGAACTTTGTAAATGCGCTGTAATATAGTCGAGAGCTCGTGTGGCAGGGAGCACGCGATTTAAAGGGGCGGTGCGCTGGAAAAATCAGTGTATAGTTAATGATGCCCCAAAATAGGCAGTTAAAAAAATTAATTTAAAAAAATCTATGCGGTATTTTGAGCTGAAACTTCACAGACACATTCAGGAGACACCTTAGACTTATATTACATCTTGTGAAAAAACATTCTTGGGCACCTTTAACTTGTGATGCGAATGACTGGGTTCGAATCCGCCTTCTGCCGAGCTCGCTATTCTCCCTTTTCCCAACACATATCTCATCACAAAGGCATTTATTTTCAATAAAAATGAAGAAAATGTCCTAAAAGTGGAAGTAAATTGCCTAACGAGTGTTTAATAATGATAAAATAATTTACCCTCTGTTATTATTGCATCCTGTTAAATTATTTTTTTCTTCTTCTTTTTTTTTTGCATGTGGGATACCATGAAAATGAACATTAGTTCAATAACCTACCATTCTACCAGTTTTCACCTTTGATATTTTAACAGTGATTAGAATTAAACTTGCATTGACTCAGAAGTATGCGGACGTCCTTTTGTCACGTGCTGTTGCCATGGTGAATCGTAATAACGGAGACCCATTGATGATGGCTTTTCATAGTCGTGGTGCACGCGCTTAACTCAGAGTCAACCTACTCAGAGTCGATTGAACTAACTCAATTCAGCTTTACTGAAAGTGAAAACTCAGAGTTTCCCATTTCAGGGTAAGTCAACTCAGAGTTCAAGTTTTAACTCAGAGTTGGTTGAACCTCCTTATTGAAACGGGCCCCAGATCCTCGTATTGCCGACTTGGCAAGCATCCTGTTAAAGGGTTAGTTCACACAAAAATGAAAATTCTGTCATTATTTACTCACCCTAATGTAGTTCCAAACCTGTAAGAGCTTCGTTCATCTTCGGAACAGAAATTAAGATACTTTTGATGAAATCCAAGAGCTTTCTGACTCCTCAATAGACAGTAATTTAACCACCACTGTCAAGGTGCAGAAAGGTACTAAAGACATCGTTAAAAGTCAATGTGACTGCAGTGGTTCAACCTTAACTTTATGAAGCAATGAGAACACTTTTACGAATGCTACTTCATTCAACAATCTCTTCTCTTTCCTGTCATTATCCTTGCGCAGTTGCCACAGTAAGCACAGTGAAGGCTCCCGTGTTTATGTCCGAATGCCGGCTCAGTATTGGCCAATGCTGATCACGTGAGCAGCACGACACATGCAAGTGATGCTGACGTAGGAGCTAGCCAATAATGATTCTGCGTTCTGATGTAGTACACGGAAACCCAATCTGATCTCACAGCAATTCATGCGTATTTTACAAGGTGGCTAATTTGTACGAATTCATACGACCTCACTCGTACGAATTCATAAGTTTTTTGCTAAATCGTACGCATTTTACACATTGACGAATTCATATGAATTCATACGAATGACCTACCCCAAACCCCGCCCCTAAACCTACCCATCACTGGGGTTTAGACAAATCGTACAAATTCGTACGAGTGAGGTCGCATGAATTCATACAAATTAGCCACCTCGTAAAATACATACGAATTGGTCGTGAGATAGTGTTGGGAAACCTGCACTGTGCTTACTGCAGCAACTGCGCAAGGATAATGACAGGAAAGAGAAGAGATTGTTGAATGAAGTCGTATTCGTAAAAGTATTCTCATCGCTTCATAAAATTAAGGGGGTCATGAACTGCCTTGGTTTATTGTTTTATAATGTTTCCTGGGGTGCACTTATAATGTTAGTATGCTTTTTACATCTAAAATTGTCATAATTTATAAATAAAAGGCATTTTTCCTACCCTGATTTTAGCCCTCTGATTTAAAACGTGTCTGCTGTGAGACTTCAGTGCAAACGCCCACTGCTGTGATTGGCTGACATCTTTGCATATCTAAATATCCAAGTATTACTCTCTCTTTTAGCGCGTTTTTACTATTACAGCTCTAAGGTTAACTAATCGTGAAAAGTGTTGCATTACATTTAGATCTATGGCATTATATTCAGATCGTGGCATGAAAGGTTGCAGAGATGAACACTGTAGTCGATCACAGACATGTTGAGCACATGAAAGCAGTGATCTTGTCATTGCAACTCAATTTCTGTACACTAACAAATGCTTTTATCTTAACTAACAGTGCAAACGCGATATAACTAAGAGATTCGTTGAATAAAATGGAAGTTTTGCACGTTACTTAGGCTATGTTACCTATTCTATAGACCTCTTTGGAGCAGACGTCACAATTACGTCACTTGCAGCTGCGCGCGCATAATGGTTGCAGAAAAATAGCGGTAGCAATTGGAGGAAAATGTGCAAAATCCACAGAATAAGAGAAAAACGTTTTGTTGTGCCTCTGGATGTTGGAATCGGAATGCAAAAAAATATAGTTTTCATTTTTAAAGAAAACCATCGTTGAAAACGTCCTTTGAAGCTAAACGGAGACGTTTCACAGACTGGACTGATGACACCTGCAAGGATTAGTCTACTATTAAAGCAGGAATTTTATGTAAACAGTAAGTCTACATAATATTCACAGATGCAGCTCAGAGGACATACATACATAGCAGTTACAGCATGAAATAATATTTAAACCTATAACATTTTTCATAGATAACTTTTAAACATAGTCTATAAAATGTTTATTTCACAATTCTGACTTTTTTTCTTGCATTTGCGTGTTTATGACTCCCAGTTTGGCCATTATAACTCGCAATTGTGAGTTTATTTCACAATTCTGAGGGGAAAAAAGTCAGAATTGCGGGATAAATTGCAATTCAGAAAAGACAGGATAATGAGTAGGTTATATCTCACAATTCTGTTTTTCTTTGTAAGAAATGTGAGATATAAACTCAGGTTTGCGAGAAATAAAAGTCAGAATTGTGAGACATAAACTCGAAATTAACTTTTTTTTATTCTTTTATTTCGTGGCTTCCATAGACTGTAACTGCTCAACTGTCATTTTCTGCAACCAGGTAGGCTCCGCCCATAAAAAACGTCATCGCTGTTTGCAAACACCAAATTGGTCTATTGCATGTCATGTGCGAATGGTGGGCGGGGCTAAACAGGCAGGGATGAAGTAGGCGTTGATCTTTCTCTGCGGAGGCAGTGCTTGCTGCCCTTTGACGTCATAGATCCCCACTTTGTAAATCCTGTCGTTTGCTGGGTCTGGTGTCAATTAAAGCTTTTATTGGACTAACAAGGAAGTTTTCAGCTCTAAAACGTACAGGATATTCTTATAGTATGATGACCTCTTATATGTCAAAAGCTCAAGGAAAATTTGATTACTCATCACCCCTTTAAAGTTGAACTAATGTAGTCACGTTGACTATTTTAACGATGTCTTTAGTACCTTTCTGGACCTTGACAGTGCTTCTACAGATGTTAAGAGAGAGTAAGACCATGTGGTATATATACAACTGGTTTCTAACTTGCCACTTTTATATAATTTTGAATGTACAGATAAGAAGTTTCAAATGTGTAGGCTACATTTTCATTTAAAGGCGCTCTAAGCGATTTTGAGCGGAGTAACTTCCTGTTGACGTTCGAAGTGTTGTCAAACAAAACAGAGGCTAGCTAGACCCTCCCTCCTACTCCTCCTGGCCCTCCCCTCCGTGCTTCCTGAAACAGTCATGAACGCGCATTTAAAATGTAAGTAGCTTGCGTATTGACGCTGCTTGTCGGTTATTGGCTGGAGCATGTTTATTATGTTAAGTGGTCCAGGCTGCACCAGTTTGTTTTTATTGCAGTTTTCGGAGCTTGTGGCGACTACAGAGACCGCGTTTTTTTTACAGTGTGTTCAGGGGACAGGCAGCTAGCGCATAGTGAGGAGATGTTTGCGGTATGTGACAAAAAAAATTGGGCCTAAAAACGCGTCAAATCGCTTAGAGCGCCTTTAAACAGAAGTCATATAATATGCTTTACTTTGGACTGTGTAAATACAGTATCTGCCAGTATTTTTTATTTTTAAGCAAAGATGGATTCACTATCATGTATTTATTAAAGCACCTGTGAAAATAACCACTCATCGTCCATATCAGCATGAAAGCTGTGTCTTTAAATATATTTGTGTCTATTGAAATTGATATTTTATCAGACACATATGTGCCTCATTATTTGAATATCTCAGAATGAATGTCTTTTCTCTTTGTCCTGTAGATTCAAATATAGCGTTTAGGTATAAAATAGCCATACTTCCTTGCCAATGCAAAGCTTTTAAAATCAGTTCATGCACCCTTATTTTTCTGGTAGGCTATTTATGTTGTTTTCTCTTCTCTTCTCTTCTCTTCTCTTCTCTTCTCTTCTCTTCTCTTCTCTTCTCTTCTCTTCTCTTCTCTTCTCTTCTCCTTTCTTCTGCTTCATGACCTTTTCTTTCTGCTGTGTCTTCAAGGGTCTTCAAAATGTCTTTCTTGGATTGGTCAGGTCTTTGACTGCTGAAGTTTAAAAGATTCTTTTGGAGCAGTGCAAGTACTGTATATAACCCTTACTCTATCAAGTTTCTGAAAATGGCAGATAAAGAGTGATTTGTAGTAGTGTGAATGTAGACAAAGGTGTGTCTATCTAGGGCGAAATTGTCTGATAAAGATTTATCAGAGTAGGCAGTGAATGTTGGACAGAGGTGAGCTTACTGACACGAGTATGTGTCAAAACAGGAAATCGGCACACTTCAAAAAACTCAAATGACATTGACTATTTGACATTGGTAAAACACCAGCACACTTTTAAGTATGATGTAATGTGTCTTTGATGTGACTGCAACGAAAAACAGAATTAAGTGAAGGGTTCAGATTATTAGGTTCATATAGCTTTATTCATATTTCAAATGTACACAATTCCAACTAAAAACAGTAAATTCAGAGATTGTTGTATACAAATTCAAATAGCACAGTGTTCATGCATGTAATTTGCTGGGCAACCATGACGTTGCATTTGGGTTGAAACCACAATGTTCAAAGCAGCCCTCTGTAATTCAGGACATCACAGCACTGCCCCCAAAGGGAGGTGCATGTACAAAGTTAAGGAATAGGGAGGAGCTCAATGAGGTCAAAATAAAAACAGCAAAAAGAGTGAATAAAGACATAGTAGTAGAAACCGAAGCAGAACAGACAAATAGAAAAGAAAGCAAGACATGGCTGAAAAAGACATGACCACAGAAGGACATCAGAGTACAAAAGGAGAAGGACCAGTGGACACAAAACCCGGCCAGTCTGGGTGGAAGGTAAGAGAGTGTTGAGAGGTTTGTTTATTTTTCTGAACGACTGTAGCTAAATATTCATGTATTGTCTTTTAACATTGAATAAAATTGTGTAGCATTAATGTGGGTATCTGTGTCAGTGTTTAATAGCTTGTAAAGTAGCTTGTAAAATTTGTGCATAGCATTTGAATGTTGGTTCAGATCAATGTTCATGTGGTTGATAGCATGTCGACTGATAGTAACCAGATGTTCACCATACTTTGTGATATCAGGCCTGCATCTGCTGTATGGTCACTATGTTTACACAGAGATAGAAAGTTGTAAATTGGGTTTTGTTGATTTTAGATGCATTAGAAATGTGCTCAAAAGTACAGAATATCCTTTGAAAGCAACCACCTGGATTGAAAGAACCACGTGATGATTGTTTGACAGGAAATAGCTTGATAAATTACTTCCTGAAAAAAATCCACCTAATATATTTAAAATTTAAGGTTTTTTTTTAATCCATTTGTGTTGGGACTGCATGAATAATTTTTTGTTAACAATAACTGGGAAGTGGATCTGTAATTCCTAGCATGTTAGTATGCTAATGTTCATTGAAAGTAGAGGAATATTCTTTTTTCTGACCTTTTTGCTGTTACAGCAATTCCAATGTCCCATAGCAGATCCACGCTTTCCCAGGGAAGATATAAAGCAGATATGGAAGGAATGTCAGTACGAGAGCTTCTGGTATCGAGGTAAATACATATGTATTCATTTGCTATCCCTTAAGGTGATAGTTCACCCAAAAATGACAATGCCATCATCATTAACTCACCCTGATGTTGCTTCAAACTTGTATGACTTTCTTTTCTTTTTTTTCTGTGAAACACAAAAGACAGTTTTGGTTACCATTGACTTTGTATGGGAAACCCAAAACTAGACATTTTTCAAAATATTGTCTTTTGTGTTGCACCGGAGAAAGAAAGGGTGAGTAAATGATGACAGAATTTGAATTAATTTTTTTATGGAAATAGACCCGATATTATGTTTTTGTTCAGTTCAGTTAGACCATGTGTGTGATGTTTTAGGTGATGAGCTTTAAAAATGTGTATTTAGGTCAAAACATAGGAGAGGTTCCCCTCTGAATTATCTTCGCAGGTTGTTTGCTTTGGTAAAAAGAGACTTGACAGGTGTGTACATGTATTTCCAAGAATGTTTGTCCAAAAAAGGGCTAATGGAGTAAAACAGTGGCGCCTTTATTATCCAGTGCTTATGTTTTAACATGGCTGGAATTTGGTTTAACCATAGCAATGTTTGTGTTGGGGGAAACATAAGCCTCAAGTTTAGTCTGCCAGTTGTTTGCCGCTGACAGTAATCTGTGACCCAGTTGTCCAATGTAACCAAATGTTCATTAGAAGGTACAAATTTAAGATATAAGATATTGATCATTATCTTATAGTCTCCTTTTCCATCGTCAGTGCACCTCTACAAGCACCATTTTATATTGTAGTAAGAGCGGGAATCATGGGTTTAGATTTGGTAAGTTGAATCTGGAATTGTAATGTGTAGCTTTTTAACCTCTTACCTGTTAATGTCTCCACAGCTCTTCCGCTCTCTACCGGGAGCATGGCTGTGACTGGTGGCCTCATATACAGCGGTAAGATTCAGTCTACATAATGAGAAAAAGCATTCATTACACAAAGTGTTGAGTTTTAGCCATGTATAGAATTCATTTTAGATGCTGAAAGGGTTAAGACTGTAATACTGACACGTGTAGGCTAACAACCAGTGTTAGCCTATTATAGGTAACAAAAACTAAACCATAAAAAAAAAATACTTAAAATAAAAGTTAACTGAAATTAAATAAAGTATATACAAAACTACACTTTTTTTGGATAATGGCCAAGTAACTAATTATTTTTATATATATATATATATATAATATATATATATATATATATATTTTTTTTTTTTTTTTTTTTTATTTGAACAACTTTTACCTTTTAGGTGCAGAGATTTTAGCGCATGCGCGAGCTGAAAAGACGCTAGCGTAACATTTCCGTCTAGCACATGCTCGCACAGAAAACAATGGAAAAGCAGCGCAGTGGAATTGAAACATGCATTATATAAACAGCCCCTATAAAATCTTTAAATAACTGTTTTTTTTATTATTTTATTTTTATGAATTGAAAACAGAATCCAATTTGTAATTTACTGTTTTTATAGGTGTCTGGAAACAGTCCAAGCGATTTGGGTATTTCCCTAAACTGCTTTGTAAGTGCCTATTTAATAATAATGTAATTTCCCACCTCATATGAATGTTTTGTATCATCATTGACATAATACAGTGGCAATATAAAGTTGGAATACAAACCCAGCAATCCACTTTCCTTTGCAGTGGCGGGTATTGTGGGTTATGCAGTAGGCAAAGCTTCATATGTTGGGACCTGCAGAGAGAAGTTCAATAATAAACTGGGACCAGAGTTCACAAAAGGCTTTGGTCCTTCTGGATTTGGACCTGGTGGCTTTAGACATGGACATAGGTAAGTATCATGTGTGGATTATTCATGTCATATACTTTTTGCATGCAGTGAACTGAAATCAATTTAGCTTGTAATATCTGTTCATGTTTTCCTTTATACAGACACTGCATCCATGTGTGTGAAAAGTGCAAGCAACAAGAAGCACAAGCTGCAACAGCGCCTGATGCACCCACTCAGAGCTAAGGTGAAAAAAACAGAACACGCCCAAACACACCCCTCTACCTAAACATAAAAGCTCCACCTGCACTCTAAACCACACCTACCAGCCGCTATTCATTTACATTCTAAACCACGCCCACAAAACACTCGTTATGTGGCGTTGTTCATGAGGACAAATATGTGTATTACATAAATCAGGGCTAAAGGTAAATCTCTTCGTTTTTCTGTTGCAGGGTCAGCAGGACACAGCTCATCACTCTATGTATTTTTTATAATAAAAACGAATAAAAATAAATGTTTTCTCTTTTGAAAATGACGCAACAGAAATCAGCTGAAATTATCCTGAATGGACCTTAAAACTAACCAGCAGGGGGCGCCAAGACACTGCAGCAATGCACTGCTATGGACAAATTTGACAACCTTTGTGCACGGTTTATTTATTAAAATAGGTGTGTCAGATGGCAGGCAGCGGTGTTTTAGCACTAATAGTTGTGTTTGTGCATGAAGTGGATTTGAAGAAACAATGTATGCTGCTGTAAATGTTCTCAAGTAGTGTCAGATCTGGTACTAATGAATCCACCTCATAAGTATAATGCTCTTTAAGTTATTATACTGTTATACCAATATTTTCAATAAGTTTTCTGAGCTTTTGTTTATAATGTAGAGAGGGAGTGGAGGTTTCTGATCAATTTTATGACAGTAAACATATCTTTTATGAGCTGGATCATAATATTGTATTGCAGAAAGAAGTCATCCAGATCTCTCTCTCTTTAAAAAACAATTATATACATATTTACCTTCACAAACATGGATCAAAGTACAGTGAATGAATTACAGATGTCACAGGCTTTATTTGAAATTGAATTGCTGAATTTAATTAAAAAATTAAAAAAGAAAGACTTTAAACCTCAGAACACGCATATCTTTATCTCTTATCTCCAGCTCAGAGGACATGACTGTAATAACTGTAACATCAGTGAATGATGTCATTATCATCATGGGTCCAAGTCTAAACATCTCTACTGTCACAACCAACAACACTGACATAATCGTCACTTGTGCACAGACTGGATAATTAACCTCAATACTTTTATTACATGCCCATTTTCCTGGGTTTATATCAAAAGGATATTATATTTAAAATACTTGTATTAATTTATTAACAAATCTCAAGCGTATTTGGACAGAACTTTCTAATCAATAAAACACTGATGCTTTGTTAAAATGATTTAGCTTAAATCCACTTAAAGCTAGAAGCCAAGAAGATAAACATTTGTTTCCAAACCACATATGCCATCAAAAGCAATTAGAGTAAATGTTTTTTTTAATTCTAACAAGTTTGCATTCATTTGCCAAACTAAGTTTTGCTCCTTAAAATACATTCATCTTCAGTTCAGCATTTCATTGCAGCTTTTGGTCTGATCTGGCAGAATGAGGCATGACAACTTCACTGAAGTCACTGCGTATCGATCTTGAGCTCTTCAGAAAGTTGATTCTTCAGGTCACTCTTACTCATCCCAAGCATCTCCATACTTGTTCTTTTTAACTGAGAGGAAAGAAAGAAACCGGTTTATGGTCTAAACGATACAAGACATTAAGATTATAAAATAATTGCTAACACTTTACAATAAGGTTCCATTAATTAACGGTAGTTAAGGAATTAACTAACATTAATAGGCAAAGCATTTGTTACAGTATTTATTAATCTTTGTTAAAGTTAGTTAATAAAAATACAACTCTTCATTGTCAATTCATGTTATCTCAGGTCTATTAAAAAATAAGATACAAATTTTGATTTTGAATTATGTATTGGTAAATGTCTATATTTAGACGTATTGTTCATCGTTAGTTCACGTTAACTACCAATATAATAATTAAACGGCAATGTTCATATAGATGCCACATCATTATGCAACGCTTCAACAGTCATGTCAGTGGAAGTATCAACTAGTATATTCATCAATTGGCAACCCAACACAGTACTGCTTCTGAATTATTTCATGGATGCTTTGACATTTAAGTTAAATATTTAACAAGATAAGCCCAACATTTTGCCCTCACAAATCATTGTTTCTATAGACTTATTAAAATTTTAGGGAAATCAGTTACTGAAGCTCACCTTCCTTAGGTGCCGCCACCTCTCTTTGTGGTTTCATCAGTGTTTCAGCTTTCTGTGTGAGAGTGACCTCATAGTTCTCTCTGTTTTTGTTACGCAGTTCCTCGTACAATACTGGCCTCTTCTTGGGCACATCCTCATCTGGATAAAGCGCTTTGGGATAAATGCAAACTACTGGTTAAACATCTACCAATCAGATGACAAGTCCTTATTCAATGACGAATGTCCTTTTTCTTGACCAATTGTACACAAATTTATATTTGTTTAGCAATGTTTGTATGATTATACATGTTATTCTGGTCTGAGTGGCAGTACCTTGAGGAGAAATATCATCCCTGATGTTAACGGGACCAGAATCGCTGAATCCAGAACTAAAAGGAGTGGGGTCATATGATTGGGAGGGGCTGCTGTAGGTATAGTCACTTGTGTAATTGCTGTAGTTTTCAGGCATAGAACTGACGTCCTTTGCAGGTTGAGAAACAGACTCAGACTGTTGAGATTCTGATGGGTTTTGATCAGCAAATTCTGACTGGTTTATCCTTTAAAAAAAAAAAAAAAAAATTATTATTATTATTATTGTGTAAAAATTACTTGTCAAAGTGAATTACTTAAAGGGTTAGTTCACCCAAAAATGAAAATAATGTCCTTTATTACTCACCCTCATGCCATTCCACACCCGTAAGACCTTCAATCTTCGGGAACACAAATTTTAATTTTGTTGAAATCCGATGGCTCAGCGAGGCCTGCATAGCCAGCAATGACATTTCCTCTCTCAAGGTCCATAAATGTACTAAAAACATATTTAAATCAGTTCATGTGAGCACAGTGGTTCAATATTAATATTATAAAGCGACGAGAATGTTTTTGGTGCGCCCAAAAAACTAAATAACGACTTGTATAGCGATGACCAATTTCAAAACACTGCTTCAGGAAGCTTCGGAGCATTATGAATCTTTTGTGTCGAATCATGATTTGGATCGTGTGTCAAACCACCAAACTGCTGAAATCATGTGACTTTGGCGCTCCGAACCGCTGATTCGATACAAAAGATTCATTACATCTCCGCTTTATAATATTAATATTGAACCACTGTACTCACATGAACCGATTTAAATATGTTTTAGTACATTAATGGATCTTGATAGAGGAAATGTCATTGCTGGCTATGCAGGCCTCACTGAGCCATCGGATTTCAACAAAAATATCTTAAAGGTCCCGTTTTTCGTGTTTTTTTGAAGCTTTGATTGTGTTTATAGTGTGCAATATAACATGTGTTCATGTTTCACGTGTAAAAAAAAAAAAAAACAGTATTTTTCACATAATTTACTTATCTGTATACCGCTGTTTCCACTGTCATAAAAACGGGCTGATGACTTCCTTGTTCTATGAAGTCCCTCCTTCAGAAATACGATTGACACTGATTGTGCCAGTGGTTCCTGTGTTGTGATTCAACAGCAGCTTAGCGAACCTTGCCCGGAAAGGTCACGCCTCTTACCATAACGTGGAGATGCGTGCGCTCAGTGTTATTGTAAACATGTCTTTAATTTTACCCTATCAATTTGAGCCGGAATCAGACCCGGTGATTGGACTGCGGGATGAAAATAACAGCGTTTCGACGACATGGCGACAAACACACTCTACAAACGCAACTCTTGTGTATTCCTGTGGGCGGAGGTTAGTCAAAAAACTGTTTTAGTGACGTCATTAAAGAAGGAAGTAGAGGGATGTAGTCCAAACTGGCCGTTCGATGTAGGCGACTTCTGTTAAATAAAATATCTCGCTCGGCATTGAACTTTGAGCTTTAACATTTTACAGATTTTATTTATACTCTAACAACAACATTACACACTAACTAAAGTTTGAAACATGGGATCACGAAGAACGGGACCTTTAATTTGCGTTCCAAAGATTATCGAAGGTCTTACAGGTGTGGAACGACATGAGGATGAGTAATAAATGACGTTATTTTCATTTTTGGGTGAACTAACCCTTTAAATATGAATGCATATTTGTTTGAAAGGATATTTTAGATAAAATTATCTATTTACAGAAACGGCTAAAATAAAAAACAAGTTATACTATATAAAACTAAAAATATAGAAACTAATATATGTTAATAATGCTGTGCATGTATCATGTTCTTACACAGAAGGCATGTGACGTCCTTGTCGTAGTGCCTCTCCCAGTGGGGAGTTCTCCAGTTTCCTAAACTTTTCTTGACAGACCTTCATGTAAGACATTTTCCCACCAATGTATCCAAATATGCCAGCAACTGCATTTAAAAAAAAAAAAAAAATCACATACATTAAGAAAATGTTGCCTTTTAATAGACCTCCATCTCCATATAACCTTGGTTTTAGTTAAAATTTGTGCTGTCTGTTGTTCTTGATACTCACTGGCAACTTTGGGAAGAGAGCCAAATCGGGGTGATGGACTAAGTATTCCTGGGGATAAACAACACAAGATTTTTTTTTAAATTAATTAATTAATTTTACCTTTTTACAGTTTAAAGGGATTGTTCATGCAAAAATGAAAATACTGTCCATTTATTCACCCTTATGTCATTCCTAACCTTTGCTTCCATTTACCATTTTTGATGTGCTCAATGTATGTACGTTGAGCAATGTTTATATGTGAATAAAAACATAAATCTGTTCATCATATAAAGAGATCGTGCCTCTGTAGAAGACTTGGGATTAGACCACTCAATTCATATTTGGGCTGGACGATCTGACGATTGTATATTGTGATCTTGAAGACGCCCATGATCTACCTTTCAAGCAAATCATAGAGATTGTGATCTGTTATGCCCTCCTAATAATGTTAAAGTCCCCCTGTGGTGAAAATCAAGTTTTTAAATGATGTTTATATGTCTGTGAGACACCGGATAATAGTCAAGCAAAAGGCTAATCATATTAATTACCGTTATGTGTCTGACGTTGTAAAAAACGTTACCATTGTGCAGCGTTTACCTCAGTAAGTTGACCGAGTGGATCTCTGAGCTCGTGCAAGTGATCAGAGGTGGGGCTAATTAGCATATTCACAGACCCACGTATACTAAATGAGGCGAGGGTGTAGAGTTACATTCAAGCTATTTTAAAGCATGAAGTATTTGCTTTTCACAGGATAAATGTTTAATTATGTAGTTTTGGTGATCAAAGATGAGTTTTAAGGGATAAAATTATTGACTACGGAGGACCTTAAAATAAAATACATTTGTAAAATACAAATGACTGCCTATTTGATGGCTGTGCAGACTGGCCAAATTTTATCATGTGTCTGTATCATGTGTCTTTCATGCGTGGTGGTGACACATTTGAAAAACAATTCAACAGCAGTAGGGCTGTGTGATGAATCAAACTTTAGTTTCGGTTTTGATTCTGGCTATGATCATTGCGTCGCATGCCGCTTCTTTCCTTTAAAGCGCGTGCTTTCGCCCCTCCTTAAAATTCTAAACGTCACTTAACGTCTAAATCAGTCAAATCATGTAAAATGACTGCCGTAAAATGGAGTCTACTGCGGGACATGCTTTATTTTAAAAAGTTATTAAAAGTGCATTAAACTGTTAAAGAGACTGATCCCCACACACTTTCTGTGTGCGAGCTGCGAGGTCAAATATACACAGATATATGTCAAAATGTCTGTCTTGGTGCATATTTACATAAAAACAGTCAGTTGTGTCTTAAGTGAATAACAGTTGGGAAAGAAATCAGATGTGTGTGCCATTATATTAGAAAATCCATGTATTCAGTCTTAAAGCCTAATGCAAATACCTGCGCCTGTCTATGTCATTAAAGGGTTAGTTCACCCAAAAATGAAAGTAATGTCATTTATTACTCATCCTCATGTCGTTCTACACCTGCAAGACCTTCGTTCATCTTCGGAACACAAATTAAGATATTTTTTATTAAATCCAATGGCTCAGTGAGGCCTGCATAGCCTGCAACGATATTTCCTCTCTCAAGATCCATAAAGGTACTAAAAACATATTTAAATCAGTTCATGTGAGTACAGTGGTTCTATCTTAATATTATAAAGCGACAAGAATATTTTTTGTGTGCCAAAAAACAAAAAACAAAAAAAACAACCCCGACTTGTTAACAATATCTAGTGATGGCCGATTTCAAAACACTGCTTTGGAGCGTTATGAATCTTTTGAGTCAAATCAGTGACTCGGATTGCATATCAACCCGCCAAACTGCTGAAATTACGTGACTGTGGCGCTCCGATACACTGATTTGATTTGTAAAGCTCCGAAGCTTCAAGAAGCAGTGTTATGAAATCAGCCATCACTAGATAGTTAAAAAGTCATTATTTTGTTTTTTTTTTTGGCGCACAAAAAAAATATTCTCGTCGATTTATAATATTAATATTGAACCATTGTACTCACATGAACTGATTTAAATATGTTTTTAGTACCTTTATGGATCTTGAGAGAGGAAATGTCATTGCTCCCTATGCAGGCCTCACTGAGCCATCGGATTTCAACAAAAATATCTTAATTTGTGTTCCAAAGATGAAGGTCTTACGGGTGTAGAACGACATGAGGATGAGTAATAAATGACATTATTTTCATTTTTGGGTGAACTAACCCTTTAATGTTAAACAAAAGACAAAGACAAAATCATTCACTTGACTGAATAACTTTAGTACTTTTAATAAGAAACAATGTATATTTGATTCATACAGTGAAGACTATGCAGTGTTTTAAAGTTTAACTCAGGATTTAATTACCATTTTGAAAACTGTTAAATGCAATACTGTGTTTTAAATTGTGCAAATAGATAAGTCCATAGTACATCTCCAAACCGGGAAGATCGCGATTTGTTATACGATCGTGATTTAAAATTTTGTGAAGATCGCCCACCCCTAATTCATGTGGATTTCTTTATGGAATTTTCTTTATTTATATGGAAATCTTTATGAACATTTTGAAGCATCAAAGTTTTGGTGAAATTAACTTTTAATGTAGGGACAGAAGTCCATCAGGTTTCATTAAAATATCTTAATTTGTGTTTTAAAGATGCATAAAAGTCATTTGGAACAACAAATATGAATGAGAATTTCCATTTTTGGTTGAACTATCCCTTAAATTTCCATGACTTCTCCATAACTTTTATAATTTTGCACGACAATGGGAACCATGAGTAAAAAGAAACAAATATCGTACTTGAACTTACCTCTTGATACCATTACCTGAGTGATTCCAATTGCAATGGCGGAAAATGGCAAGGCTGCAAATAATGAGAGCAGACATGTTCATAAGTCTCTTTCTAAAGTATTTTCTCATCAGAGGCTAAGACAAAGCATCTTGAGACTATACCTTGCAAAGTGAATAAAATGAAGTAATTCTAAAATGTTTTGCAGAATAACAGTCACGGTATACTACTCACATCTGTACCAGAAGCTTTCTGAATTGCACTCTCTGAAGACACGCCTCTCTTCTTCATTGGGAATATAGGCAGCCCCGAATGGACCCTGAAAAGACAAAACTATGCGTGAGGAAAATCTCTAAAAGTTCCCTATCAACGGTCTATTGATCCTGTAAACAGAAAACCGAACACACACTTTGCTTTTGAAGTACTTCTGCATGAGAAACAGCAGTAGAGACGGAATATTTGGTTTATAAACAGTGTCAGGTGAATTTACTGCCTACCTTACTGGACCCATGTGGGACTTGAGCAGCCTGATTGAATCCAGACGATGCTTGCGACATGACTGATTCAAAAGGCACAGTGCGACTACTAAAACAATATTGTTTGTGCAGTATCCATAGAATTACGCGGATTACTAGTCAACAAGACCAACGACACACTTTATAACATGACCTCCAGTCGACTCTTATCAGCAACAACGCTAACCCGGAAGTGCAGGAGTTAAGCCGGAAGCACCAAACAAAAAATCGCAAAACAACTCAAAATATTTGGAAAGATGTTGTTTATAGCGTTTTTCATTTTATTTTTTGTTTTCTGTATAAATGTTCATTTGATGAAGAATGCTTTATTGTAAATTCTACGTCAACAAATGCAAATATACTGTACGAACACAGTTTTTAACTAAATAAAAGATTATATAAGAACAATATCATAATCTAAATATTTATTTTCCCGTGCGAGTGGATTTAACTGTATATGTTAACTGTTTTCATAAGATTTAATTAAGATTTTGTCTACATGTAATATCAAAGTGAATATTAACAAAATAAAACGTCAGTTCAAGTTTATTATTATTATTATGAATAAAAGAGATAGAAAAACAGGAAAAGAAAGTCTCAAAACATGTATGTACATGTAAACGTGTAAAAGTAACTTAGAAAAGTAATTTTAGCTTATCTGAATAAATACTAATATTGTATTCTGAACAGAGAAAGAAAAGAGATTAGATTGGAACTGAACAGATACAGATGTTTGCGAAATGATTTAGACAACTTGAGAGAAATCATAAAATTACCCTTAATATGAGTTTTAATCGCTTTTAGTGTTATGTCAATAGCCATTTAATTGCATCATCAATGACTGACCTCACAACGAAAAACCAAACCTCATAAACAACGAACAGCAAAGGGGGCTGATCTAAAAGTATTGATTTTTCTAGTCTATGTACTTAAATACTCAGTGTATGAAATTTGACATTTTATATTTTGACAAACCGAGGGAATTATCACAGAATCTTGTGCTACAGCCAATCCAGTAGCAGTATGTATTGATTGATGGCTCAATCAGCGAATAGAATGATGTATTTGTTAAGCGTGTGAATACAGTGCATTCATCGCTTCGAGTGCGGGGCGGGGCTTAGCTCCGCAATCTTGACACCGCAGCTCCCCTATCAGAAGAGCGGATTGTCAAAGCCGTTAGCCAGCGCTGCTCCAATCTGATGGACAGGGAGGTGGGCACGTTGTCATTCGTCGAGTTTTTAGGTGTTTTGCGAAAAAAGACCGAGAAGATTAGCTATAAGATCGAACGTTAGAGGTCAGCGGATGTAAAATGTTGTTTTTGTAAGGCTCGAGTTGGTCTCGTCATCTTTTGGAGAGAAGAGTCATCGGGGTTTCAGCGCTAGCGCGAGCAGGCTAACTGACGAGGAAAAGCGCAGCTGCTCTAAAAAGGTAAGAAGGGCCGAATTCTGTTTGACTAACCTTAAATAACCGACGTCTAATTTAAGACCGAGACAGAGCCAACTCTCACTTTTAACTCTCATCTGTTGTCTTAACAGATGCACTTTCCTTCGCGGGATATTATCAGTTGGTAGTCAAGTTATGTTATGTTGACCTGTATTTGAAGCGAAGATGAGTGGAGTCAGTGGCTGTGTCACAAAACCCAGTGAGTTGCCTACCTAGACAGTGTTTTTAGACATCATTGGTGACGTACATGAGTTAACCAGAGCATATGAAGCATAATGCACAGGCCACTATGTGACTTTTTGGAGTTTTGTGAGACAGCACTGCGTTTAACCAATCAGAAAAACCTTGTCTTTTGGGAAACGTATAAAAGCTTGACTGAAGGGAGACAGTTGCAAAATTGTAGTTTGGTGGAAACATCAGTCATCATATAAAGATCTGCGGTATTAGTTACAGGATGTTACTAAGCTGGGTTTAAAACCCACCAAGTCGTGTTCATTGACAACTCTCGACTTGTTTGAAACCACCAGATTAACATAAACGATTTTTAATTTGCGTTCTCTTTCATTTCCTTTAGTAGAACAAGTACGAAATTGTAGTTAAAACCCCCAAAAGCTGTTAGTGATGGAGTTATTCATCTGCAGAATTGGCTTTGTTCAATACAGACTACCTCTTTTCCCTTTATCTTGTCCATCTAATAAAATCTGTCACTTGAAAGGCTCACTGATGTTTATTGCGTGCCTTATGCAAACATGTGCATGAGTCATAAATGATGTTAACAACTCTAGTGTCCCAGCCAGCCTCTCAGCATTTGGTGAGAGAGCAGCATGTTCAGCAGCGAGCAGAGAAGAGTTCACAGTCCTGATGATCACAGCTTTGAGAGGAGTGTGAACTCTTCCTGCTTACTGGTGAACATGCTGCTCTGAGTGTTATGGTAGTAGTGTGTCTCTTGTAAACAGCAGAGAGGATGTTGCGCTGGTGTTAAATACTTCTTTCAGTTAATGTTTCTAAATCTTGATGCACAGAGATGTATTTTAATCTGAAATCTCTGCATGCTCCAAGTGAAATCTGGCATCAGAACTCTTTTAAATAGAGTTGTCACCATATCATTTTATAGTCGATACCAGTAGCAGTGAAATTTCATTATTTTTGATGCCAAAAAATAATAGAATTGAAAAAGTATTAGAATAAATATTAATAAATTAAATGTAAACAAGGTTTTTTTTATTTTTTAAATTTCAAATTAAGTAATTATAATTAATTAATTTAATAATACACTACCATTTAGAAGTGGGGTCAGAAAGAATTTTTAAAAAGATTATTATACTTGTATACAGTAAGGATGCATTGAATTGATTAAAAGTGGCAGTACTAAATTACAAAAAAAAGTGGCAGTAAAGACATTTACATTGTTACAATACAAAAAAAAAATCAGCTTTGCTATTACAGGAATTAATTGAATTTTAAAATAGGTAAAAATATAAAACAGGCACACAAACTTTGGAAAAACAATATTTTGGCAGTCAGACAGGTATGTCGCAGTTGTTTTGATAAAATAAAAACAAGAAACATTTCTAGTTTCAACATTACTTGTTCTTTAGCTGTTCCATTTTGAAAGAAAAAATATCAGCTATATGAAAAGTGACCCACATTTGGTTTTTGACTACTGTACTATTTAACAATTTACTACAATTTAGAGCCATATTGAGATCCCAGTATCTCTGCAATTGAACCACATACTGTAGGCCCTTAAATAAATTAAAAATGTATGCTTGCCAAATGAAAAGTGATGAAAACCAAAATATAAAAGGATATTAAGAGATCTTTAATACTTCTTGAGTTACAGACATGCAAACTTTGGGCAAAAAACAAAAAGAAGTGCCTTTTCCCATTTTTGAACTGTCACCGTTGGCATATAATGCAACAAAGATTGCCAAAGTCAACGGATTGTACTAATAGACCTACCAATCTTAGTGTACACATAAAATGTTGCCATCTTTCTAAAGTCATTTTTATTACAAATTGTCTTTTTTTACCCCTTTCTACAGAATAGTGGATTACTCGATAAATATTAATCCATGACATTTAAGATTTTGAGTTTCATCACTATTTATATCCATCTTTATTCAGAAACATTATTAACAAAATCAACGATTTGAGCCAAGGAAGTTTTGGAAATTTGATTGATTTGACACAAGAATGACCCAATAATATTTTACAATTTTGTTTTTACTGCATTTTTGATCAAGTAAATGTAGCCTAGGTAAGCATAAGAGGCAAAAAAAAAAAAAAAAAAAAAAAATCTTACTGACCCCAAACATCTGAACAGCAGCGTATATAATTGTGTGTGTGTGTGTAATATATAGGTACATTTTGAAATATAAAAAAAATAATAAACAAGATTTGTTACAAACATTAATTTCATAACAAACATGTTCATTTAAGTACTTCTGTCAGTGGAACAACACACTACAGCCTGTAAAACGAACGAATTGAAACAAATATTAGTAAATAATGGTAACCTAAATAATATAAGAAAGTGAAATATTAGTTTAAAAAAACCTTTGTTTTATATTTCCCCATAAAGATGCGTCATGTACCGCTCTGCGCTTTGCAAGGGATGTAGGACACGAGCAGGAAAGAGACCACCTCTTTTCTCTTATCGTCATGTTCTCTCCTGATGTTCCAAAGCAACTGACACTTGTTATAAAAGGTCTGAAGAGCGAATTTTATCTTCTGCTGGGTCAATACATTTAGGCTGTTTGTTTTTGCACTGCCAGAGAAAGCGAAACTAAAATCAACTAACTGTACTTTGCTATTTGCATTGATAGCCTAGTAAATTACCTTGTTTAAGATGTGTTCGCAATAATTGCCACATCACTGTAACTAATGCCCCTTGCTAATTAGTTCCAAATAAATGAAAGAGATATACAGTGCAAAATAGTCTTAATCCCATGGGATCGTTTTGTCATTTAGGAGGGAGGGGAAAGGGATGAATTGGTTTACGGCGACTCCACCCTAATTTTAATCTAAATGTGCCTGAGGTGGCAGTGTTTTTACACCCTCATGAACACCCTCTTCTTGTTTAATACATTATTAAGGGCATAATAACAGCAGCTTCAATTAGAAAACATGATATAGGCCAGTTTACACTACAGACATGTCATGCTTGTTTGCATGACATGTTCCTCACATCTTTTTCTCGTGAGAACCTTGTTGCTTTACTTTTTTTGTCATGTAAGAATGAAACAAGAAACCAGAACAGTGATTCTTTTGATTTCTAGTCATCTGTTGTTTGGTGCAGTATAAAGGGTCTTGTAGGAGTGTGGCCGGATAGTCTGGTGTAGGTGGCAAATTAATGCATGTGGGCATTTTGGAACTCAGACCTTACAGAGCTGGATTTTACCACAAATGAAAGGGGCATTTTAATGGCCCATCTTTTTTCCCAGAAGAAATGAAATAATCAGACATCTTTTTGCCCCTGGCCACTTGTGCCCTTCAGCAGTGTTACGTAACTGCATTTGCTAAGTGAACTTACACAGAGTCTTGTATTCGGCGGACCGGCGAATGCTGCGGATGACTGTCATGACCATATTTTCTATACGCCTACTGTGCTTAGAGCTCGCAGTTGTGACACCGCAGATCTGCTGTCAGCTGTCTTGCTGAGATTGCCAAGAAAATTAACACAGCATTCTTCTAGATAAAAGACTCTGTTATAAGTGAGGACAAATGACGTTACGGTTATTTGTAAAAATGTAATCTGTTTGGGACAAATCCTAGGAATTCATAGATGGATAAGCTGGCAAGATTGACAGCTGGGTTTTGCATTGCACATGCACTTTACCATGTGATTATCTGCATGCATTTGCTCAGTTGAACAAAAAAAAAAAGCTCTGCAGAAATTGGTCATAAAGTTCTGATCTGATTTATCAATTGGCCTGGAGCATCGGTCCACCGTATTGTTGAGCTCTGATGTGATATGCTGAAGTTTGCATTGGGTGCTGGTGTGAAGTACTGCAGTAGGGGAAACTCTATCAGCACGCGAAGGGGAACAGAGTGCATTATTAATGCCCAGGCTGCCGGTTCTGTCCGACCCTGACCAGTCATTTTCCTCTCTGCCCAACAGAGTGGCATTTCCCCCCCCCCATAATTAATCCCTGTGGCTCATGTTTTGATCTCATGCATGCTTGCATGAGCTCTGCCGTCTGGTTCTTTCTCCATAGTAAAGACAAGGACATGGGATTACTCTTACTAATATCAGTATATGAGAGAGAGGGAGATTTACAAAGGATAGATGAAAGCAGACTGAACTGTTTCTCTCCCTAATGCAGTCAGCAGTTGTTGCCAACCTATAATCTGTCTGTCAGTCTACATGTTTTTTGTTTTTGTTTTGTTAATCATAAAATGACTTGCACAACTCTCTGGGTAAAAGCAAAGCCGTAGCCATAGTCTAAATGAGAGAATCTAAAAGTTTAATCTTGGTATAGGAGAGTTTCAGGGTTGAAGGTCAGAGCAGTGACCTAGTTGGCTGGTTCATTTTCTTCAACCAGCTTGGCCTTAGCAACATAGCATTTTGTTTGCATATGTGTGTCTGAACGTTGGTCTATAAAGGTTTCTTATCAGCTCTTATGGGAAGAATGAGTTTGTTTTATGTTCTCTAGAGCTCATTTGCATTGTCGTTTAAGGTGCTGTATGGAAGAAAATGACTGTTATCATTTATGAGCTCATTTTTATCTCCTGCAGATGTCTATTAGTTCAACCAAAAATGAAAATTCTGTCATTAATTACTCACCCTCATGTGGTTCCAAACCCACAAGACCTTCATTTATCTTCGGAACACAAATTAAGAAATTTTTGATGAAATCCGAGAGTTTTTTTTCTCCCATAGAAAGCAACGAAATTACCACATTCAAGGTCCAGAAATGTAGTTAAGACATTGTTAACATAGTCAACTTGACTACAGTGGTGTTTTCCCTCTTTAAAAGGACCAAACTCAGACCCCTTTAAGTGGACCAAGTGGTAAACCAAGTGAAAAAGGAGCCAGTTGAACCATACACAGACCACCTCCTGAGATGGTCTCGGTTCGGTTAGTTTTTAAGGGGTCTTAGATCGTTTGGAGTGTTCACTTATAGGCCAAAAATCATGCGAACCACGCTCAGACCCCTGAAAAGGACCAAGTGTGAAAACACCCTTAATGTTGTGAAGCGACGAGAATGCTTTTTGTGCACAAAAACAAAACAAAATTAATAACTTCATTCAACAATTTCTTTTGTACCCTGTCAGTCTCCTGCACAGTTGACATAGTGAATGCAGTGCAGCGCTTCCATGTTTGCATCACAACGCCGGCTCAGTATTGACATAGAACACGGAAGCTCTGCAGGGTTTTTTCAATGTAAACTGTGTAGGAGAATAACAGGGTAGAAAGGAAATTGTTGAATAAAATCATTATTTTTGTTAAATTTTGTTCCTGTTTTTTATGCTTTGTGGAAAAAATAAATAGAATGTGCCCATCACTATTCACTGCATTCAGGAAAAAAGGAAATGACTCAAATTTAGCTGTCTGATCTCACATGTTTTGTCACACCTCTAAGTCAGTGTATATCTTAATCAACACTTCCTGTTCTGTCACCTCTTTAAAAACGGATAGACCTGTTTTTATTTGTCAGACACTGCTCTTCCCCATTCTTGGGCGTGTATAGATGGGAGTTTGACAGAAAGATTTCCCCTCTAGGCAGTGATCTGCTGTCCAGATCAGTCAGCGGGACTCTTGTCATTATTGCACCACATGCAGTCATCATTGAAATTTACATGCCCCTGTCTCACCTTCTCTCAGGGCAAAAAAAATAAAACAAACAATGCTTTTACTATGCTGTACTTGAGATTTTTATATGTCAATATAAAAATATTGATTGCTCTTGCATTTCCTTGTGTGCAGATACAACTTTTAATGTTACATTTATGTTGTGTATCTAGTATATCTGATTAATCTCATATAGGACGTGTCATTTAGAACGGGTTACAGTTTACTAGTGTTCATTCACTCTTCAGCTTCACCTCATTCCTTTTTTGATATTTATATTTCGAAAACATTGATGCATTATTGATTTCTTTTCAGTTATTTTTCTAGTTATATTTTCATATTTTGATAGACATATTTTCATGCCATATTTTTATTTGTTAACATTATTTTCATAACAGTGTTTTAATTAAAATATTTTCATTATCACCATGATGTATATGCCCTCCCCCAAATACTCGTTTTTGAGACCTATCAGAACTCGAAATGAAAAATATACAAAAATGCCCATTCCTTCTCTCAACCATTGTGTCTTCATGGCAGACTACTACCCAACAGCCCGTGCATCGCTGCGTCACCAAAGTGTGGACTTTGAGGAGAACTGCAAGGCTTAGAATGGCATTTGACCCAAGGAAATAAAATCACCACCTTCCAAACTGGTATATTGTGGTTGTGTGTATATCTGTCTAGTCTAGCAGTCTATAGTCAAAAAGTGTGGATGAGTTCACTTATTTTTAGGTGTTCCTACACTGTTGTTCTGTGGTGTGTGTTCTTTTCTTCAAGTTAACTCTCTGGACACTCTGTCTTTCCTCTGTTACTGCTTGGCTTCAGGCTCTGGCCCTTGGCCTTGCCAAAGAAAACAAGCCCCTCCTTGTCCTGGGAAAGTAGCTCTATGTGTCTGTGTGTTCTGTTGGGGTTTTTATCACTCATAAAGACTGTCTTAATGACTTGAAAGAAAAGTGTGTATGTAAGTGTGAGACGTGAATGCTTCTGTGTGAGAATATTTGCGGGTCTTAGACGTGAAGCCTTTTGTAAATGTGTGCGTGTGTGTATATATAGGCTATATATAGTGAGTATATGTGTATAGTGAGATATTTGAAGGTGAAGCTTGGTGAGTGTCTAGTTCTTTTCTCTTTTTCTTTTTCTTTTTTTTTTTTTTTTTTGTGGCTGTTTTGGGTGTAACAGGAAGTTAGATGAACTATTCGTATCTCGCGTGTGTCCTAAGAAGGGGAAGATTGGTTGTGAATGTGTGTGTGTGTCATTGTACTTGGCTGATAGTTGCTACTGCAGCCTGCTTTCTTTAATCATCTGCTTCAGGAAGTACTCTAATCTAAATTAGTAATTGATTATTCAGATTAAACTAAGTTAAAAAGTTATAGCATCTTTTAGTAATTCACAATTTATCGTTACTAGATGTAACAGATCTTAGCTGATCCGTGATCTGCACAGACCCCATCCCAGGGTTTGACACACATGTGACTTGTGGATTAATTGCAAAGTTTAACCATCACAGAGTGACAGTTTATTATTTAAACATTCAAGTGCAAAAACACATGAAAGAAATCAGTTTGGTACACATGTGCAATTTTCTGTGCGCACACAGAGAGCAGCGTTTCAGATACGTTTTGAAACACCAAACTGAGTTCTCTTTTGCATGTCCTTGCGCTTAAACAGACACATACACACAAAATCATCTCAAAATACCTTTTGTGCCAAGTATTCTCATTAGGGATGCTCAGATCAGGATTTTTGCAGCCGGTACCGACTAACAATTTCTTATCATGATCGGCAGATGGCGATCCCAATCATTCAAGCTGTATATAAGTGATATGTAAAGGCCCAGGTATACTTCACTTTCTTCGCCTGGATGCATCTCGCTCTCAGTCGTGTCTGTGCATCTTTCAGCGTATACTTACAGCGTATACGCGGATGACTGAGTTCGATTTTTTTCTATACTCTACCCAACATCATGTCATCAATGGGACATTCGCTGGGCAGGATTGGAGAAGAAAAATAGTGCATCCACCATTGCAACATAGTTACACCAAGAGAACAAAAATCAAAAACGATGGAGAAATGATATGCTTCTAAGTTTACTCGTCTTGTTTTTGAATCGCTCTTTCCACAATCTTCTGACTGCTAAATCTGTGTCTTTGTTCATATGGACATCTGACAAAAGCGTGCACCCTTACTTTTCTGAGAAAATAAGGTCAAGGAAAAACCTGTTGATGGAAAATCTCCATATAAGTGCCTTTTGTGCATTTGCAAGTTTTTTTTTTTCTACTTGTTGTTTTGCAGTTTTTGTTAGCAAAGGTTTATTTATTTTTTATTCAACATTATAATTTTTTTGACACTTCAATTCCAGTATCTAAATATTATTAAGAGTTAAGTTCATTGTCATTTGAAAGTGTGTAGACCTACTTGCATTATGCTGTTATATTATGATTATATATTCAGTAGCATAAAATGGTCTTACAATGACAATAATATCGCATATCGCAATTATTTCTGGGGCAATATATCACACAACAAAAAGTAGTTATCGTGACAGGCCTAGACATTGGAAAACACTAGCCGCGTTTCCACTGCCGGGCCAAAGGCGGGCGTGCTAGTGTGTGCCAGGGCCGGTCGGTTTCCACTGTCACTTCCGGGGCTTGATCGTGCCTCTTCGGTACTTCCTCGGTGCCAAAGGCACGGGTTTTTCGGCCCGCCGAAAACCTTGGTCCAATGCGGGCCAGCTGGGGCTTGAGGCGCGGTCGAGGTGAAAGGCGGAGCTAATCGTAGTCAGGTGATGGTCTACATGCTGAAATGGGTTGGGTTGTGTGACGTTTGATCAAGGGAGGTGTGTTTAAGGGCGGTTTTTAGATCAGCGCTGCGGAGCTAGCGGACCGACAGTGGAAACGCAACTTGATTTTGGCCTCGGTGCCTAAGGTCTGTGGCCATAGACCCAGCCCGGCACACTGTTAGCCCTGGCTCACACTGGCCCGACAGTGGAAAAGCGGCTATTGTGTCATTATCACAACACAATCAAATCTACCAGAAGGCAAGCCTGCAACCTTTAGCCAAAAAAACGTAACGGCTAATGCTAACGCTCCGCCCCCGGCGGTGGAGACCAGAGGCCGTTTTTTTTTTAACGGATGTCAATGGATGAGAGGCTTCACTATGCTGATTAAACGGCTTTTGTGGGGAAATAGCTAATCATTTAATTAATCGACAGCCTGTTTGCTAATCAGCTTCAGCATGTTTTACACTAAACAGTACTTTCTTTGGGAGCTATATGTAGATTTTAGCTTGATAAAAATTTATTTTTTCAAGAGAAGGCAGACTAGGGAATGTTGCGACTGATGTCACTGCCGTTACACGATAGGCTGAGAGGTGCCGCACGTGATTAAGTTAGCCGTTACGCTTTCTCCAGTGGTAAGAGATACAGACCCTCTTATCTCCCTATTATATACAATCTCTGACACAATCGAATCTCGAAAGTCCTATAACTTTAGCCAAGCAGCATGTCATGTCGCTCTGTCAGGATTTTCTTAATATCTACTCATCGTTACGTTGTGTGTGTGCTCGTTTAAATGGAGACAACCTGCTATAAATAAAGATGTGCAATTTACTATGGCTTACTAATGTTTTGCAGAGTAAGAAAGAAGAACGTCATCTGTATACTGTTTACAAGTGCATGTACTGGTGCCAGTCGATGGCGGTTTTACATAATCAGATTGCGATCGCTTCATGAGATCGGCCAAATTTAGTGACTACCGATCGAGTCATAGAGTGCGATTATAGGCCGATCCATCGGAGCATCCCTAATTCTAATAAACACAGTTGGTTATGTCATGAAAGCCTGATTACAGCATGTGTATATGCGTATGAGTGTTTGCAGAGATTCTCCACAAGATTGTTTCACTAACACATAATGGCTTTTAAAAGACAGACAGAGAGAAAAAGCACAAATTGTTTCTTTTGGGTTTGCTGTGTGGTGTTTGTTTGGCTCTTTTAATGTACGGTGTAAATACGCACATTTATCCACCCCAGTGATTGAGCCGTGGTGTCATTGAGCACAGCAAGAGCCCTGAGTAGTAATTATAGCTAATGAGACGCAGGTAGTCTGCCTAACACTTAACACTCTTATAAATAGGTCTTTGGCAGCCCATGTGGTTTTTGTTTTAGCTGTGGCGGACCTTTCTGCGCTTGTGTATAGGGGATAGTGTGCAACCAAGTTTACGTAACCGCCGTTTGGACGAATGGATGAATGGCTGGGTGGAGGGAGGAATGGTGGAAGATAATCTGTAACTTACCACCTAGGAAGAGTCCTGCAGTCTTGGCTCAGGTTTAGTCAGATGCTGCCAAACCTGGTTTGGGCGGCCCATTGCCCTCAAGCACACATTTTTTATGTTTGAGAGGAAAAGACAGGAATGCAACTTCCATTTTCACATCTAAAATTGCTGTGCTGTACTGTACTTGTCATGTAGCACATGTCCATGTGACACATTTGAGCAAGTGGGTTTGTTTCTGATCCCTTTATGCTGGTTGAATGTTTTTCTTGCTCATTTGCTGCCTAATGAACTAATGCAACTTTTTTTTTTCCTTTTTTTTCCCCCCTCAGATTGACGTGACCTGACCTTGCTGGCTCACCGCTCAGTTTGACACAACCTCCCTCCCTAAGCTCTATGGCCCTCGGGTATGTCTGCCCCACCTTTTCTTCTGGATTTGTGTCTACTGACTGTATATTTTGTGTTCTCGGGCTGTTATTAACCTTGTCTTTCTCAATAGTTCTGAAACTATAATATAAATATAAAATATTAAACCTGAATCCATTTCATTATCTCATAACTAAAGTACATGATTTCATTAGCAGCATTTGAAATAGGATATGCGGATGGTTACATGCTGGGAGTTTTTGTGGACTGTGGCTTGTGCAGAATCATGTTGAGTAAAGTCAAAATTGCAGTATTACTGTTACATCATACTGCTTTACAGATTGCTTCATCAAAAAACACAATCGTCTGAGTCTGTGCAGATGGTCTCGCTGTAAAGAGCAGGACAAAAAAAAAATCCTTTGGGAAGTCTGAATAATCAAACAATGGTAGCCACAGTGCAGTGTTTCTGTGGTCATCATTAGTCAGATGTGAGTCACAGGCTTGAGAACTGCTGGTCATAGCCTGGATTTTGAGGTTGGTTCCTTGACATTTGCAGGTTTGACCCCAGGTAGTGACGACCCATGGGCTGGAGTTAATAAGATCCCTCTCCAGTATTTTATCATTGAGCTCTTCTGTAAGGCCAGGCAACTGTCCGTCCGGTCTGGGGAATGCAGGTTTTAATAATGATGATAATAATGATGATTTAATAATGTAACGGTGTTGCGGCTGAACACCAGTAACACCGACTATCGCAGCAAGCCTAGTATCCAGTTGATGCCTGTTCATACCAAGAGTGTTTGGTGCAAAATTGGTGCGGTAACATTTAATTAGAATGAACGGCTGTTAATGCAACTGCTCAGACTCACACAAACATTTGCATACCATTAATGCAACAGAATTTATTGGTGTTCTTAGCTGTATTACATCGCACTGGGAAGAAGTCTGAACAACCAGTAAGATTTGTGCTTTTGGTCACATGCCCAGAATGCTGCTGTTACATAAAATTACGACTTGGTGGCGCTTACGAACAGACTGATTTGCTAAGCAACAGTGAATAGCAGAGGAAGAATCTGGAACCCGCTGTCTTGTCTCTGTACTTGGTTTGATAAACACCATAGTGAATACAAAAATTCAAAGAGCTGTGTGAAATTGTGTAAATACTGTTTGACTGTTCCTTTCTTCTCCATGACAAGTGATTGTTAGAACTTGAGTGTCAGAGTGTCAGAAGCACTTTGTGTAACGATGTAACGGATATTTGCTGTGCCAGTAAACTTGACAACCACGTCACTGCGGTGGCTGAGTAGCACCGGCGGTGATACGCCTAAACACTTTTTTTGTATTTGAATGTTATTTTACGTGAATATTATGACATGAGTGAAGCACAAAACTTTGTTTACAAAAGAAATAATAGGTTAGCAATTGACTGTTACAGTCATGTCATGGAAACATTTGGATTTATTACGAATGAGAGGTACGTGATCTCCTAATTATAAGCTTTGGCGGCTTTGTATTCTGTTTTGCGATCTGGAAACCCTATTTTCAGCGAATTTAACAATATTCCAATAGTTATTTTACTGGACATTGAATCTCTTGTTTCTTTTCCCAAATCTTCACTCGTGTCTCACCCATTTTCGATTATAAACGTTTCTTCCTTTGGTTCACTTTTAATTAGACCTATTATATTTGCATTCTTTACTGTGGTAAAGTAGAAAAAATGTGCATGTTATTAAGCTTGGTAAGGCGCGTCAAGTTTATCTCTATAGCTCATTTCACACACGCCGGTGATTTTAGTTTCGCTTTCTCTGGCAGCGCAAAATCAAACATAGCCTAAATGTCTTGACCCTGCAGAAGATAAAATTCGCTCTTCATATCTTTTACAACAAGTGTCAGTTGCTTTGGAACATAAGTAGAAAATATAAAGATATTAGAAAAGGGAGATCTTTCCTGTTCGTGTGCTACATCCCTCTCAAAGCAGTAGGCTATATGACGCATCTTTGTGGGGAAATATAAAACAAATATTTTTTAAATAATGTTTAACTTTCTCAAATTATTTAGCTAGGTTACCATTATTTACTGATATTAATTTCAATGTTTTACTGGCTGTAGTGTGTTGTTCTACTGACGGAAATGCTAAAATAAATATACACCCCCAACCACTGTACCACCGCTGGTAGTTGGTCCATTACCGTGGTGGTAAAAAAACTGCCACTGTTACAGCCCTATCATCTACACTATCTGAAAATGTGCCTGACTATTCGTGTTGGTGTGAACAGGACTTTTTGTAATGTTAAGGATGAAATGTGTAATTGCTCCACCAAATAGAATTGCAAAAATAATGGTTGATTTTTAACAGGTTTTCAGAACACTGCGAGTCTACCATTGGTCAAACAAACAGATAGTCCCACCCCCAAACTCACATCTGTGATTCATTTTAATGAAGCTACGCAGGCAAAATTTTTACACTTTTGGGGTGGGATCAACCTACAATTGGCTTATTCACAGTTGTATCGAGAATACCACATCAACACTATTTAAAAAGCAATTTGTTGCAAGCTGGATGCCCCAGTAAGATACGGAAGCTAGAGAGAGTTCTCATCAGTGTTGAAACTGTGTGGGATGTTTCACCAACAGATTAGCCCTGAGTCAGCCAGTGAGGTGAATGAGGTGAGTTTGTTTAGCGTTGAGTAAAGGCCTAGTTAGAAATACTCTGTGTGTGAGAGAACAGCAAGTAACAGCTTCCTGTCGGTTGGTCATCTGTTGAACATGTGAAAGCCATGTAAGACTGATGCCGGACAACTGTCAATCATGTGCTTCAAAGATGTCTGTGTTATATTTGGATGCACAGAGTTGTTCTATGTGTGTTTTCCTGTCTTGAGTAGTTCAGTTAATCCACTGTAAGTCACTTTCGGGTTAAGGGGATGTACCGGTCTAACAAGTTTGATCCTTGACCTCTTATATGTATTTCTCACATTCTTGACTGATGACGGCTCAGGCCCCTCAGAAAAAAAAAAAAATGTGATGTGTCAATCAGCACCAAAACCAATAAGACCATGAACAGAGCTGCAGGTGAACAAGAAGAAACTGAGGGGGTGTAAATAAAACACAAAAGAAAAGAATCGTTAGATAACATTTTGTGGCCGAAAACTGCATCCTGTGCAAGACAGGAAACATGAATCAGGAACAGTCTGCAACGACACGGTTTTGAGCAAAAGCCTGTTTCCTAAGAAAAGAGATCTCGAGCAGAGATGCGTGTTCATACAATAGCAGGACTTGATGTGGTGCCTCGCTGGTGTAGATCATAGATCACTGCATCGTCACACAGTTCGAAAGCTGATCCTGAACCAATCGATATCTAGAGAGACTCTCAGTGTTGCCTCTCTCTGACGTTAAAGCACTGATTCAGGAGCAGTTTTGTATTCAGTTTACCGTGAAAGCTGGTTTTCCTGTTTAGCCCATATGGGTCTTTGTGTTGCTGTACCAGAGACGTGTTGAGCATTGTTCATGCTGTTTCCCCTCTGACATTCCTGTGCTGATTTGAATCTGGGGCCTCTCTCTTTCTTTCTCTCTCTCTCTCTCTCTCTCCCTCTCTCTCTCTTTTGTTTCCCCTCTCCAGCACGCTCGGCTAGATTGCAGGCTTCTAAGGGCCGAGTACAAGCACATGGGTGCACTGTGACAGCCATCGGTGCTGATGTGAGCCCCACCTATGGACTTCACTTTGGCCACCGTTTTCTTATTTAAAGTGTTGTGACAGATCACTGTAGCATCTCAGTTCCAGCGGCATGTTGAACCGATCATCTTTTCCTCCTAGTAGTAAACATGAATTAACATATGCTGTTTCAACCACAAAAAGACATCAATACATACCATTTATCAAGTCCACCGGTTAATTTATTAACTCTCTGTCTGGTTTGTTTGTCGGACAAAATCACAAGATTCATTGTCATGATTTGTCAGATCGCCTGTCAATCAAACTTGTGACAAAGGGTGAATTCAGATCTCTTTCGTGGCTTTTTGCGCTTAAATGGTCAAATACACACACAATTATTTCGAAATATCTGTCTTGGCAAGTATTCATGAAAACATAGTCAGTTATGCCTGAAGTGAACTTAAACAGTTAGGGTGGGAGGCAATCTGACGTGTAACATTATATTGGATCTGTGCATTAGGTCTTATTGTAATAAACCTGCTGCTGTTTGTGTCACTAATGTTATTCAAACAGCAAAAGAAAATAGGTAATCACTCACTTTTCTTGACTGAATAACTTTTGTAGCTTTAATAATTAATTTGTAATTAATACACTAAAGCCTATGCAGTGATTATTTTTACATTTGATTATTCAATTTCTGTATTATTTAACTGAATGCATCTGTTAAATAGATGTAAAAAAGTAAAGCAATGTTAATTTGATTTGTTTCTTTCTTATATTGTATTTTTTCTACTGTTTGTTATTTGCATCTTTGTTCTTATTTTTAATAACAAAGATAAAATAACAAAACTATTGTGATTTTAAAATTAAAATAGTAATTATTATTAAAAGAATTTGTAATAATTGAATCATTAACCTCTAAATCATAATCAAATTGAATTGTGAGGCAAGTGAAGATTCACACCTCTAATAACCATGCAAAACAAACCATACGACCCCAGTGGATGAGGGTGTACTCACACTAGGCGCTCTGTGCCCGAGCCTGGTTCGTTTGACAAGTGTGATCGCTCCATTCCGTGCCCGGGAGCTGTTTGTTTAGCTGGCCCTGGCCCGCTTGGAAGAGCGCGGGCTCGAGCGCGGTTCGAATGCAGTGTGAGCGCTAACCGTGCTTGAACACAGAACAGCTACTACTTTTGTGTGTACTACTGTTATCATTATGACGGCAAACATCTTTATTACTACTTTGATAGAAAACTTATCAATTCATGTAATTAATTCTAGTGTATTTGGGTTTATAACGGGACTGCTTCTCACCTTTGATGAACAGGAATTGTAGTTTGCGAGTAAGCTGTAAATTCCTCCATTAACGTCAGCTGCCTTCGTCATAATTCTCTGATATGTGCAAGAGAAAATCACTGCGCGGCATAAATGATAAATATATTAGCAAAAGTGCATTTCTTTCTGTTGCATCATATGACGTAAGCGTAGGGTTGCAAAAAAAAAAAATTCCGTGAATTTTCAAAGCTGGAAACTTTCCATGGGAATTAATGGGAATAAACGGGAATTAATGGGAATAAACAGTAAATTTGCAAAATTGCAGGTTAGCCTGTAACAGGGTACTTAAATGTAGTTGAAAAAAACATCTTGCAGCATAATTTTGGTTAAAACAACCAGATTTAATGCAATTTTTACCCTGACATTCACACAGCACACTATTTACTGCAGGGCTATTGAGGCCACACCCCCTGCATGCACTGTGCATTCCTCCAGTCCATAACATGCACATTTGATCAAAAATACAGAAAAAAAAAAGTAATATTGTGAAATATAACTACAATTTAAAATAATAATTTTCTATTTTAATATACATTCAAATATAATTTATTTCTGTGATGCAAAGCTGAATTTTCAGCATCATTACTCCAGTCTTCAGTGTCACATGATCCTTCAGAATTTATTCTAATATGCTAATTTGATACTCAGTAATATTTTTTATAGCCTGTGATACTTTTTTTCAGAATTCTTTGATGAATAAAAATGTAAAGAACAGCATTTATTTAAAATAGAAATATTTTGTAACAATATACACTACCAGTCAACATTTTGGGGTCAGTAATTTGTTCCCTTTTTTTTTTTTTTTTTTGAAAGAAATTAATACTTTTATTCAGCAAGGATGTGTGAAATTGATTTTTTTTAAAAAAAGTGATATTAAAGTGATATTGTTAGGAAAGATTTATATTGTGAATAAATGCTGTACTTTTTAACTTATTCATCAATGAATCCTGAAAAAAGTATTACAGGTTCCAAAAAAACATTAAGCAGGACAAATGTTTCCAACATTGACAATAATGAGTATCAAATCAGCATATTAGAATGATTTCTGAAGGATCATGTGACACTGAAATAAATAACACATAACAATTGCTGCAATAAAAATATTTATTTTACATATTTGCTTAATTAGAATTAATTGAATGCGAAAAAGAAATTTCATGTTATGACCAAACAAAATGTTTATATTTATGTTTGTATATGATACATTTTATATAAATATTATACATTTATATAAATTTTAAAAAATTTCCAATAAATTCCAATAAATTCCCATAAATTCCCGTAAATTTCTGTAAATTCCTGTTAAGTTTCCAAATTCCCCAGATTAAGTTCCCATGGAAAGTTTCCGGAAATTTACCAGAAACTTTCCGCCCCTTTGCAACCCTACGTAAATGTGCTCTGGCCCGGAACGTTAAAGGCAATGTGAGTGCAGGCCAGCAGGGGAGTTGGGAGGGGGGACAAAAGCGCTCGGTTCAAGGCAACCGTGCCTAATGTGAGTACACCCTGAAGTAAAATGAGGTGTGTGTGTGTGTGTGAGGGGGGAAAAATATGAATATTTTAACTTTTTAAATTATAAACCATCACTTCCGGCCAACTGTCAGCATGCTGTGAAAATCAGTATGTTGTGAAGCGTGATGTAAGCGCATTGTGAAACTCATGCGAAAAGTGATGTAGAAGATGGTCACTTCTCACAAGAGTTTCACAATGCGTTTATGCTATAGTTTCTTTTCTTTTTTTTCTCACATCTATTTTTTTTCACTTCAGACAATTCATCAACTGGGGCTGTGTGTATTACCCTTATGTTAGTTTTGCATGGTTTTTGAAGCGTCCACTTTGATGGACCATCCACTTGCATTATATGGACTCAGATGGGTTATTTTTCTAAAAGTCTCTGTTTGTGTTCCACAGAAGATAGAAAGTTATATACATCTGGGACAGCATGAGGGTGAGTAAATGGTGAGTGAATTTTCATTTTTAGGTGGAGTATCTATTTAAAGACAACATGTAAGCAATTCCTAATAGTTAACTTTTTAATGTGATCCATTTGTTTTGGAACCTATGGATGTCAGTTTACATAAATTCCCATAATTGATCTTTGTTTAAGTTAACGATCAAGCTTAGTGATCAATCTTCAGTGATCAAGCTTAGGAGAGAATTGACGAACCCGGAAATGCAGAAGATAGAGCAAAACGAACAAAATGTTGTGGTTTTTGCAAAATAAAGAAAACTAACATGATGCGTGATCTGTCGTCTCCCTCTGAACGAAGTCCAATCTGATCGTTCTCAGAAAATGAAGTGTAACTTAGTGAATACTAATTCACCCACAGAGCGAGCGCTATTCAGACGCAAATTCTGAGGCAATACATGTATACATTATCGCAATCATGTATTTATTATCTTCAAAAGTGTCTATCTGCATGTTATAGCCATGATTATAGCGATCTCTGTTAGTTCCTGGAATGTCACATGTTATGTCTGTTCTTCACTGAGTCATTTGTGGACTAAATGTGCACAGAGCGCCCTCCGGCTGCAAGTATGAATTGATAACACAGTATCCAGTGCTCATGGTGATGACAATAAATATAGAATAAATATTACTCCTCTGTATAGAAAATTGACATAAACATATGAGAATCCATCAATATTTCTCCAAATGTGCATGCTTTTAAGTTAAAAACCCTGATGGATGTTGTTTTGTTAAAGGTAAGACTCTGTTTTAGGCTATTACACATAGGCTATTAACAAATTACGGTCACTATAAGAGTAAAACCGAGGTCAAAATGTGAAGCTTGATTCTTAGATCTTTTTAATGATGTATAGTTTGTCAACTGCACATTAACATTTAGGCTATATAATATAACAAATATAATAGCCTATGTGAAATGCCATAGAGGTAACATAAATGTTCAGATGCTTTGCATCACAGAAATACATTATATTTTAAAGTATATTAAAATAGAAAACCATTATTTGGTTAGAGATTTGAGACCTCTTTTAAAAACATAATAGTAATACGTCCAATCTTTTGACTGGTACTGTAATTTAAACTATAATAGGCCTATACAAAATTTTCCTCACTTGAGGAAATTTTGTGCAATAATATGTGGATGCATGAGATCACAAAATCATGTTTTTTTTTGTCAAGAGTGGACATTATATTTATGTTAATACAGCTGACAGAGGGTTTTTTCACTTAGCCTGCCTGACTGAAAGGGCTCATTATGCAGGTCATTATGCGACTCTTTGTCTTTTCAGGTGTGAATCACCGCATTATTCATGAAGATTCACACCTCCATGCATACTGTGTGTCTTGACAAAAAGTGTCTTGCAAAATTTAATCCAATATATTGTTTTAACGAGTAGGCAGGATAATCGAAACATCGAAATTTGTCAGCCCTTTAGTGAAAACTCTAGATCTTCACAATTTAACGTCGCAAAGGCCTTTAATATGATGTTGATCTGATTAAAGCTCTAGGAGAAGTTTGTTAAAGTGCAACATCTTGAAATGGCAAAAAGTGCACAAATTTAGCAGAGAAAATTCAAAATATCTGACTTCCTGTTGGTTTTCAGACTTTGCTCCAGGAGACTTCTTTTTGTAGGGATTGGGCTGTTACATGTGTCTACTGAATTTCATACCTGTATGTGAAGGGGCACTTTGTTGAAATTTTGTAGGTGGGTTTTCGAGCATGATTAGGCCCTCAAAAATGTGATTCATTTGGGAGAAGAAGAAGAAGACGGAAGAATAATAATAATAAATGGAGCAATTCCAATAGGGTCCTAGTTTTGTGGCCTTATTTCAGTGACTTAAGTTTTTTGTTTTTTCAATAACTACGCATAAACGTTATTCCTTCAAAAACATACATACATGTTCCTCACATTTTATGGTAGCCTAGTTTGTGCTGAATACAGTGTAATGACACCTTTTCCATTAATATGTTTATGAACAACTGAAAAAAGCACAAATGTCAGGGCATATCAAAACTTCTTTAAGGCCCCAAAACAGCCTCAGACTCCAGAGGGTTAACAGCAGATGGCCCTCTAGGCTAGATTTTAACCGTACACTCCAATGCTCTCAAAGAAGAGCGCTGAAGAGCGCTTGTGCGTTCGGCTGAATCTGAGAATGTACTTGCACCTCAGAATGCTTTCATGACGCAAAATTAATGTAAAAAGCTTCTACCTTTTCTATCTTTATGAATGATTATTTTATAGAAGTTTCAAGTGGTGTGTGTGTAAGGAATTAGAAGCAAGCAGAGTACGGCTGTTTCTAAAGCACGCAGTGCCAACTGCTGTTAAAAATTAAGCTCAGTATCGTTTCGAGAGAGAATTGCGATGCATTCAGAAAATCTCAGAATCGATCCAGAAGCATTTCTCGATTTGTGATGCATCGATTTACTGTGGCAGCCCTAGATTTTGAGCAGACAGAAACCTTATAAAACAGTTTTGAAAAGTACATGTGATCTGGGAACTTTTTACAGTGTATGCCTTTAGAAAGAAGTCTATTCCTCACAGCCTTGTTTTCCTCTGTGTCAAATTCAATATGGCGTCTAACCTGACTAAGGACAAGATGCTCATTCTGGCAGTGTCTGCTCAGCCAGTTTTGTATAACATTACAATTTTATAAAATGATGATGATCCATGAAAAAAAGGAGTTTTGGAGAGCACTTATTTAGTATTGCATAGTAGCCAGCAGAATTGCTTTGGATGTATATTTCATTTGTCATTATTCCTGTAACATTCATCATATTTTGTCACATCCGGTCTTGCTTTCTTACACCTGGGAAATTGTGCAGAGCAGCAGTAAATGTGACCGTAACTTTACTGTCAACCACTGCCCTCTCTTTTCAGCTTAGTCATAATTCTCTGGTGTACTTTAGTGTGTATGTTTTCTTGATCAGATTTGGGTCACCAGCACACAGTGGCTTCAGATCGTTTATTGATAGGTGACCCATATTCATCAGCTCATATTTTCACTTCTCTCTTTAATATCCTGTCCCCTGTTGTCTTCTCTGTCCCAAATGGTGCCATTGGCCTTTACAATCCTCCTCAACGTTGACACTATGCTGCATGGACATTTGTGCAATTATGGGTACACTGTAAATTCTATCATGTTCAGTTTAATTAAAAAAAAAAAAATTGGAAACTAATTTCCTTAATTTTGCAAAGCAAACTTAAAGTGTGGATTGAAAATAAGCAATCAGTATAAGTAAAGAAAGCAACATTTCTTCAAGTAAAGCAAAATTGTTTTAACTAGTACAGAAGGCAGTCAGCACAAGTTTGAAATTCTCAACTGTTTGTTTTAGTAGTAAAGTGTTTAAGTACATCACAAATATAAATCTGTTTCTATGAGACTCTTATATATTTATAGACCTGACTAAAGAGCTTCTGACTACAATTACAACTTTGTCATAAAATAGACTTCATCCTCAACTCTAGAATGATTGTCCTTGATGATTCATGTTTTCAGTTAAAACAGGCCAACATCAATTTGACTGAAGTTTGCATCTACATCCGAATCCCAAAAGAAACAAAAACAGGGAGAGTGTTAATTTCTTCTTCACTACAATGAATGAAAATGTTTTAAAGAATTCTATATTGAATGCATACAGTGATGAGGGGCTGTTGCTAAAATAAAAAAAACGTCTCTTTTACAATTTCTTTTGCGTGATTCAAACCAAATTGATTCCTCTTTCGCATTTCTGCGCTTGAAAAAACGCATACACACAAAATTATGGCAAAATACCTGTCTCAGCAAGTATTCTCGTAAACGCCGTCAATTATGTCTTAAGTGTACATTAACAGTTAAGAAGGAGATGTGTATCATTGTATTGGATCCGTGCATCAGGTCTTAAAGGGTTAGTTCACCCAAAAGTGAAAATTCTGTCATTTAATTACTCACCCACATGTAATTTCAAACCTGTAAAATTTTAGTTCATCTTCGGAGCACAAATAAAGATCTTTTTAATGAAATCTGAGAGCATGTCCCTCCATTGACAGTCTACGAAACTACCACTTTCAAGCCCCAGAAAGGTAGTAAAGACATCATAAAAGTAATCCATGTGACTCCAGTGGTTTAACCTCAATTTTATGAAGAGACGTGAGTGCTTTTTTGCACCAAAAAAAAAAAAAAAAAATTACCACTTTTTTTATTTTTATTTTTTTTTTTATAAATATTGATCTCCAGCGCACATTCACGAGAGCATCATGACGCATGCATGTTGTGGTTACAATTGTGGTGACATGAGAGCAGATGTTGTTGCGTGAATGCATGTTGGAAATTAATATTTTGTAAATAAAAAGGTTGTTTTTTTTGTTGTTTTTTTTGTGCAAACTACTTGCGTTGGTTCATAATATTGAGGTTAAACCACTGGAGTCACAAATTGTCACGATTCCTTGATTTCAATTTGAGTAATCGATTTAAAAAAATTCTCGATTTGTAATTTACCCCTGTCAAGTAACCAGCAAAATACTGGAAGTTGTGTATTTCATGAACGAGAATCCATGAATCGCATTATTAGACCATTTTCTAAGGCTGCACGATGTATTAAATTAAAAAAATAAATAAATAATCAACTGATTACTTGATTACCAAAATAATCATTAAAGACTGCCCTAGATTATTTGAATTATATCTTTACTACCTTTCTGAGGCTTGAAAGTGGTAGTTGCATGAGCTTTCAATGGAGTTACAGAGAGATCTAAGATTTCATTAAAAAGATCTTAATTTGTGTTCCGAAGATGGATAAAAGTCTTACGGGTTTGGAATGACATGAAAGTGTGTAATTAATGACAGAATTTTCATTTTTGGTGAACTAACCCTTTAAAGTGACAGCAGCCTATAAATAACTGCTGCTGTCTATGCCATTAATGTTAATCAAACAACAAAACACAGCTTTAACAAAGATAAATCTATAACTTATACAGTGAAAACTATAGTGTTATTTTATTTTACATTTTATTACATTTCTGTACCTAGAACTTACTTTATTTGTAACTTTGTTATTGTAATATTGTATTTATCTATGCTTGTAATTAGTGTATTTGTTTTTATTTTTTACTGACTGTTCACTTGTCTTTAAAGGGCACCTATTATGCCCCTTTTTACAAGATGTAATATTGGTCTTGGGTGTCCCCAGAATGTATTTGTGAAGTTTCAGCACAAAATACCCCACAGTTAATTTATTATAACCATTTGAAAATGTCATTTTTGGGGCCTGTTTTAAAAAGAGCTGTTTTGGTGTGTACCACCTTAAATATAAATGAGCTGCATATCCCTGCCCTGCCTTTGGATGAGGGCGTAACTTGCATACCTATGGCAATAAACAGTCGATAGAAGCAGAATGGCTGAGAGTGAGAGACCCGCTGTTTTGAATGGCATGCAGCCGTACATGTTTGAACCGGAATCAGACCCAGATGATGAAGAGACTCCGGCAGAAGAAACACAATTGAGAATGGAGCAGGACGTCTCTGAATGGTTATTTGATACATTTATGTACTTGTAGAGTTTTAATCGCGTCCCCTTTGCAATTATGGATGTGCAACACACACACACACACTTTGATAACGTTCGCGCATTTTTTTGAAACTACAAACACAAATACTGTGATAACGTTTGCTAAGTAAACATACACAGTTTTTAATACAATATCTTTAAAAAAAAATATATATACGTGTGGATACACACTATACAAACAAGGTTTAAATTATATACACAGACATTCTACGACGACGACAACAACTTTAGACGCATTTGTTATTGAATTGGCTGACATCGACTGAAATGACTATTTGCTCAAAAAACATTAAATACACTTACTTCTTCTGGAGGTGACGTTGGATCGCGAACAATAGGCAACGATCCACGCTTGAGGATTAACTTTGAAGCAAGACCTGCTTTGAATTGACCCTCGTTCTCAAAACAGTCAGTCAAAAAATGATTCGCGCAAACATAAACGTATTTTGGAATTTTGAGTGGCGCCTTTCCTTCGTAAATAAAATCCATCCACTGCGTTTTCAGTGGCTCTGATGTCGGAAGTAAGTGAAAACTACTATGTTCATTATTACATCCCACAACAGAACACTTACGTTTCTTAGGAGACATTACCGGCTGTCGTTGAAACAATGGAGGATGGTTGACAGATCACCGAGGTTGGGGTCTATGCCAAAACCAGATTGTCAATCAAACCACGTGGGTGGGGCTTAGCGCAATTCTACGTCACAGTGAGAGCAATCTTAGAACAGGGCGTTCTGAGACAGTGCTTATGAATTATTGAGATTGTAAAAAAAACACTGGGTGGATTTTTCTCATTCTAGGGTGGTTTTGCTCACACACTGCCAACACACATTTATGGTCAAACACCATGTAAAAGTGAATTTTGCATAATAGTTGCCCTTTAATAATGTTTGAACTTTATCAGTTAATGGTATCTTGCTCCATTTGGGACTGGGTCTTCTTCAGAATATCATCACTGTTAATGTAGGCAACTCTGTTTGAACTTGTTTTTATTTAACTTTATAATGCACACATAGACCTTTGACATAGTGTTTCATGCAAACAGGACCTTGAGTTTAGTTCAGTGTTACGGTGAAAGGTCCTTCTTTGTGTTGTTTCATCATCAAGGTTGGCAGCGTTTTAGGGCTATCAGATATGGGTTTTGTGTTGTGTCAGTGACAGGGAGGCGTGTTATGAAGTAATGAGTGAGTTAGTAACTTTCCAGAAAAATCTGATTCTCCCACATCACTGTTTAAGAACGGCTGTGTCGTCACCTGTTTGGTTTATGTCCTGTTTTCTACAGCTACGCTTCCCTGTTTATAGACCAAATTGGTTGTTTCATACTATCACTATTTTATTTAGTTTGTCTACAGTATCAAGCAGTGTGTAAATATATACATCACAGAATTTTATTTCTTTTGAAAGCCATGAACATTTTCATCAGATTTTTTTTAACACACTTTCACATTTTTGCTGTTAGTATCATGTTTAAAAGCATTCTCACTCATTTAAATACACACAAATAAATAATTTTCACACTTTTTGCATACTGTAGCTTGACTAGGAAATAATGTGCAATAGGAATATTTTGTACACATTTTTACTTGATTTTTGGCCAACATCTCATCTCAAAGCATCTCATATTTCAACAAAGTTATATACAGTACTCAGCGTAAATGAGTACACCCCCTTTGAAAAGTAACATTTTTAACAATATCTCAATGAACACAAAAACAATTTCCAAAATGTTGACAAGACTAAGTTTAATATAACATCTGTTTAACTTATAACATGAAAGTAATGTTAATAATATAATTTAGATTACACATTTTTCAGTTTTACTCAAATTAGGGTGATGCAAAAATGAGTACACCCCACAACAAAAACTACATCTAGTACTTTGTATGACCTCCATGATTTTTAATAACAGCACCAATTCTTCTAGGCATGGAATGAACAAGTTGGCGACATTTTGCAACATCTATCTTTTTCCATTCTTCAAGAATGCCCTCTTTCAGAGACTGGATGCTGGATGGAGAGTGATGCTCAACTTATCTCTTCAGAATTCCCCATAGGTGTTTGATTGGGTTCAGATCAGGAGCCACTGAATCACTTTCACCCTGTTCTTCTTCAGAAATCCAACAGTGGCCTTAGATGTGTGTTTAGGGTCATTGTCATGTTGGAAAAGGTGCACGACGACCAAGGGCACGGAGTGATGGTAGCATCTTCTCTTTCAGTATAGAGCAGTACATCTGTGAATTCATGATGCCATCAATGAAATGCAGCTCCCCGACACCAGCAGTACTCATGTAGCCCCACATAAGGACACTTCCACCACCATGTTTCACTGTAGGCACCATGCATTTTTCTTTGTATTCCTCACCTTTGTGACGCCGTACAGTTTTGAAGCCATCAGTTCCAAAAACATTTATCTTGGTCTCATCACTCCAGAGTATAGAGTCCCAGTAGTCTTCATCTTTGTCAGCATGGGCCCTGGCAAACTCTAGGCAGGCTTTTTTGTGCCTGGGCTTTAGGAGAGGCTTCTCTCGTGGACTGCACCCATGCATGCCAGTCCTCTGCAGTGTACGCTGTGTTGTGTCACGGGAAATAGTCACCCCAGTTTGGCTTTCTGCTTCTTTAGGTAACTGCAGTGAACTTGTATGCCAATTTTCTTCAACCCTTCTCATTAGAAGACGCTCCTGTTGAGGTGTTAACTTCCGTGGATGACCTGGACGTCTCTGTGAGATGGTTGCAGTTCCATCTTTTTAACATTTTTGTTCCACTTTTGCTACAGTATTCTGACTGATAAATAAAGCTTTGCTGACCCTCTTGTAGCCTTCACCTTTCTGGTGTAAATAAATTAAATTATTTTCTTTATCAGGTCTTGTGAGATTTCTCTTCCATGTGGTGCCATTGCTGACAGCATGAAATGGAAGGTGTTTAAACACCCTTTTATAGTCAACTGTCTGCTGGACACCTGTGTAATGAATAATTAGACTCACCTGTGGTTGAATTCTTGTTAAATTAGACATTAGTTGTCTAAAATTTAGCTTTGCTATCACCCTAATTTGAGTAAAACTGAAAATTTTGTTCTCTAAGTTATATTATTAACCTTTCTTTCATGTTATAAGTTAAACAGATGTTATATTAAACTTGGTCTTGTCAACATTTTGGACTTTTTTTTGTGTTCATTGAAATATTGTTTAAAATGTTACTTTTCAAAGGGGGTGCACTCATTTATGCTGAGCACGGTAATTATTAATTCATCAAAAAAAGTAAATATTTCACTCTTTTTTTAGATTATCATTATTTTTAAAATGTTATGATAGATTATTATATTTTAAGATTCATTTTAAGATTTATATCTTAAAAATAAGCCCTTGGGAGATTAAAGTGCTTGTAGTTGAAGAAATATTCCATTGTGAAGTAGCCTTGGGTTTTTATTTTGTGGTTTGAAGAGACATGCAAAGTAGAACCAGTGTTTCTTCTCTTTCTCACAAAATGATATACATCTCTTTAAATTTCAATTCAATTTTTCAAGTCAAGAATTATTGTTTTATTGGCATGACTGTAAATTATACAATATTGCCAAAGCTTGTATAAATGGAATGCGTAAAAAAAATAAAAAAATAATTGTGCCACCCTGTACTGAGTTTTTCCAATATTGCGTTCGGCCTCCCCTAGAGGGCAGACTTGTAAAGAGATCTGAAGTATGGACACACACACACACACACACACACACACACACACACACACACACACACACACACACACACACACACACACACACACACACACACACACACACACACACACACACACACACACACACACACACACACACACACACAGACTTGGATCAGTCTGAACTTATTCTTCTCATTCGCATGCTACTTAAAGGTTATGTAACTGTTAATTTGTTGGTCACTAAATATCAAAAGGTGTTTTTGCCAGAAACATTGACAACACTAACATAGAGATTAAGAGACTATTTTGGGCCACTAATAACAATCTGTGTGCATTTGTTTTGTCTGCTCGCACATTTAAGGAACTGAAACATTACATGGTTTGCTTGACATGTTCACACGGAGCTTAAGGGTGTGAGCGTTTCCTGAGAATCATTTGTGCACAGTTTTTTTTTGGTTCTGTCTATGTGAGCAATGAGTCTTATGAACGAATGAGGTTATATTAGGCCACAGTAGGAACAGAGAACTTTCTGTATGCTGCTGCTGAGGTCATTTCCTCCTCCTGGAGCTCCTCTCTACCCTCCAGGTGGCACTGTAGATGTTTTGCATTTTGAGAATTGTTGTTTATTTTGACTAGGGCTTAATTGTACTTCACATATGATATAATATAACACAAATGTTTGGGGTCAGTAAGATTTTTTTATTTTTTTATTTTTTTAATGTTTTTGATAAAAATCTCTTATTCTGACCTAGGCTGCATTTATTTGATCAAAAATACATAAAACAATACTGTGAAATACTAGAATTTAAAATGTTTTTTGTTTTAATGTACTTTAAAATATTTCATGACAATGATGGTGTGTGTTATTATCTGATAATTTTAAAAGTTAGTCAAACTATCATTCTTTTTACATATCAGGATCTCCCACAACGCCAAGCTCTTCCAAAAGACTGTTATAATGTCAGTGGTGCTGTCAGTGTATTGAATGGCGGTTCAAACAGTAAGAGTTAGTGTCATTATTACGACGTCCATTGTCAGCAAAAGCAGCCTGCTCATTTGAATATGTTACAGTGAGTCAGCACAAAGGCCTGCCATATGCAAAATGCCTCCCAACATGAACATTTCCATTGATTTACCTCCGGACTCCTTACATTTGTCCAGCCAAGAAGAAAACTCTTGTATCTTGAATAATTCTTTGAATCAATGCATACTTTTCCAATATGCACTTTATTTGTCCAAATAGTCTTTATATTAGCATGTTTGTGTTTTTATCAAAGTGAAGTTATATACGCATGTATCGGTGAGCCGTCAAGCAGATCAAACATGCCACATAAACTAGTTCACCCACTGCCCTGCTGCAAACTGGAAGTGAAACCAGCAGTCAGTGTGCGTGGGTGTGAGACACTTTGTCTGTTTGACAGCATGCCTTCTGAGCTATTTTTTTTTTATCCTTTTTTTTTTTTAAGGGAAATATGTAAGGGAAGTTATAGATAGTGCATGTGTGTGTGTGAGAGAAGGGGGTGTGAAGAGCAGCTCTAAAAGGTTTAAAACCGGATAAAACTTATCAGAGCACAGCAGCACGCTGAAGATGCCACGCCTTCTCATTTTTTGTTATGCACTCCCTCGCCATCACAGACGGATGAGTCTTCCTCCCTCCCTTCCTTAAGAAAGGAGAGATGTCTGGGCGTGGTTGGTAGCTGCTGTGTTTTGATTGGCCGCTTTCCCAGGCCTGCGTTATCTCCTGTTGGACACGTCCTGGCTCCGCCCAGATAATGCACTCTAGTTGAATGGCTCCACCTACTATCATCACATCAAAGTGTTCAGTCTATCCTGCATGAACAGACAGGTAGTAAGGTTGGTCTCTCGCTGTGTAAAAGCTCAAGTGAACTTTGGGTTTCGTTTTTGAGAAGTACTCACAGCTGGCCTGTGGCATGTGGAGTACGGGCAGGTTGAAGAACACAGCGGCTGGTTCTACAGGTGCTCGCTTGTACCTCATTCCAGGTTTTGTCGTCTTGGATCTACCACCAACAGCTTCTGCATCACGACAAGAGATCATATGCACTTCATCTGGGTGGCTGTGTATGTAGACACTTGGTTTTAACTGACATGACAAAGAGGAACCTGCAGTGAAGTCAGAGTTTGACAAGCTGTGGTTTTGCCTGGGTGGAGACGTTCTACAGTCGTCTGTCCAGTCACAGGCGGCCTGATTTCTCAGAGGTGATGGTGGGCGGCAGGGCCGTCACTGTGCACCCGCACAGGCGCCTGGAGTGAAAGTGTCACTGTGCAAACATGGAATTCCTCAAGAGCCTCGTTCCCACGGTCATCTCCGGGGACGGCGGACTGCCGGCGACGGACGCGGGGGGAGTTTGGCCGAGGGAGACGGGCCCTCGCTTGCTGAGGATGAAACGGCTGGTTTCGCAGGCCAATGAAGAGGAATATGACGGATCCACTCCAACCAGCCGACCGGCTGTCCGTCTTCAACGACATCGTGCCAAAGGTACCAACAGTAAAGATGAAGGGACGGGTATTTCAAACATGGTTCTAACTCTAGTAAAGAGAGGACTGTTTGATTAGGAGGTGTGTGTGCGAGGTGTGTGTGTTTGCACTTTTTGTTTATAGTTGGACTCTGATATAAGATTAATCACAGACAAGAGAGAACAAGCAAATGCTTTGTGTAACCAAACCGTTTGCAAAGTCTTAAGTTGAATTAGTTGAGAATTATATAAAAGAGTTTTTACAAAATCAAAAATAGAAATTGAATACTATCGGAACTATTTCAAGCATTACAAATGCAGAAAGGATGTAAAATGGTGCTCTTTATATCCCCATTATTCTATCCTTTTTTTTTTTTTTTTTTTTTTTTTGCATCCAAATTGATCTGAAGCAGGGAGATCTAGGTAACTAAGTGTTAAATTTCATGACTGCATTATTTCTGAATTTCATCATACTGACTTTACTGGCACTGAAACATGGTAGTATTTTTTTTTTATTTTTTTTTATTTTATTTTTTTTACAACATGACTACAATGATGTATGTGTCAATGTGAGTCATTGTTAGTTTCGATTCCCAATCCTGAGCTATGACAGCAAGACTTAAAATAATGTTATACATGAAGTCACCATATCATTACTTTTTGAAGATTTATACTACAAATAAAATGCTGTTCTTTTGATGTTTATATTCCTTAAAAAAATCTTAAAAACAAAAATATTAAATAGCACAGCTGTTTTCAACATTGATAATAATAGGAAATGTTTATTTAGCACCAGATCAGAATATTAATGATGTCTGAAGGATCATGTGACACAAAAAATTCAGATTTGCCATCAGAGGAATAAAAAACACTTTAAAAAAAAGGTATATATTCAATTAGAAAACCGTTATTTTAAATTGCAACAAAATGTTTAATCAATTAGAGGCAAACCTGTTGAGCATTTGAGACTTCTTTCAAAAACATTAAAATCTTACTGACCCCAAACTTTTGAACAGCAGTGCTTGTAGATTAGGATTAATGTCTAGGTGTTGCTAACTTGAGAAATACAGTACAGTTAAAATTTTTCATTTCAAGTACTGATAGCTACAATGAAAACATTTTAATTAAAACACTGTTATGAAAATTTGTTGACAAATAAAAATGACAATATGTATATCCATATATGAAAATAGAAATATAACACTGCTAGATTATCAATTATGCATCATTGTTTTTGAGAAAAAAATAAATAGCTGCATGAGGTGAAGTTGAAGAGTGAATGAACACCAGTAAACTGAAACCTGCACATCCTATATGAGATTAATCAGATACCCTAATACACAACATAAACGTAACATTACAACTTGTATCTGCACAAGTGAACTTGAACTAAGTTATTTGCTTTGTCTAAATGTGTAACTCCCCTTGTGGATGCGCTCTTCCTGTAACAACGCGCTGAAACACGGGGAACTAAAGCACAAAGAATTCACAACATTCTAGTGTTCTCATTAGAAAAATATGTATATGGCAGATTGGCGCTGCTCATCTGGCACGTAACTGTATTTTCATCTACTTTATCAAATGATTCCAGACATCCCTGCACGAAGCCATGATGAGAAACGATTTTAATCATTAATTGTCATTAAATTTAAACATTGTTGACAAAATATGAGGAGAAAAATAACATTGGTAGATTATTAATACTATCAATGTTTTTCAAAATGAAACATCTAAAAGAAATATGACTGCCTCAGATAACCCAATCATAGTCAATAATGTTGAGTGTTGCATTTGAGCTGAAACTGAAAAGTTACTGAACACCGGTAAACTGAAGCTATCCGCTTGTTACGTCATGACGTAAGGAACGCCATTTCTGGGTCCAAGCCTCAACTCGTTTCACTTGAGAATACCATCGACGGTTGTTTATGAGCGCTATTTATTCATATTAAACTTCAAACATTTTAAAAAGTTAAACATTTTAAATGCTTACAGTCTACACAACGGTCTCTGTGCTCACAGCGTCACAGATGTTAATATTTTAACGATTTATAAAAGATGAATCACTGTCTGGCCATCTGGAATTTTGGTTATGATTATAATTTTTTTTAGTAGTATTACACCACATTGTGTGTGTATATTAGCACCGTTTGTTGTTTTTCTTGTGGTATGAGATAGAGCGTTTGGAGCCGGAAGCGCTGCCGCGTGACGTCAGACTTGACTTAACCGAATTTGCTAAGTGTTTTAATAAGCTCAACCACACGCATCCTGTATGAGATTAATCAGATATATCCAACAAAAAAGTGATATTACAACTCATATCTGCACAAAAGGATGCGGATGCACATGTGAACTTGACCGTGTTTGTCTGAATGTGTAACTCCCGTTGTGGATGCGCTTTTCCTGTAACAACAATGCGGAAACACTGGAAACTAAATCACAAAGAATTTACAACATTCTATTACAATAGTGTTCTCATTATAATGTTATGTAGGCTATATGGCACATTGATGTTTTACATCTTGCATTTAACTGTATTTTCATGATCAAAGTGATTCCAGGCATCACTACATGCTTTCAAATCCATAGTTTCACTTTATTTCGCCCATCTGGAAGGCATGCTGTCCTAATGCTAACCAATCAGACCTCAGGTACCGCCCCAAAATGGTGCAGTAAACAATCAGAAAAAATGAAAATGATAATTCTTTTAAATTAATAAAGGTTTTCATGATCGCTTATTGCTGTCATGTTCGAGTACTCCTGCACATCCCTACAGCATTTCAAATCAAAATTGACCCTTGAAGTGCCTGGTCTTGTTATACATGATTCATTGTTGCATACTATTCTAAAGAAATAGACTTATCTTTCATCAAAATGCAGCTGTAACCAGGCTCTTCCCACCAACCACCATGTCATATATAGACCACTTTTCATGGTTCTTTCATCTAGTCAATTCCCAATGGAGAAAGTCACACCCTATCTTTTTTCCCGTCACATATCCTGTTTAATTTGGACATCTATCAGATTATGAAGTAAAATTGCCAGTGTTGTTTCATTTTGACATTTTGAGCTATGTCGGCTGATTTACTAGAAGAGAAATCAAGGTTGACCCTAGACCCGGCCTGTGTTGAAAGGGAAGTCGTTTCTCCTGTGAAGAGAACTGATAGTTAAGTTGTCCTACGGTGCTGCATTTAATCAGGGAAGACTGTGTTTGTTTATGCGCTCATAACTTGGCTGCAGGAAGAAGATGAATGCATTTGTGACCATAAATGTATTGAAATGCCTCCCCTGCAGGGTCATGTGGGGATACATGAGGATCTTTGTGTGTCATTCATGGCTGATCCAGCTACGACCACTCTTCTTGGTATGTCAGCTCCTTGGCTACAAGAAAACAGTGTGGGGAGTGTGATGTTGCATCACTGCATGTGACTCTGCATTCAAAATGCAAATTGTCCACCACGCATTCAAATATGATGGAAAACACTAGTTCAAACTGGACTAAAAGGTTTTTTTTTTTTTCTTCCTGTATCCTTCGAAGGCTGAGATTCTCAGAGTGTGTGTTGATAAATGAAAATACAGAGGTAGTAGTCTGTGTGAGTGTGTGTTAGTGGGTGTTTACATTGCAACCAAACCACACCTTGCTCTCCCCAAATTGATGAGTCTTGAGTGTTCAGGCGAGGATTTGGGTAATGTTCCTGCCAGGACATGTTCATGTACCTGAGTTCCCTATATTTTTCAAAGTAAATAGGGCTGCAATTCAGTATCACTTAATCTGTTGAATTAATATTTGATGTTCTGCAGCTTTCTTAATGCTGCCCTTCAAAAAATGTGAAAATAAATATATATACTACCGTTTATATGTTTGGTGTCGGTAGGATTTAAACATTTTTTTTTTAAGAAGTTTCTTATGAACACCAGAGCTGCATCTATTTGATCAAAAATACAGTAAAACAGTAATACTGTGAAGTATCATAAAATTTAACAACTGTTTTCTACTATAATATATTGTAAAATGTAATTTATTCCTGTGATGTTAAAGCAGCCATTACTCCAGTCTTCAGTGTAATTCTAATATGCTAATTTACTGCTTAAGAAACATTTTTTTTTTATTAGAAATATTAAAATAAAGTTGTGCTGCTAATATTTTTGTGGAAACTGATACATTTTTTGATTAATAGAAAATTGAAATCCTTTGTAACACTATAAATGTCTTTAAGTCTTTACTGTCTTTTAAAAGTATTTATTTCTTTAAAAAAAAAAACCTACTGACGCCAAACTTTTGAACATTATGTATGATATACATTGTCTGCAAAAGTGGTTTAAAAATGTAAAATTTACAGTAATTTATCATTTAAAGAAATTAATGGAAAAACCGTTAAAATAACTAAAAAAAGTTGGCTAGTTATTTTTCAGTGTTTTATTGTAAATGACTGTTCTATAAATACATAATTGAGTTGCATTTAGGATTTCAAGTTTCATTTTGGTTATTTAAAACTTAAATTGGATGTTTAAAGGTGCCCTCGAATGAAAAATTGAATTTATCTTGGCATAGTCAAATAACAAGAGTTCAGTACATGGAAATGACATACAGTGAGTCTCAAACTCCATTGTTTCCTCCTTCTTCTATAAATCTCATTTGTTTAAAATACCTCCGAAGAACAGGCGAATCTCAACATAACACTGACTGTTACATAACAGTTGGGGTGTACGCCCCCAATATTTGCATATGCCAGCCCATGTTCCCAACATTATCAAAGGCATTAGACAAGGGCAGCCAGTATTAACGTCTGGATCTGCACAGGTGAATCAACAGACTAGGTAAGCAAGCAAGAACAATAGCGAAAAATGGCAGATGGAGCAATAATAACTGACATGATCCATGATATCATGATATTTTTAGTGATATTTGTAAATTGTCTTTCTAAATGTTTCGTTAGCATGTTGCTAATGTACTGTTAAATGTGGTTAAAGTTACCATCGTTTCTTACTGTATTCACGGAGACAAGAGCCGTCGCTATTTTCATTATTAAACACTTGCAGTCTGTATAATTCATAAACACAACTTCATTCTTTATAAATCTCTCCAACAGTGTAGCATTAGCTGTTAGCCACGGAGCACAGCCTCAAATTAATTCAGAATCAAATGTAAACAATATAACAGTATAAAATACTCACATAATCCGACGCATGCATGACGAACACTTTGTAAAGGTCCATTTGAGGGTTATATTAGCTGTGTAAACTTTGTTTATGCACTGTTCAAGGCAAGCGCGAGCTCCGTGGGCGTGGAGCACGAGAATTAAAGGGCCAGTAGCCCTGAATCGGCTCATTTATAATGATGCCCCAAAATAGGCAGTTAAAAAAATGAATAAAAAAAAATCTATGGGGTATTTTGAGCTAAAACTTCACAGACACATTCAGGGGACACCTTGGACTTATATTACATCTTTTTAAAAAAAAGTTCTAGGGCACCTTTAACAGTGATTATTGTTTTAATCATAATACACTCCCTTTCTGTGGTGCTGCATTTTTATGTACACACACACACACAAAGTATTTGCGGTTTAATGACTACAGTATTTAATCACTTGCTGTCAGGATGAGCTGTTTTGAAAATTGAGAATACAAGTTCTCCGCACAGTGCAAAGTCCTGATAATTGATTTTGAAATGATTGTTTTGTCAATCATTTTCATTAATGATTTTATTGAATTAGTTGTTACACAATCAGCTCTCATTATTGTACCATGATGTCAGATGAACGAAGCAAGGGTGTGGAACTAGATGAAGGTGAGTAATTAATGACAGAATTTTCATTTTTTGGTGAACTAACCCTTTAACCACCTGTAGTTGAACCCTAAAGCTGTAGAAGCATATTTTCATTAATCACTTTGATTTTGTTTCTGAATGGATTTTGAATAAGTCAGCATTACCATATATTTTGTTTTTTTGGTTTAGCATTTTCTGTTTGGTTAGGTGGTGGCCGTCCCCAGCTCAACCTGTTTCTTCACCTGTAAAGCAGCTTTACAGACACAATCACACCTGCCCTGTTCAGTGTTCTGCTGCTGCTGCTAATATTATGGGTGTTTTGATGGTGCTTCTGTTTGTGTTTCTGCTCGTGATGTTGCTGTGTGCACATGAGCCGTATGCAGGAAGAGGAAGGATATGGCGACTCTGCAGTATGTTATGTGTCTAATATTGGTCCCCTCAAGGGCTTTGCAGGGCTGGAATCAAACAGACACAGTTAGTGCTTCAGCCACACACCTCCTCTCTCTATATCTCTCTATCACCGCAGTCATGTGATCAGACTTCATTAAACTACAATGGAAGTTTATCTTGGAAAAATGAGTGCTTGTGCATGTGGTGTTTTCTTTCAGGCATGTGATTCATAATCAGGACTGGAAGAGCAGAAATTCAAGTTAAAAACAGGCCACACAACAGTTCATAAAGTTAAACACTGTAGTTGACAAAGCTGACAAAATACAAAAACTTTCATCAGCGCTGGATTGTATTTATCTCCCTCCTTTCATTTTGGCTTTCACTCTTGCACTCCCTTTTGATTGTTTGCTCTTTCACTCCCTTTTATTCATTTGTTCTGTAGCTTTGTTTTATTTGTTTGTTCAGTGCTTCTCTTTATATATTATTCATTTCCTTTAGGGAAATTCACTTTTCCTTTTTTGATTTTTTTTTTTTTTTTTTTCACATATTTGTTTGCTTTCTCTTTTGCTCCCTTTAGTTCATTAGCCCTCTTTCATTTGATTGTTAATTTTTTTATGTCATCTGTTAGTTCACTCTCCCTTCTTTCATTTGCTCCCCCTTTCACTTATTTGTTCTTTTGCTTGCTTTCGTTTGTCCGTTCATTGCTGCGTTTCTTTCGTTTTCTTGTTTTACTTTTGCTCATTCCTTCCTTCATTTGTTCCTACTTTATTTTTCCATTCTTTCCTTCAGTCTCATCCGTTTGGTCTCACTTGTTTTTGTTTCTTTCCTTGTTCATTCTTTATTTTCTTTAATTTTCTCGTTCTTTTCTTGCGTGTCTCTTTTGTCCTTTTTTCCTTCCTTTGTTTCTTTTTGTTTGTTCTTTCCTTCTCTCTCATGACTCAGCATACTGTATTTAGCCGTGTTTTGTCAGTTTTTGGGATGGAAGGTGTTATGGAGATCTGGTGCTGATGTGTGTGAGTGTCTCTGCTGACTCAGAGGTGCGATCAGTGGAAATGTTAGGCTAGCACGCCCACTGTCCCTCTCTCTCTCTCTGAACACACTGGGTTTCACCACTTTGCAATAATGTCTCTTTCTCTGCGGAGTGTGTGTTTGTTGCTTTGGTGCTGACAGGTGCGCTTGTGCTTGGCAAGGTGTGTAGTGTCCTGCGGCCTTTAGCTTGCGCTGCTGATATGGTGTTGTGATTCAGCTAAAATGTTTTAGTTTGGGACTGACTTCTAAACACCCAGCAGTTCATGCGCAGACTTTAGTGCTAATTCATGAACACTCGGAAACAATGTACTTTTGTGGCAAAATCAGGTTTGGCAACATGTTGAAGTTTTTTTTTTTTTTTTTTTTTTTTTTTTTTTTTTTACATACCAGGTCCTGAATTTCATTTTGGAAAATAGGGGGGAATTCCCCCCTTAGGTGACTCTTCTGGGGAGGATTTTTTAATTTAAGGGGGAGGACAATGGGGTTACTATTGTTACTTGTGAGTTTACACACAACACAAGGAAGCTTGATTTAAACTGAACATCAAGTAAACAAGAACAAATAAACAAATTACAAGCAGCAGAAGCACAAATAAATAAAACAGAATAAAAAAATACAAAAGAAAATAGTTTTCAGGTAGGTCTAACAGTAGCCTATTCAGGTACAGCAATACTACAGCTAGTGTTGTCACGGTACCAAAATTCCAGTAGTCGGTACCGATACCATGAAAATTTTACGGTTCTCGGTACCAATTTCGGTACCACAGTAAAATCTATTGGAACTATTTTACTATTTTGTATAGCCTATTTTACAAACATTAAATATGATTTGGAGTGTGTGTGTTTGTGTGTGTATATATAGGTTACCTCAATGAAATAAATTTTGAAATATAAAAAAAAAATAATAATAATAATTAAATGCTCAAACATCCATTGTGTACTGTTGAAAAAAACCCGCATATGCTGGTAAGGTAGGTTTTGAAGCTGTATGCTGGTCAAATGCTGGTCCTAAACTGGTCCTGCTGGTCCATACTAGTCCTAAGCTGGTCCTGGACCAGCATAAACCAGCTCAAACCAGCATACCAGCTTCAAAACCTACTTTACCAGAATATGCTCGTTTTTTCAACAGGGGTAACAGACGTGCGTGTTTATTTTAGCTATTCCGTCAGAGAAACAACACACTACAGCCTGTAAAACTATGAAATAAATATTGGTAAATAATGGTAACCTAAATAAAAAGAAAGTTAAATATTATTTCAAAAAGCATTCGTTTTTTATTTCCACACAAAGACGCGTCATATATAGCCAAAGTCCCGTTATTACTATTGTTAGCCGCTTTGCGCTTTGAGAGGGATGTGGGACACGAGCAGGAAAGAGACCATTTCTCTTTAATAATTTCTTCGTTATCTCCTGATGTTACAAACAACTGACACTTGTTGTAAAAGGTCTGAAGAGCGTGTTTTACCCTCCGCAGGGGCAAGACATTCAGGCTATGTTTGATTTAGCGCTGCCAGAGAAAACGAAAGTAAAAATCACTGGTGTGTGAAACGCGCTATACAAATAAACTTGACGCGCCTTATAAAGTCTGCGTTCACACCGAACGCGTCTGGGGCGTCAAATTCGCGCCAGACGCGTCTAGTTGGACGCTTGAACATTTTGAAGTCAGACGCTTCGGACGCGCGTAAAATTCGCTCAATTCGCGCGTCTAAACAAAGTGTGTTCAGACGCGAATTCGCGTCATGGGAGGGGCTTTCATCTCTTTCTGCACAGATCCTCTGAATAAACACATAATCTCGTCAGATGGAAACCTGTAGCGGCAATTTAACTCGGTTATGCCGGCCGGATTTTGAAGGTGGGCTAGTATCAACGGCTAAAATCATGCAAAAAGTTTTACAACTAACCAGATTGTCCGATTTCTTCGCTTATTCTTTTCCAGGCAAGGTCCTTTTTATTCCTGTCTCGATAAAAATATAATGACACATCATAGAGCTCAGGGTGGCAGCGACATCTTTGTTCTGGTCTCCACCGCTGATCACATCATAAACACGTTACTACCAAGCAGAGTCCCTGATTGGTTAACGCGCCGCGAATTTACGCCAAAGTTCAGATTTTTCAACTCGGGCGTTTGGGCGTCAGACGCTCAATTCGCGCGTCAGCCGCGTGAACGCTCAATTCGCGCCGCGCCATTCGTGCGTCAACGGCCGATTCGCGCCGCGCTAGACGCTTGATTCGCGCCGCAGGACACCTAGACGCGCGTTTACATTGACTTAACATGTAAATCAGACGCCTCAGACGCCCCAGACGCGTTCGGTGTGAACGCAGCATAATAACAAGCACAAACTCTGTTAAATAGAAACTGACGTGCAAGCAAAAAGGTTTCTGTCCTACGGTGTTTTTTCTACTTTACCACAGTAAATAATGCGAATAGCCTATAATAGACCTAAATGCGAACGAAAGAAACGTTATAATCCGCTGCGTGAGTGAAGATTTGGGAAAAGAAACAGATTCCATGTTCAGTGGAATAACTAATGGAATATTGTTAAATTCTCTGCTAATCAGGTGACCAGATCGCGATTCGGAAAACAGAATACGAAGCTTAAATGTATGGACTCACGCACCTCTCTTATTCGGCATTAACCAAAATGTTTCCATGGCTGCGATGTCACATTTAATTGCTAACCTATTATTTCTTCTGTAAACAAAGCTTTGTGCTTCACTCGTGTCATATTCAAGTAAATACTGGTACAGCCCTATCAGTGGGTACCGAATATACCCGGATTCTCTGTACTACCGGTACTATAGAAATGCTGGTATCGTCACATTTTCAAAATTTCAGTACCGACTTGGTACCGAAGTACCGGTACTTTTGACAACACTAACTACAGCAATTAAATCAAATGTTTGATTGTATAAATTAAATACAGATTAAAGCTACTGAAGTTATTCTGTGAAGAGCAATGAGTGATTTTTTTTGTTTTTTGATTAAAATCAATGATGGCAGCAAGTTTATTAGGTTGCTGTTACTTTAAGAGTGAAGCACAGATCCAATACAGTGGTACACATGATCCGACTTCTTTCCTCTTCACGTAGACATAACAGACTGTGTTTACGAGGACACTCGCTGAGATGGGCATTTTGACATAATTTTGTGCGTTTTATAAGCCATGACCAGTTTTACAGGTGACTTTTATATGAGTGTGCGTTCTGGGTATGAGCTCACGGAATACAGTCTCTAAGGCCCCGTTTACACTAGTGCAATTTTGTTTTAAAACGCTGCTTTAAAATGAAAAGGATCCTCATCTACACTGGCATTTCCACAGTGTTTCAGAAACGATCTATGTCTACACTACATGGCCGAAAACGCATGTCACATGACTGTTCATGCACACTGGGCATGCGCGTACAAGCATAAACAGTTGCCACTTGTGTATGTAGGCAGCTGCAGTATAAAAAAAAAAATGCAGAGTTTAACTGCACAATGGCTGCTAAAAATTACAACAAAGCCAGCAAAGATTGCAGTTCAGTTTCCATGTTATTGTTTACGCGGTCGCCAAGGATACGCAGAGCGAACGCAGGCAGCCACGCCATCGTTTTCAAAAGTCTCCGTTTGCAACCCCGGCGTTTTCAAACTAAAACAGGCTCTGCAGCGTTTTCAAAAGTCTGGTAAACGACAGGCGTAACCGTGGCAAAACTTATGCGTTTTAAAAAGAAAACGCACTAGCATAAACGGGGTCTAAGAGAGCGCAGGAGTTCTGATTAGATTGAAATGGCATGTCTTGCAAATGATAAACTTTAGTAACGATGCAACTCTGGCCCGATTTGGCAAGTGACAGTTCTGTCCCAAAACGTGAGGGAAGGTCCTGTAACGCAGTGTGCTGCTCACTTGTACAGACGCGATGTGATTGTGATGCCATTTGTGCATTTTGAAAGAAAGAGAATCTCTTGTCAGTATTTGTGAAATTAAGTCTCACAAAAAAAAATAGTGAAATGTTCTGATCATCTGTGTGGATCAATTTCCTCATTCAGCCCACAAGCAATAGTGTATAAATGTTTGCGGGAATTTCCTGCATTATAAGCGCAAAACTTGCGAGAATGAGTAAAAATATGCACAATACCCGCAATCCTGTGCCAAAATTCGAACCCTGCATACTGTGATCACAGGTTTGGATAGACATTTTGACCAGAGAGAGCAATGTAGACCAACAGTACAACCCACTGATACCATTAACTGTATCACTGCCTCATTTTCATTTATGAAAAATTTAATTTGGTGTCTATGCTAAGTACATTACTCAAAATGACACCTTCATACACTTTTAATTACACAGTTTATTTTCATAGGCATCATTACACATAAGATGACCTTCAATTAAAACATCTGAACATTGAATTGTTCCTTACAGGAATTGTACTGTTTGCCAAGGGATTCATTTCACCTCTAGTAAACCAACATAAACTTATGATCTTTAACAAGGAAATGTCTCAGACGATAATAAGCCGGTATAGGTTCAAGTTCATGCTGTAGCTTTTTTGCACCGCTGTCTTTTCTTTGTTGTCTGCACTTTGCATCATGGGTGATGCAGTTTTACACAAGGGAACCTGCTTTGCATTGCCTTCCACTAGAACCTTCAGCAAATAGTATAACCTCAGATTGAATGACTGTTCGTATTGATTGGTCTCTCTATGTTCCTCATCCCTCTCTTTTTTTTCCCTCTTCATCACTTACCCTCTCTCCACCTTGTTTTTTTGGCTTTCCTTTTCCCTATGCTGGGTGCTATAATTCACAGTACAGGAAATGCACTCTCACTGTGGCCTCAGGGGATTGAAGGGCCTTCACAGACTGTCTGTCTGTCAGCGTTTGCCCTGCTCTCGGTCCAAAAGCACTTACCGTTTGTGCTCTCCTGAAACATCAGTAGTTGATCTCTGAACAGAGTGCCTGTTTTATCTTCCCTTTATGCATTAGATTTAAATGAGGATGAATTTTGTTGATCTAGAGCAGAATCTGGTTTAGATACTGTATGTCTGGAGTTGGGTTTGTGTTGATGTGTTTCTGATCTGGATCAAAATATGGTGTAGTAGAGCTACACAATTAATCATTAAAATATTGCAATCTTGATTCAAACACTCACTTATTCCTAAATGACAACGATTCAACTTTTAAAGGGTTAGTTCCCCAAAAAATTAAATTTCTGTCATTAAATACTCAGCCTCATGTTGTTCCAAACCCATAAGACCTTTGTTCATCTTCAGAACACAAATTTAAAAAAAAAAAAAGGAAAAAAGAACACAAATTAAGATATTTTTGATGAAATCCAAGAGCTGACATAGAACCAGGAAGCGCTGCACTGTGTATACAATTTCAACAGCATAGGAGACTGACAGGGAAGAGAAGAAATTGTTGAATGAAGTCATTATTTTTGTTTTGTTTTTGCGCACAAAAAGTATTCTTCCCACTTTCTAACATTAAGGTTGAACCACATGGACTATTTTAATGATGTCTTTACTACCTTTCTGGCCTTGAAATTGGATATGACATTGTTTTGTATAGGGAGGTCAGAAGCTGTCAGAGTGTTTGAAACGACATGAGGGTGAATAATTAATGACAAAATTTTTATTCTTTGGTGAACTAACCTTTTAAACCTTGACAAAATTACATTTGAACATTCAAACCTGCATTTGCACTGCACAGAGAGAGCAGTTATCATGTATAGGTTTGAAACTGCTTCACAAACAACACAATATTATGTAAATAACATAAAAGTTTGTCATTTAGATATAAACACTGATGTCTAAGGTAGTGATCAAAATAGAGCAAATCACCTTTTGAAAGTAACTTGATGCCTCAAATAAAGATTGTATTAACTGATTGTAACAATTACATTGTTACACCAGTAGGTGGAGAAAAGTGACTAAAAAACACTGATTCATCCAGTAATTAATACAAGTGAAATATTTATAAGTGAGTCATTGAATTGTTCATTCAATCCGATTTTGTTTTAATAATTCATTTAAATTAATTAAACATTTTAAATAGACTGCAGCAATTAACATTTTGTCAGAACTTCTATAATACATTCTTTTGTATAGTTGTCTGTTCAGAATCGTGGGAGAATTGTGGTCTTTAGTTATTGTAGTTTAGGGCTGCATAACGATTAATCGCGATTAATCGTTTGCAAAATAAAAGTCTGTGTTAAGTAATATGTGTGTGTTCTGTGTATAATAATTATGTATATATAAATACATGCGCATACATGTATACATAAATTTAAGAAATACATACATGTATAAATATACATATTTATATATATTTTATATTACATTTAAATATAAATATATTTTTTTTTTTTTCTTAAATATATACATGTATATGCATGTATTTATATATACATAATTATTATACACAGAACACACACATATATTACGTAACACAGACTTTTATTTTGCAAACGATTAATCATGATTAATCGTTGTGCAGCCCTATTGTAGTTATTGTACATCTGGGATGCAGTTTGAGTATATTTCTAATCTGGATCAGAATCTGGTTTATTTAAGGTATACCTGGGATGGGGTTTGAGTTTGTGTTTCTGATCTGAATCAGAAATTGCTTTAGCTACTGTAAATCTGATATTTGATTAGAATCATATGTGGTTCAGAATCAGTTACTGTAAATCTAGGGTTTGTTTGAATGGATATATTTATGATCTTGATCAGAAGAGTTGTGTTTGACACTGCATGGTTTTTCTGTATATTAAAGTACTTGGTAACAGTCGCACCCTGTTGACAATAGATCAGCATTCCTGCTGTGTTGAGCAGGATCCTACTGTTTACCCTAAACTGTGTGTTTGTTTGAGAGAAAGAGAGAGATGGCAGTCTTTGGCCATCATGTGATTCTGGACTGACTTATTTTACTGGGTGTGGTGCATGCAGGAACAGCCAATTCGCAAACCTAGCTTACACAAAAGTGAAGAGATACGCTGCTTTGTTAGTGCAGAGGGACAAAAACAGATAGTAGGCTATTAGTTGGAATGAGCATTACTTTAATGTCACGCAGCATTCTTGTTGCATTGCCATGTTCTGCCGTCATTCACCTGTTCTCAGATCAGATAGACAGTGAGGTCACTTTCACAGGAAGTTTTTAAAACAAACATTCCGATCAGTTTTTCCTGACTCTCAGCACCACAGATTGAAGGTCTATAAGATTGTGTGGAAACGGAAAACTGAGAACTGACCTTCTGAAAATTTACAAGTCTCTTTGGTCTTTTGATTTCTCACTTATATGAAATCTTTTACTCATTCAGCCAGGATATTGGAGCGGTTCTGATCAGCGTATCCATGAGCATAACTGCATATAATGTGTTTGTTTGTGCATGTGCGTATGTTTATGTTTGTGTGTGAGTGGAAACCCTGCGCTACAGACACAATACGGGCTTTTGTACCCAGTGTTTGTTTACAATGCTGCCTTCTCGCTTTGCATAACTCCAGCAGGGAGGGACAGTCAAGTGATGGAGAGAGCGGGTGAAGGAGACGGATAGAGAGAAAGAGATATGGGGGGAGGGAGAGAAAGAGAGATTGTGAGTGGTATCAGTGGAATCTGTTTGTGTGCACTCTTTTATCTCGTCTCAGGCCTCTGGTCAGATGATGTCATGCACTAATGTCTTTATGATCGGAGGTGACGGGGCTTTGGAGGCAAGGACTGTTTTTTTTACTGGGTATCGCCAACTACCTTACCTTACCTTTACACAATGTGGTGCTAATGACGCAATTCGGTACAGCTGTCTCATAATTGGATCATGATTGAAACTGTGCCGAAAGCGTAAGACATCTTTTTTAATATCTGGTATCAGTTTCAGTCTGTTTTCATGTAGGATCCTTATGGGCCCATATGGCACGTCATAGAAGTGGCTCTGGGAAATGCAGGTTGCAGAGTTTCTGCTTATAGATGACCTTATTCTTCATTAAACTGCTCTTGAATGGATCTAAATTGCAATTCAGAGTTCTAAAAAAATGCATTTATTATTAGTATTACTGTTACTGCAGTGGTATTTTAGCATTATTTTAATCCTATTATAGTATTTTTTTACTATTTAAGTTAGCTTTCATTTTTATATTTTCAGTTTTCATTTTAATTTCAAGTTTTAGTAATTTTGTAATGTGCTTTTGACATTTTGTTAGTTTCTGTTTTTTAATATTTCTGTTCAGCTTTTTATTTCAGTTTAGTTAGTCTAGTACTTATTTTATTTCACTTTTTCATCCAAGTTATATTTTTTTTATGTCAGCTTTATTTCGATTTGTGAAAATGGTGTATAATTTTTATAATAGTTTTAGTTTGTTATTTAGCTAACACAATATTTGTTAGTTAACAATAACACGAGTTCCATGCTGTTGGATGGATGTTTCACTTATTTCCATTTTATATCGCCGATATAACAATAAACAGGGTTATTATGTTTATTTTGCACTACAACATTTGAATAATAGCATATAACATGGATGAGACATTTGAAATTTGAAACATGGAGACATTTTAAGGTGATGATGCAAAGGAATTGTTGAATCATTTTTGCATTGATTCATTGAAATTTTTTGAACTGATTCACAAAAATGTATCACTCAACTCTTGTAATTTTTTTTTTTTTTAAATGTTGCTACTGAAGTTTAAATCACAGATGTTAGTAAAACCTGTCTTAACACACTTATGCTCATGAGTCATGAGAAATAATCTAATTTAAATTAGAACAAAATGACCCCATAAAAAAATCATTAAAAGCATAGCAATATTCACAGTGTTGCATAATTTTATACTGGCACCAAAATCAATGGAAGTATATTATGAGAATTTAGTGTATCGCCCAGCTCAGGTAGCGGTGCAAAAACAAAGCAGTTAGTTTTGTCCATCATGATAGCTATATAATATGTTTTTTTGTGGGGTTTTTTAATGAAAATTGTGTTATTGTGAAAGTATGATTAGCTTACACTATTTGTTTTAACCATGTCATGTAAGATCAGGGTGTGAGTCAGCTCTGTCTGTCTGATCTCTCAGTGCTGCTCTCTCATTCTTCAATTAATAGACCCGGACTGCCGCACCCTCTTCTGCAAGCAGGGCATCGGTTACCTCATAGGTCAGGAATCGCTCACTCCAGCTGTGTGTGTGGATGTCAGTGCGTCAATGTAAATTGCAGGGGTATGATTTTTCCAAGCAGTCACACGCCTGCGTAATGTATACTTTTTGAACTTGGGGGAAAATTCCAGTATTTTTAGACAAGCAGTTTCCTTTTTGGAGTGGAACTGGATGTTTAATTGCCGTCTTACTGACAAACATAGCTATGTAAGCTGTGTCTGAAACTTATTGTAAAAGTGCCCAGTCGTTTTGTGAATGAAGGAACCACTAAAGCATGGTTTCCCAAATGGGTTTGCAAGGGAACTGCAGGGGATTTGAGAGTTTTTGAAAAGCTAATAATTAATTAAACCAAATTTAACATTAAAGGTCCCATTTTTCGTGGTTTTTTGAAGCTTTGATTGTGTTTATAGTGTGCAATATAACATGTGTTCATGTTTCGCGTGTAAAAAAACACTGTATTTTTCACATAATTTACTTATCTGTATACCGCTGTTTCCACGGTCATAAAAACGGGCTGATGACTTCCTTGTTCTATGAAGTCCCTCCTTCAGAAATACGTAACGAGTTCTGATTGTGTCAGCGGTTCCTGTGTTGTGATTCGACAGCTCTGAGCGCACCGTGCCCGGAAAGGTCACGCCTCTTACCATAACGTGGAGATGCACGCGCTCAGTGTTATTGTAAACATGTCTTTAATTTTACCCTATCAATTTGAGCCGGAATCAGACCCGGTGATTGGACTGCGGGATGAAAATAACAGCGTTTCGACGACATGGCGACAAACACACTCTACAAACGCAACTCTTGTGTATTCCTGTGGGCGGAGGTTAGTCAAAAAACTGTTTTAGTGACGTCATTAAAGAAGGAAGTAGAGGGATGTAGTCCAAACTGGCCGTTCGATGTAGGCGACTTCTGTTAAATAAAATATCTCGCTTGGCATTGAACTTTAAAATTTTACAGATTTTATTGATACTCTAACAACAACATTACACACTAACTAAAGTTTGAAACATGGGATCACGAAGAACGGGACCTTTAAAATGAACAAATGGGGCTACACAGTTAATTGAAGTAAAACTAAAATAGTGATATGTCTTTTATCAAATCGTAATTATCAAATGTCTTATCCGAAGGATGGTGCTTGTTACAGTACTGTGTCCCTGTCACTATACTGGGGCGTTAGGACCCACACAGACCTCAGGGTGAGCACCCCCTGCTGGCCTCACTAGCAACCTAGTTTTCCCAGGAGGCCTCCCATCCAGGCAGAGGCCTGCATGTGTGCAACTGCTAATATTCAATGTAACTGGTGGAAAAACATTTACGTGGTCATTTGCGGTCTCGGTGCGGGTCGGGAAACAATTGGCATGGCCACGGGCAGACTGCAGGTCCAATACCCAAGACTATTTTGACTCAATTCGGTACCCACTGATAGGCAGCTGCTTTCATATGGGTCCCGGGCTTATTTGTGTTCACGCTGTGTAGTCTAAAGAACGCCAAAAGTTTCTAATTACAACGTGATTTACAGTGTTGAGAAAAGTCTTTGCAGACTGCAGCTGAAGTGATTGACAGCTTCAGTCATTAAGGGAGCGCTCTCTGCTCGCTTTTTGTATATCTATTCGTAATTTGAATAAGTTTTATTTTTCATGAGGACCAACGGCCACGTATAGCCTACACTGCAGAGTTTTAGGATGGACAGCTGCATTTAAATGCAGAGTGAAATCCGCTGAAATATCACTGATATTATGATGGTAAAGGCTCATATTTGGCTATATGTTCTTTTTAATTTATGGAGACCTCTAAGCATCTGTATAGCCTGTGGTGTGATTTGAACAAATGTGCAGAATTATACACATTTGTTCAAAATAGCCTGTATGGGCAGAAAGTTTTGTATTGTTTACACAACACATTCTCATCTTTTTTTTCTTTTAATTATTACCATGTTAGGCTGTGTGTCTATTTTTCAACTCTGAATGCATAATGTTGGTTTGATTGCTTGTGTTACGTGAGAAAATAAATAATTTTTATTACTACCTGATGTAGTAGATTTAGTGCGGGTGTGGTTCGGGTCGCAGCCTTTGTCAAATGGGTTGGGTCGGGTACGGAATTAAATTAGTGTTGCTGTCGGATAACAGTTCGGGTGTTCTGTCAAGTACTGCGGGTCCGGGTTTACCAAACGTCTAACATTCGGGAACCCCTGTCCTTAAGGTTCAGACTGGTTTCCAGGCACCATAACATTATGTCTTTATCTAAAACAAAGTAAAGTGAGCTGTAGAGATTGCCAAACAAAGATTTTAATCAGTGGTGTGTTGAAGGATTGTTAGTACACATCGGCTGTGCCTTGTTTCCTTCCATATAAAGCTTTTCAGCCGTAGTGTTTGAGTCAATGGTACCTACATCACCTCTGTCTCACACACCCCCTCTAGATTCCAGTCTCTCTCTCTTTGTCCCTCCCTCTCTCACTTTACTGCAGTTGGTGGTGACAAACAGGAAGTGTGCTTTTTCACAAGCCTCTGAGGAAAAGGATGGAGAAAGAGAGGAGAGAATGAGAAAGAGCAAGGCGGGAGTTGTAATGACATGTATTTGAAGCGCTGGAGTGGATCCAGAGCGGGCTAGCAGCGTGCTGATGACATCACCCTCCCCTCCTTCTATTCTGCCATTGAAACAAACACTCTCTTCACAGAGCAAGAGAATAAGAGAGGGAGGGAGATTGAGAGAGAGAGCCAGTAGTGAGTGAATGAGAGCGGCTGTTTATCCGCTGGGCTCTAGGACCCAGCGCAGACAGGAAGAGTTACGCGAGCGAGAGAGCGTTGCTACTCTCTGCTGAGAGGCCATCCTCACCATTCCCTCTTTCACTCAGACACTCTCACATCCCCGGAACAAAGTTTCCCCGTGCTGCATTTCAGGCTGGACGGAGCGGATGATACTGCCGCATGCTGTCTGAGGACACAACTTAGTCTTGTTTTTGTTGATTTTCTTGTCGCAGTTCATCTTACTGAGGTGCTTCCACTCTGCTGGATCCTTATGGGCCTCTCAGAGCCCCGCAGCTGATCTGAGTGTGTGTGTGTATGTACACACACACGTGTGTCGGTGCGCGTTCAGCAGCATGCGCTTCTTCGCAAGCCCAGGCAGAGACTGAAACTTTGCCTGCCTGCAGGCGAGACGGGATGCGCGGGTGAGTGTGACGGACGTTTGGAGCACAGAGCCAGCGGGACTGGCTGGAGAAACCAGTGCCTTCTTTTTACCCACAGTCCTCTGGTGGCGTCATGCTGAGTCTGCAGGATTCTGTGTTCTTTGAGATCAGCATCAAGTCTCTGCTCAAGTCCTGGAGTGGGAACTGTGAGTAACACACACTGTGAGCTTTATGAAGATGAAGTGTCCAGCTTTTGCGTATATAGTCCAGGATGGTGCATGATGGTTCCTTAAAAGTGCTGCGACAGGCCTGCATACGCACCCTCCTTTCTGCATAGATGCAGATCAGTGCGGATCGATGTTGGTGAATGTTGCTAGTACCTGAAATTAGGTTCGCTTTTGAGTTGCGTGATTGGAGCAGAGCACATAATTGACTTAAAGGATGGGTCAACAAACATTTTACAGGGTCAATGATATGTTTTGACCTTTTTCAACGTGTAGCTTGAGCTGTACCACTTGATGTGTTCAAAACACCATTCACATTCTCTCTTGGGTCCAAAGGCACTTCCCAATGTGTGTGTGTGCGCGACTGCTGACTCTTGAGTTGTGCACTGTGGCTCTGTCATTGTCTCTTGCTCCTCGCCAGGTTCTTCACCTTGTTCTCTGTCCTCCCTTCATCTGATGTCCTCTTTGAAGGTCTTGGGTTTCACATGATGATGGGCTGACCGCGTAGGAAGCGGCGTGTAGGATAATGGTAGAAGAGCCAGTGAAGAGTCTGATCAATGAAAGGAAACATTAGCAATCCCAGTGGAGAAAAAGAGCAATGCGATCGTAATCATACACACATAATGATATAGACGCACACACATCTATATGCATACATAGGCACCTAATGTATTTCCTGGGTATATACTTTGGTTTTAGGACTTTACTAGAGTCTTCTGGACCTATTGAGATTTGATTTGTATACGAGTTTTGCATTATGAGAATATTAGAGAATTAGACCTACATGTTTAGTATGTCTGCAAAGTCATAAATTTGATTATTGTGAAATCAGATTATTGTGAGTTTTTGGAATTAAATATAATGATTTGCACAATCACATTAGTTATAGGCTATTCTAAATATTTCATTTTATTTTATTAATGAAATTAGACTTTAATTTTTCCACTTTGCCTCTATTATGAACACAGTTCTTAATGTAGTATAATTTTCATTTTATTTTATTATTTTTAGTTTATTTTATCTCTAAAATTATTTTTTTCACTTTGCACCTGTTATGAACACGCACTTCTCAGTGTAGTATGTTTTATTTTAGTTCTTTTTATTTTAGAATTTTCATTTTTTTATTAATTTTTAGTTTGTTTTATCCCTAACGTTGCCAATATTTTTTTTTGTTGTTGTTGTTGTTGTTTTTTTTCACTTTGCGTCTGTTATGAACACGCAGTTTTCCCACTTTGAATCTCACACAGATGCCCAAGCAATCCATCAGTCCTTTTTGTGAGCTTTTGTTTTTTTAAAATGCAGATGCTTCATTTTAGGATGTAGAGTTCTGTTGGTCACTGTTGACTAGGGTTAAGTACATCAACAGCTAGTAACGTCCAGCATTGTTGGAGAAATGTCACTTGGATTGGCATGCAGTAAGTCTCTCCCGCTTTCGCTCCCTCCTCTCTCCAGTCTTGTGTGTTGTTGCCAATTCCTGTGCGTTGGGCCTCTCTGTTCAAACAATGAGGAGCGAGACCTAGTTTCAAGAGCTGGCAACATCCAACTTAGGCAGTAGACTCTTCCAATCATCCCACTGCCCGTCTCTGGTTAGAAGTCAGGTCAAAGACAACTTTGTCTCCAAATAACAGTTACTAAACAGAGTAAACTGCAGGTGAAATGTGTGTTATATGTAGGTTTGCAGATAGACTCGATTGGTGGAATCTGGGCATGTTGAGACACTGCAGAAATAATGTTGACACTTTATTAGAGCCAAAACAGATTAATCTCTCCCTCTTTCAAATACACAAACACAGCTCCTTTACACTCCACCATGCATGAAGCAGGTGGAAGCCCACCGTGGAGAAAATAGGGAAAAGTTTCGGTTGAAACAGCTGCATTTTTTTTTTTTTTTTTGCATACAGAATGTGTCAGAACACATACATTTATGTTGCATTCTGTGTTTCCATGAGGGACGCTACTGTACTACTGTCAATGACGAAGTAAAGCCAACTGTTCACTATCTCTTACAAACAACAGAGTGGAAGTCATTCATTTCCAATGGAATTTTTGTCTGACTTGAGCTTTCTTCATTGTAAAAACTAAATATACATTTATCCTTATTAAAGTTACAAAAGTTAACAGTCAAGAGTATTGAGCGATTTTTTTTTTTTTTTTTATTTTTTTTATTTTGTTGTTGTTTGATTAACATTAAAACAAAACGGCAGTGGAGCAGGAATATTAGGCTGCTGTCACTTTAAGAGCTGCACGGATCCAATATACAACTTTACATTCATTTAAGACTTAACTATGTTTACAAGGATACTCGCCAAGACGGGCATTTTGATGTCATTTTTTTGTGATTTAGAAGAAGTATAAGAGAACTTGATTCAGTATTTGTGTGGTGTCTAAGACACTGCTTTCCAGGCGAACACTTTGGATGTGTGCACACAAAACTTCTCACACAGTGAGTACAAATGAGTTTTCTTTTGCATCGTCTTGCGCTTGAATATTTAAATTAGCAAAGCTTAAAAACACATAACAAGAATAAAGTTTCATGAAGCACCACTGGCCTAATCGGGACAGTGACCGTTCCATCAGTTGTCCCAAGCGTCGTTCACGTGGTGCAGTCCTTATTGTTGAGCCCTGCTGTATTTTGTACAAATTTAATTCTAGCAATTATTTAATTATTTTACCCAGAGAAGAATGATTGATCATGCAACAGACATTATACAACTCAGTGCCTTCATGCAGTTAATTAATAATCGGTTTGTTATATAGGCCTTTTTCATGCTATATGCGATATGCTTGCTGGCCAATTAATATCGGTGGTCGATATATCGTTGCATCTCTATTTTAAATGTTTGAACTTTTGGATGTGATGTATCCAATCAAAACTAGTAGCACAAGGTGAGAATTACCAACATTTTTCACTAAATGTTATTCTTTAAACACTGTTTTTGTAAAATGAACAATTATGAATAATTATGTCAGAAATAATTTTTATAAATAAGTAATTTATGTTGGTTAGCCCTAGAAAATGTGCTGTTTTCAGTCATTTTGTTTTGTGTGGATGTATTCATGCATTATTCATTCTTACCATGGTGAATAAGTGGAGGTCAATGGCTGAAAGTTCACTATGACTACCACTGTGGGTAGAAAAGCAGCAATCATATAAAAATGTTGGAGATTTACATGTTTATAGCTAACTACCTGAATCATAACATGTCTGGTTTAATGGGATATGATGGCAGACATTTGAAGGCAACTCTTTCTCCCTGTTGAGTGTTTATGACTGCATTAGCGCAAGAATGCAGGTTAAATATGTACAGCGCAATGCATTGGACAAGCATTAATTTTCCTGTATTTGCATTCTTGTACTTTAGATTAATTTGGTTGTGTGGAGTGCAGAATGCAATATACACACTAGGGCTGCATGATATTAGAAAAATCTGACATTGCGATATTTTGTTTTTCTGCTATATAAAAAAAATGACTTGAATAGCTCTATTTGGAAAGAATTAATCATTCTAGGATGATTGGGGTGATTTTGTAGTTGAGTGAATCCGCATAGAAAATAATGAACAAATTAGATGCATAGATAAATATAAATTAAATAATCAGTGCTTTATATATTTCATGTAAGTCTAACAGTATTCAGGTACATAAATTGAATAATCAACTGTAAAATAACACTGCATAGTCTTCACTGTAAATTAAATTAAATTAAATATAATTAATCTGTGTTAAAACTACAAAAGTGATTTTTCTCTTTGTCTTTTGTTGTTTGATAAACATTCATGACACAGAAAGCAGCAGGGGCTTCTGTCACTTTAAGACCGAATGCATGAATCCAAAATACTGTTACATAGCCGGTTTTCTTTCTCAATTGTTTAGTTCACCTGTGTTTACGAGGATAGGCAATGTATGTGTCCGTTCAGGTACAAATAGACGTGGAAGAGAACGGCATGCGGTGTTCACTTAATCTGAGAATCAACGTGCATTTTGAACTGTGGATGCGCACATCGCGATTTCGATGCTAAAACGATACATCGTGCAGCCCTAATACACACTGTATACATCTTCACAATTTGGAGCAAAAAAATGTACAACAGTCTTTGTGTGTATGTGGCGTGCAGGTTGCTCTGGCCTCACCTGTGATGATGCAGTAACTTTTCATTCTCGAGCCCAGTCTTTAAAACCTAAACTGCGTCAAGCACACCGTCACACACTGCAGTGAGTAAGTGTATCAAGACCAGTGATAGCTGCTGTCTGTGCAGATGATGATGTCATTCAGTTTATTTGATCTCTGTGTGTGATCTGCCTGCTCTCTCTTAGACAGACCGCATCCACATGACTCTCCTGGAAATCATATTCATGTGTGTGTGACTGTGTTTGTATCTCACTTACCCAATTAAAGCCATATTTGAATGGGACTAGTTTCCCTGAGGAGCATAGGTAAATTTTGTGTTTTGTAGTTATTATTAGCTCATTTCATTTATTTTTGGCATATGAAACCAAAACATCCACAATGCGTTGAAAGAAACTATTTGCTAAATTATTTCAATTGTGAAAACAAAAAGTACGGCAAAATATTAGGTAAGGTTAATGTGCTTTTTTTTTTTTTTTTTTTTAGTTATTATCAGTGTTGGGGGTAACGCATTATAAGTAACATGAGTTACGTAATCAGATTACTTTTTCCAAGTAACTAGTAAAATAACGCGTTACTTTTAAATAGTTATTTTTCAAAAAAGTAGTGCAAGTTACTTTTTTTTCATATTTCTTGACTGACAGCTCTCCTGTCCCCATGTTGAGAGAAATCTGGAGTGAGGTTCAGAGGCATTGTGTGAACATAATTAGAGATTGACCGATATATCGATTTTACCGATATTTTCCCCAATACTTAAGCATTTTACCATAATCAGATATCGGATTTACCGATTACCGCCATCTTGTGGGTGTTTTGAGAATTGCGCGCAGGATCGCCATCACAGCGCATCTGAGGGGAGATGAGACAACGGTGTGCACGGGTAATGTATACTTACCTGCTTTGCTGTAATTAGTAAACTTTATTTAACATAACAGCCATTAATACACAAATTACTGTAGATGTGTTACATAAATACCTGAAATGTAGCTAGTTTATGCAGCTTGTCTATAAGAAATAGAGACATGTTCACGGAGTCCGCCAAGTCCTGTCCAAATAAAGATGTAACTTATAGCAGCAAAGACAATGGTTAATAAAGTGAGATTAAATACAAAGCAATGTGTTAACATATTTAATTAGTGCAGGTTTGCGTAATATTCTGAGTTTGTGTTTTACAGTTTTTTTCTCATTTTGAGGAATACTGAATCTGTTTTAATGCAAGTGAGATGAGTAAATGCATGTTCACATTTAGTCTAGAACTACAATAACCATCATGTTTAGTGATCGATCGATTTTTTTTTTTTAGAACTGATACCGATAATATTTGTGTTTATGTGCCCGATAACCGATATGCAGAACCGATATTTATTTACTGATATACTTCTGTTTTTGACATGATTACAACACCACTGAACTGAACAAACCATTTTATTTATAAAAAATCACTCCCTCCTTGCATAGAAAACAATTCTTATTTATACACCAATAAATTGTTCATTTTAATCTTCATATTGCAAAAATAACTTTATTTATAAAAAGCATCAGCAGCAACACTAATGTTAACAATAAGCAAAATAAATGTAAAATGTCTAATGTTTTCAAATGGAGAAAATAAATGAAAGACAGGAGTCATATCAACTTTGCAGAAATGTAATACTTCATTTTAAACTACAGTTTTAGTAGATTTATAAACTGTTTAATAATTAATGCGAATTAATGGTTATATAGTAAATATTTATATAATTACAGTGTTTTAAACAAGTGAATCTTGTTAAAAGTTACATGCAGTGGCCGTGCTGGAGGAGCATTTCCTGAGCATCAACCCGCTGAGTGAACAGCAAAATGCAGACGACTTCACGAGACTAACGATGAACATAGACAACAGAGAAAGAATTAAATTCAGCGCTTTTATTTCCAACATGTGCTCATTCATGGCTGTATTATTTAATTCATGCAGTTATAAATAAATAACTGAATAATACTATAAATAAAATGGTTTGTTCAGTTCAGTGGTGTTGTAATCATGTCAAAAACAGAAGTATATCAGTAAATAAATATCGGTTCTGCATATCGGTTATCGGGCACATAAACACAAATATTATCGGTATCAGTTCTAAAAAAAAAAAATCGATCGATCACTAAACATGATGGTTATTGTAGTTCTAGACTAAATGTGAACATGCATTTACTCATCTCACTTGCATTAAAACAGATTCAGTATTCCTCAAAATGAGAAAAAAACTGTAAAACACAAACTCAGAATATTACGCAAACCTGCACTAATTAAATATGTTAACACATTGCTTTGTATTTAATCTCACTTTATTAACCATTGTCTTTGCTGCTGACCTTCGATGATCCAATTCAACCATGCTAAGCAAAAATTACTTTAGATGAGCATCACATTTTTCTTTCTTTCTTTCTTTCTTGAAGAGTGCTGAACTTTCTTGTCTGTGCTGCGCCCCCTCTACTGTACAGGTGTGAATTTGCATTTCCTTCAGCCTGAGGCTTATTCATTTCACTTGAAAGGACATTTACATTTGCTAAAAATAGAATAACTTTTTTTTTCTATTAATAACAAGCAAGCAAGTAATGTAATGCATTACTTTCCATAAAAAGTTAAGTAATGCAATAAGTTACTTTTTTATGGAGTAACGCAATATTGTAATACATTACAGTAACTTTCCCTAACACTGGTTATTATATTATACTAATGATTTTGTATTGTTATTAAATATAATACAAAAATATAGCTGCAAGCAGTGATGACGGGCCCGAGCCGGTTGCGCCGCCAACCCGGTGGCTTCAGGGCAACTGTGCACGGCGGGCAATAGGCATTTAAAACGGGTAAACATAAAAGGACTATGTCAAAGTCATTTGAATACACCACTTTTGCTGCAGCAGTTGGTGCCCAAATGATCACAAACCACAACAGCCACATCCATGAGATCATTTAAATTTAGATGAATTTCATGTCATAGAATGTCATAGGTCAATTTCAAATGAGCGTAGAATATCATCCTAATCTGCCATGTCTGTGGTTTTCTCAGACAACCTCTACAAAAGTCTAGAGCAAATTACACGCTGTTATTTGCGCAAATTCAACAGTGCTCTGTAATCCAGTTTGCCCTATTCATTTTATAATTTTATTTTTTCATCATATACCACACATATTTAAATAAAATTAAAGCATGCTTTTGGTGCATAAGATTGGTGCACAAACAATAGCTCAGGGAGGTCAAGAAACGCATGAAGAGAAATGTTAGGATAATACAACATCAGCATTAAAGGGTTAGTTCACCCAAAAATGAAAATAATGTCATTAATTACTCACCCTCATGTCATTCTACACCTGTAAGACCTTTGTTCATCTTCGGAACATAAATTAATGTAATGTAAAAATATTTGATGCAATCCGATGGCTCAGTGAGGCCTCTATTGAGAGCAAACTCACCGTCTCCTCTCAAGATTCATAAAGGTACTAAAAACATATTTAAATCAATTCATGTGAGTACAGTGGTTCAACCTTCATATTATAAAGCGACGAGAATACTTTCTGTGTGCCAAAAAAACAAACAAACAAAAAAATAAATAAATTCAGCAATATTTAGTGATGGCCGATTTCAAAACACTGCATTTAAGCTTCACAAATCTATTGTTTCAAATCAGTGGTTCAGCTAGCTTATCCAGCTGCCAAACTGCTGAAATCATGTGACTTTGGCGCTTCAATCCAGTGTTTTGAAATTGCCCTTCACTAGATATTGTTGAAAAGTCATTATTTTTTTTTTTTTTGGCACACAAAAAGTATTCTTGTCACTTTAAATAATTAAGGTTGAACCACTGTACTCACATGAACTGATTTAAATATGTTTTTAATACCTTTATGGATTCCTGAGAGGAGACGGTGACTTTGCTCTCAATAGAGGCCTCACTGAGACATCGGATTTCATCAAAAAATATCTTAATTTGTGTTCCGAAGATGACTAGAAATGTCATGAAAATTCAGAAAGTTTGACTCAAAGGTCATTTAGAAACTAATCTCATCCGAATGGTGGTTGGTTCAGGCAATATTTGCAGCGAGTGGGAGTGCTAAACACTCAGTGCCCAGCTGTGTGAGTTCACATGCAGTCAGGGAATCATGTCTTGTGTAGCTCAGAGTATCAGAATGTCCTAGTGAACAACAAACAGACTCTGCATTAATGGATCCCTGTGTATGACTCCATTCCATGTGACTCTCTGCCTCACTCTGAGATACAAATGTGTGCTATGGGGTCAGCAATGCAGCCCAGTGTGTCACAAATTATCTGGCGTATCCACCAGAGGAATGAAGAGAAAGATGAACTAACCGAGACTTGCATTTTTCCTCCTCACTACTTTTGCTCATCCTTTCTGCATCACTGAGTGGAAAAGTACAAACAATGTTAGTGTGCCTGCCAGCAGGCCCATCGGCCAATCAGATGTGGACCTGGGGACCCTGTTTCACTACTGGCCAATGAAAGCTGGCAGTGTGACATCATGGGGAGGCGTTGCTAAACAGGAAACAAAGAGTGAGTGTTTGTACATAGACAAACAAATACACAAACAGCTCTGGGGACGGAGTTATGCGTGCGGCCCTCTTTTATCCCCAGAGTGTGTGAATGTTTGTGTTTTATTATTGAGATGTGGGAGTTGCTAGGTGTGACTCTGTGTTCTCCTCTGAAAAACTCATTACATTTCACAGAGATTTTTTTTTAATTCATCCTCCTATTATTGTTTGAACTTCTCTTGCCTCATCATGGTTTCTCCAGCAACCTGTGGGAAGCAAGGGCAGGGATTTCCTGAGCGGGCTTGACATGTGACATGCGCACACACACACACTTTTTCTTGTCTTTCTGCATTCACGGCTGGATTGAAAAAAATGTGTGATGTACATTAATCCACAGGTGCAATCATCTTCAGTTTCTGGTTGCAATAGTTACCAATTCATTTTTATTGGGAAGTTGTCAAAATATCCATAATGGCCTTAAATTTGGTGCACCATGACTTTCAACCTTTAACGAGCCAATAACTGCTTTGTCTTTTAATGCCAGTAGAATCACATTTTCTTTCATAATTGTTAATGCCACTTTCTGCTTGAACACTTACTGAGTTATGCATTCAAAAAGCTTTGTAATGCTACATAACTGTCTCTCTTTCCTGACAGCCTCTGTCCCTGTAAGCAACAGCAGTGTGAGTAGGCGAGGAACATCACCCTCTGCCCCGCCCAGCTGGGAGAAGCGTAGCATCCACCCCGCCACCATGTCCAGCATCACCATCGACCCCGAGCTCAAGCCTGGGGAGTTTGTCATCAAGAGTCTTTTTGCAGAGTTCGCTGTGCTCGCCGAGAAGAAGATCGAGGTGGTCATGGCTGAACCGCTGGTTAGTACCGTCCACAAATTAATAAAAGAAACTGAACATTTAATAAAAATGAAAAACTCTAGCCAATATTAAAATGCGGTATTAAAAATAAAAATGTATCATGTTTTAGTGTTGGGCAAAATCCAGACTAGTAAGAAAAAAATCTTTACCTTTGACCTCTAATAATATAATTGAATTGTATTGCATTTAATATAATGCAATTCTTAATTTAATATAACTTTAAAAGAAATTAATACTTGTATTCAACCAGGATGCATTAAATTGATCAAGTCACAGTAAAGACATTTATAATGTTACAAAAATTATTTCAAATTATTGTTGTCAAAAGTACCAACTGCAATACCAAGTCGGTACTGAAATTTTAAAAATGTGACGCTTTGATTGCTATTGAGCGGATCCGTAAACGCCTCTGATTGGCCTCTATGTACACGCGCACATCAGATATGTCTGTGATTGGCTACAATGATCAACACACGTGAGTGTTTGAATTTGAAAGCTTGTGTATCTGTCTATCTGTCTATCTATCGGTGAAGAGCGTCATTGATATCTATCTATTTATGACATGTTTTTTTAAGCATTGATCATTGTAGCCAATCACAGACATATCTGATGAGCACTTGAACACAATTTCCATTCACGAATCTGCTCAACAGTGCTCAAAGCGTCACATTTTTTAATTTTCAGTACCGACTTGGTATCGCGGGTGGTACTTTTGACAACACTATTTCAAATAAATGCTATTCTTTTGAACTTTGTTCATCAAATAATCCAGAAAAAAATATTAATCAGCACAACTGTTTTCTACTAATAAGAATTGTTTCTTGAACACCAAATTATCATATTCAAATTATTTCTGAAGGATGTGACACTGAAGACTGGAGTAATGGCTGCTGAAAATGCAGCTTTGCCATCACAGGAATGAATTACTTTTTAAAATATATTCAAATAGAAAGTTATTTTAAATTGTAGTAATATTTAAAAAAAAATAAAAATAAAAAAATCAAATAAATCCAGCCTTGGTGAGCATAAAAGACTTTTTTCAGAAACATTAAAAATCTTAACACCCCCAAACATTTGAAAGGGTATTGTAGGGTGTTGATATGGCACAGTAATATGACACTTCATGTCCAAAAGTTTGCTGACTCCTGATGAAGATGAGTTATGTGTGGCTTGTTACCTCAGGGACTGAGTGAAAGTTCAGTTGTTTAAGTATAAGCATGTTGGTTTATTTAGAGGAAAATGAAAGGCTGTTGTGTGCATTTTCAATGCTTGTGGCTCAACAGAACACACACATGTCCTCATGTATTCCCAGAAACAGAAGCAGAGGTTTGGATTCTTGGAATGCTGTTATGTTGGATTCTTCTCAGAGCCCCCTGTGCTGAAACACACACACACACACACACACACACACACACACACACAGTCTATCTCATTCTCCAGACTTGTCCTTAAATGCTTCCTCTCTGTGTTCCCTCCTCTCTCTCATTGTGTATTTACTCAGTGGTAGATTGAGCTCTCTCAGTTTACTCAGCAAGAGTTTAAACTGGTTATTACTGCATCTAGCATCTGCAGAGAGGAGCTGCTTTATAAAACAGCTCTCTGTCTTTGAACTTCTCCCTCATAATAAAGTGTTGGCTCAAATGTAAACCAAATAACAGAGCATTCAAAGTGTCTTCATGCGAGTAAACAGGAGTTCTTGAAAGAGATTCATTTTCTCAGAGCCTAAAATTAATGTCTGAAAATTGGGGCAATTCCTTATGTAAATTACTTACATCTGGGTATTAATTCACATTAGTAACACTAAGGCATTTAAATAACTATTTTACTCTTTCACTCATGCTGACCTGCTGTTTGTAGTACTTCTGCACTGAAAATGGCTAAAACCCTGTTAAACCACTTGTATAATGAAAGAATAATATTTTATGAATTTATATACACTACAGTTCAAAAGTTTGGGGTCAGTTAGATTTTTTTTTACAAGAAATTAATTAATTTATTTAAAATGTTACAAAAGATTTCTATTTCAAATAAATGCTGTTCTTTTGAACTTCATATTCATCAAAGAATCCTGAAAAAAAAATCTCAAAAAATTTTAGCAGTGCAACCATTTTCAACATCGATAATAATAATAAGTGTTTCTTGAACACCAAATCAGTTTATTAGAATGATTTCTGAAGTATCATGTGACACTGAAGACTGGAATAATGATGCTGAAAACTTAGCTTTTCCATCACAGGAATAAATTGCATTTTAAAATATATTAAAGTAGAAAACATTTATTTTAAATTGTAATACTATTTCACAATATTGCTGTTTTTACTGTATTTTTGATCAAATAATTGCAGCCTGAGAGCCAGTATGAGAGCCAGTACGGGCTCTAGAAAGAGATGAGACAAGTGTATTATGAGGATAATAAAGTGGGCCAAAGCATTTTTAAATGTGCTGTGTAATTATGTTTTAGATTACCTTTGCGGTCATCTAACGCTCACTTAAAGTTCATCTTTAAAATCAGTAATTTAATAACATCATTGAATGTAATCTTTAGCAAATCTCAAAATTAATATCCATTTTCTTTCTGTACAATATAATGTTGTAATATGAATTCACTTGTAACTTTTAAAATGGTTTTAAACTTTTTCCCATTAAACAGTTTGAAGTTCCATCTTTCTTTCATTAATTTACACTGCATGTATCTTTTATTCTTTCAGGAGAAGCCCCTTTCCCGCTCACTGCAAAGAGGAGAAGATGCACAATTTGATCAGGTTAGTATCCGTGTGTGTCCTATTTCACGTTTGTGTAGTATATCTCTCTTCCATCCTCTTGGATTTTCAATCATCCTCTCTCTCTTTCTCTTGCTCTCCATCACTCATTTCTGATTAGCACAGAACTTTTAACAGCAGAGCTGCGGCAAAGTGCTTTGTTTAGCAAAACACAAAGCAAATGAGACATCATCCTGCAATGGATCCAGTCAGTGCCATTAGGCCTGTGTGTGAGAAAGAATGAGCCAGTGAGAATGTGCTCTGTATGCAGAAAACCACAGCAATATGTGTCTGTGTGTCTCTATACTTTAGAGTGAACAGAGTTTTGGTGTGTGTGTGTGTGTGTGTGTGTTCTCGCTGGACATTGCCAGGAGCAGAATCGCTGTGTCATCCGCAGCAGTAGATCAGCACAGGCTGCTGAGAGTATGTGCGTACGTGTGTGTGTGTGTGTGTGTGTGTGAATATATCAGTTCAGGGTGTTGGAGTGTGTCTGCCAAGTGCCATGAGGGCCAGGAGAGCAGTTACATAACTCTCCTTAACCACATACATCATCCTGTCCCACACACACACTCACCTGATGCAGGCCGCATAATAAAGCAGGGTCTAAAAGTCTGGGATTCAAAATCAAATTTGAACCTGGAAATAAACAAATTTCTGGGACTTTGAAGCTTTTTAAACAAAGAAACATTATGACATAAATTGAATAAGATGTATTTGAGATTCTGCACTAATTTAGGTCACTAATGAAATGAGTGAATTTGTGAGCATGTGACTCTTTGAACAGAGGGTCAGATGTTCTTTCTTCCATTGAAGCCCAAGATGTGCTTTGGATCATGCTGGAGAACATGATCACCAGGTCTGATGTTTTGCAGTGATGTACAGTGGGTATGGAAAGTATTCAGACCCCCTTAAATTTTTCACTCTTTGTTATATTGCAGCCATTTGCTAAAATCATTTAAGTTAAACACAGAATTGTTGACATTTTTGCAGATTTATTAAAAAAGAAAAACTGAAATATCACATGGTCCTAAGTATTCAGACTCTTTGCTCAGTATTTAGTAGAAGCACCCTTTTGATCTAATACAGCCATGAGTCTTTTTGGGAAAGATGCAACAAGTTTTTCACACCTGGATTTGGGTGCTCTGCCACCACCATGCTTCACTGTTGGGACTGTATTGGACAGGTGATGAGCAGTGCCTGGTTTTCTCCACACATACCGCTTAGAATTAAGGCCAAAAAGTTCTATCTTGGTCTCATCAGACCAGAGAATCTTATTTCTCACCATCTTGGATTCCTTCAGGTGTTTTTTAGCAAACTCCATGCGGGCTTTCATGTGTCTTGCACTGAGGAGAGGCTTCCGTCGGGCCACTCTGCCATAAAGCCCCGACTGGTGGAGGGCTGCAGTGATGGTTGACTTTCTACAACTTTCTCCCATCTCCCGACTACATCTCTGGAGCTCAGCCACAGTGATCTTTGGGTTCTTCTTTACCTCTCTCACTAAGGCTCTTCTCCCCCGATAGCTCAGTTTGGCCGGATGGCCAGCTCTAGGAAGGGTTCTGGTCGTCCCAGACGTCTTCCGTTTAAGGATTATGGAGGCCACTGTGCTCTTAGGAACCTTAGGTGCAGCAGAATTTCTTTTGTAACCTTGGCCAGATCTGTGCCTTGCCACAATTCTGTCTCTGAGCTCTTCAGGCAGTTCCTTTGACCTCATGATTCTCATTTGCTCTGACATGCACTGTGAGCTGTAAGGTCTTATATAGACAGGTATGTGGCTTTTCCTAATCAAGTCCAATCAGTATAATCAAACACAGCTGGACTCAAATGAAGGTGTAGAACCATCTCAAGGATGATCAGAAGAAATGGACAGCACCTGAGTTAAATATATGAGTGTCACAGCAAAGGGTCTGAATACTTAGGACCATGTTATATTTCAGTTTTTCTTTTTTAATAAATCTGCAAAAATGTCAACAATTCTGTGTTTTTCTGTCAATATGGGGTGCTGTGTGTACATTGAGGAAAAAAATGAACTTAAATGATTTTAGCAAATGGCTGCAATATAACAAAGAGTGAAAAATTTAAGGGGGTCTGAATACTTTCCGTACCCACTGTACCTCATTTGTAATTAATATTGTAATTGTAAAAAATATTTTAATATTATTTATAAACTATTCTAGTATTTATTAAAATTTTGGAATTATCTTTTTTGTTTTAGTCATTTTCATACTTCTACTTTTTTTACTTGAGTTAGTTGTATTCTAATTTTCATTTAAATGTTCATTGACATTTTTTCATATTTTATCTAATATTTATATTTTATTTCAGCTTCATTTCAGTTAACGAAACAGTCATTTTAGTTAATAATAGCAACACTGCTTCTAAATGAATAAAATGCAAATTTTTGATACAATTGTGTGGAGTTCAACAAGCAAGAGAGTTAAAACAAGAGAGACAAACAAAATACTACATTATGACATTCATGTTGATTTTTTTTTCACTCAACTGTTTCAAATTATTGTCATTGTGATATATGCAATGAAAAATGTATTAAATTAGCAAAATGTAAAAATAATAGAGGTATTTTCATTAGTGGTCTCAGACTTTTGGATCCCAGTGTACCTCCAAACATCTCACTTTATTAACAAGCACACTTTTTCACTCACTCTGCATTTTTTTTCCCACATTGCTAGCACGCACACACTGATTTGACTATTGGATTTGGCTTTGCCGAGTCTCGGGAACTGCATGTTCAGTCAGTGACGTGTTGTGACTGCAGAGAGATCAGCTCTGCTGAATCACACCACAGTGAACTATACCATCCCTCACACACTCATCAGCACACACACACACACACACACACACACACACACACATCTACTCTACTGCCATAGCCCAGTCTGTGTGTGTGTGTGTGCGCTCGTGAAGCTTGGTGCTGGGTTACTGCAGTAAAAGGTTGAGTAACCACTGGATGTATCATCCTACACCTATCCCACCCTCACAATAGGACAGATCAATACCTGACTGCACTCAAAATTGCTGCCATCTCTCTTCATTCTCTTCCCTTTTCTTTCCTTCACTCATTTGTATATTGTTCTCTGTTCAACTTACCAGTGTATTTTGCTTTTAGTTTAATTGTACATTTTAAAGACATATAATATCTTTTGCAATCAAACTCTGTGCCGCAAATAACATATTTCGAAGGTGGAGAAACTTTGTACATTTTAATGAGAGAAAATGTTTTCTTTAGAATAACATGCACTGCTGAATCATGCATAACAAACACACAGCATTTATTATTTTATTCCAGTAGTTTTATGTATTATTTATAATTATTATGACCTACATCTGAGTGAAATAGATTCAGATCTGAATGTGAGCTTGTAGTCAATTGTAAGAAAGGGTTGGGTTTAAGTGGACTAAATGATTGGTGAGGTCCAGTATACATCACCAGAGAGAAATCGTTTCACTGGAAGATTGAATAAACATTACAAGTCAAAAAAAAAAGAAACGTGGGCATGGATCATCATAAGTCATTGATAAGATCAATATACATTTAAAAAAATAGTGTGAATGTCCATTTCATGCTGACTTTAATAGATACGTTAATATTTAGCAGGGCTGTAACCACCATAGACATTGAGGGGAACAAGTCCCCCATCCCGATAATTAGAAATAGCCAAATTGCCTGACAAAAATGGATGACAAAAAGGTTTAAAAGTTACATTTTTAGTCTGGTCTGTGTCAGCGGTCTAACAGCGCTCGTCATTGTCAAAATGATTGAGATGGCCGATCAAAGTAGGCAGGGTTTACGTTCTCTTTTGGCTCATGCACAGTCTTCACAGCACAGACGAGCGCATCAATCGATCTCGTAAAATTGCATTGCAGAGACTCTGTTCTTTCCGGTGAAATCACAAAACAAAATGCACACAAACGTGCCCCTGTTCTTGATATACAGTACATTCATCATTGATGAACATCTTTGATTTTAATGAGGAAAAAACCTATACGAGGGCAGATTAACCCGAAACCTTTGACACTATTAACAAATATTCTACCACTAGACCACTAGGCAATTGAATGCTAATTGCGGATCTATGTTTTTACTCACTAACGTGAAGAATCTCTGGATTAACACATTGTATTACAGATATAGATGTAAGAGTGAAATCACATTTTAAATATTCTCAATGTACTATTGAAATTTATTTTTTGACATCATAATATCATTTCTTTCTACAATTATTATTGTACATATCTGATTTAGCATTGTATTAGCAACCCCAACCCCCTTTAATCCACATGAATAGTGTGTTATTAAGCTGTATTATTATGCTTGTATGTTGCAGTTAATAAGCTCTATGAGCTCTATAGCAGAACACTGTTTGCCTTCGCTGTTGCGGACGTTGTTTGACTGGTACAGAAGACAGAGCGGGACAGAAGACGAGTCGTACGAGTACAGACCTCGCTCCAGCACCAAGTCCAAAGGGTAGGGAAACATGCAATTATATATCTTAAACAAATACACAGCATTGTATGTTTCTCTTTTCTCTGCGGTCTCTTTTTTTTTTTTTTTTTTATCTTCTCTTCAGCAAGAGCTTCAACAGCTGCAGATGTTGTGCTTCTTTCTTGTGAATTTTTATTTGGAGTTAATGTGTTGTTAATCTAACTTATGAATCCTGCACTTTTAATCTCTCTTTAGAGATGAACAGCATCGGGATAAAGACTACCTACTGGAGCGAAGGGACTTAGCCATAGACTTCATTTTTTGTTTAGTTTCAGTGGAAGTTTTGAAACAGGTGAGGTTTGTGTGTTTCATTGCTTAGGTGTGGTGTCTCTAAAGTCAGAGATAGGTGTGTTGTGGCATTAACATGCATAAACTTGCTAACAGTATATCAGGGATCCTGAAGTAAAGCATTGACCCTTATATCATAGAGTTGATGCTGATGAAATATTTTCTATAGATTCCCCTTCATCCTGTGCCAGACGCCTTAGTACAAGAAGTCCTTAACCTGGCATTCAAGCACTTTAAACACAAAGAGGGGTGAGTACACATACACAAATACACTCTTTTCTATGCAAATTCTACAGGTGTACTCTGGACAAATGCAAACCTGATGACCGATGCAGACAAGTAAACTATCTATAATTACATTACGTCATGTACATTTAAAGGTGCCATCGAACGTTTTTTTAAAAGATGTAATATAAGTCTAAGGTGTCCCCTGAATGTGTCTGTGAAGTTGCAGCTCAAAATACCCCATAGATTTTTTTTTATTTTTTTTTTTTTACAGCCTATTTTGAGGCATAATTAGAAATGCACCGATTCAGGCTGCGGCCCCTTTAATTGCCCGAGATCTCAACTCTATCATTGCATAAACAAAGTTCACACAGCTAATATTACTCTCAAAATGGATCTTTACAAAGTGTTCGTCATGCAGGATGTCTAATCGCGTAAGTACAGTGTTTATTTGGATGTTTACATTTGATTCTGAATGAGTTTGAAGTTGTGCTCTGTGGCTAATGGCTAATGCTACACTGTTGGAGAGATTTATAAAGAATGAAGTTGTGTTTAGAAATTATACAGACTGCAAGTGTTTAATAATAAAAATAGCGATGGCTCTTGTCTCTGTGAATACAGTAATAAACGATGGTAACTTTAACCACATTTAACAGTACATTAGCAACATGCTAACGAAACATTTAGAAAGACAATTTACAAATATCACTAAAAATATCATGTTATCACGGATCATGTCAGTTATTGTTCCTCCATCTGCCATTTTTCGCCGTTGTCCTTGCTTGCTTACCTAGTCTGATGATTCAGCTGTGCACATCCAGACGTCCTGCCCTTGTGTGATGCCTCGATCATGGGCTGGCATATGCAAATATTGGGGGCGTACACCCCGACTGTTACGTAACAGCTGGTGTTATGTTGAGATTCGCCTGTTCTTCGGAGGTCTTTTAAACAAATGAGATTTATATAAGAAGGAGGAAACAAAGGAGTTTGAGACTCACTGTATGTCATTTCCATGTACTGAACTCTTGTTATTCAACTATGCCGAGGTAAATTCAATTTTCAATTCGATGGCACCTTTAAATAATTCTGTATGTATTAATGGAAATATGAACAAAGATGTTCTTAATTCTGTGTGGAATGGCTTGTGTTACTGATGTTGGTTGTGATGTTTGTTCAACAGGTACTCAGGCCCCAACACTGGTAATGTGCACATCATCGCTGACCTGTACGCTGAGGTCATCGGAGTCCTCGCCCAATCCAAGTGAGTCCATCCCAAACCACACTGAACTTACAGTATGCCTTCTGTGTTCTTGCAAATTTTAAATATTCTCTAAGCAATTCGACAAAAACTTGACTAAGATGTTTAAAATGATTTGCACTTACACAATGAGTCCAGCCTTATCTGTGGCCTAAAAGCTGTTTTATTTGATGTAGTGTAAAGCAGAAGAATGAAGTTGATGCTAGCACATCCATTCAGACCTCCCATCAGAGTTAACAAAGCCCTCAAACCGCTCTCATTCTAACTCGCCTTGAGCTGAATACAGAGCCATCAATGATTTGTACAGTCTTTGGACACTTTTACTGTTACTTTAATTCTCTCCTCGGCACATGTTAAGACTCCCTCACAGCTACATGAAACTGTCTGTTTAAGCTGTAATGTAATTTAGCCCGGTGCTGTAATAGTCAGGGCCTGAAATTGATTTACCATAGTGCTCAACCTCCCCTTCAGTTTATGATTTCCTGTGCGGAGCCACTTTGCCCTGAGGACAGTGTTTGAAGAGGCTGTTTTACATTATATGATAAAGGCATGATGCGCTGACTGTTGTCCTTGCTTGTTTGGATCCAGACAGTTTGTATTGCTATAACAAGCTTTTGCATCTGGGATTTTGTTTTTTCCTTAAGGGAAACTTTAAATCTTTAAAAATTCCCAAAGACAACAATAAGACTAATCTTTATTCAACCTGCTATGTGGAGTGTTTAGTTTTGGTTGAAGACAGCTACACAAATTTGTTGAGCACTTGAATGAAACTTGACGCTGCATTTTTTTTTTTTTTATCAATGGTTGTGCGTATTGACTAGATGGAGTAGGGAATTTGTTAAAGCCCTTGATGAAATAAGAATAATAAATTATATTTGTGTGTTTGTGCAGGTTCCAGGCAGTGCGTAAGAAGTTCATCACAGAGCTGAAGGAACTGAGGCTGAAAGAGCAAAGTCCTCATGTGGTGCAGAGCATCATCAGCCTCATCATGGGCATGAAGTTCTTCAGAGTCAAAATGTATCCCGTTGAGGACTTTGAGGCTTCGTTCCAGTACATGCAGGTCGAGACACATACAAACACAGACATGTACTCTACGTTCCTGTGGCTTTCTAATGAGCTACTGAGGGTTGTTGTAAAATTATTTATCCACTGAAAGGGTCTTTAAAATGTTTACTTCACCCAAAAATGAAAATTCTGTCATCATTCACTCACCTGCATGTCATTTTAAACCCATAAGACGTTTGTTCATCTTTGAAACACAATGAAGAGAGAAAGACTTTAATAGAGATTTCTGTCACTATTGAAAATTCATGCAACCAAAAACTTTTCTAAAAGTTCATAAAGACATTGTAAAAGAAATCCATATGAATTGCCGGTTTATTCCAAGTCTCCTGAAGAGACATGCTTACTTTATATAGATTTAATTAAGGTTTTTATTAATATATAAACACTGATAAACACACTTACATAGAGCACATCAAATATAGTCAACGGAAGCACAAATAAGCTTGACTTTCAGTGGAGGGATAGAAAGTTTCCAGGTGAAATTAAAAATAGCTTAATTTGCATTTCAAAGATGAATGAAAGTTTTATGGGTTCAGAACAACATAGTCATGACAGAATTTTTAGATGAACTAACCTTTTAATTTTGAACGAGATGTTTTAGTGTTACATGGTGAATGTAGATTTAAATTTTAGAGGCAAAATGTCTTTTTTTCTTTAATCTGTTCAATTTGTTAGATCAAATATTATCTATCATAAAAGAGGGCTTGACCTTTTCAACAATTAATCAATTAAAACAGCTTCATAAATTTTACATAATCTCTTGAATTTATATTCAGTTAATTGTAGTAAGCAATATTTTAATATAAATAAATTTTGACCAAAAATGTAACATTTAGCTATGTCCCAAACACTTACATGATATTGCTAGCGGCTTGCAGGCTTGCATAAATTTTGAGCTCCATGTAAAATTAATTTTAAAAAAATTAAAATGACTTAAATGTAGTTGAATGATTCTGATGTTGATGATCAGGATTGTCTGACATCTCTTTTGAATGACCATTTGCTGAATATAAATATAAATATATATATAAACAAATACACTATTCCAGTTTTGTAAAAAGCGCCACATCATCACTGTGTTTTGGGGGTCAATACACTTTGAGTCTCCTCTCCTCTGTTGTCAGTCAGACAGTACTTCTTTTGTTTTATTTGCGAGCTCTCTGTAGTCATGCCTCATAAAATCTCTTGGGTAACAGTCTCAGAGTGTTGGCTCTACCTTTGCCAACAGGACTGTGTGGAGCCATTTCTTTACATTAGCCAGTTATAGGCAGTGAAATCCTGCGCTCAATATGTGCTGCATTTAACAAGCACCATAATCCAGAGATTTTTATTGAGCCAATAGCTGCAAAGAGATGCTATATTTTATAGTAGACCTCATATTTCTCCAACCACCGTGTTTGAGTGTGCAGACTGTACGAAAGCTTTAACATCCTTTTCAGTTACTAAAACTGTACATTTACAAGTTTTTCTTGAATGGTTAGTGTGAAGATTTGCATTTGATATATTATATGTTTTGTTTTGTGTGTCTGTGTTGGTGAGGCAGGAATGTGCTCAGTATTTCCTGGAGGTGAAGGATAAAGATATCAAACATGCACTGGCTGGCCTGTTTGTTGAGATCCTCATCCCTGTAGCTGCTGTAAGTACCGCAGAATTCTCCATTTATTAAAATCATATAATATCAGCCATGCTTGTGCAGAAATCATTCCTATGAGCTAGATTTTATATGCATGCTGCAGAACTTTCATGCATTCTGGCTGAATTGCCATATTGCTAAATCAACTCTGATTCAAATTAGTGTAATTTCACAATTTTATGGCAGACACAGTAAGCAGAACATTACATAACTTTACATTAATTCAAATCAGAATGTTTGCGTGATCTGTTTTAGTCCCATTCCATTTTTCTATTTTCTTCGTAGGAAAATGTACGACCAGATACTTATTTGTAATATCACTGAAGTCTAAGCATATATAAATAAATAAAATAAATAAAAGTTCATGCTGTAATTAAACCCTAAAATTGAGCTGTTATGTGTCTGATGGAGTATGATCAGTTGTGAATTTTTAAAAACCTACACCTCATCTCTAGGCAAAATCACAGAACTCCTACTCCTTCCTACTCCATTTTTGCTTCACATCAGTCACATACTCTGTTTCAATACAGATTGGTCCTTTGAAACTGTGCATTTGTATACATATCATTTGACAGAGGCTCTGTGACTCTTCTGCAGAGTTCGTGATGGTACATGTCTTGTCAAGTGGTTTGAGGTGGAGCTTGTGGAAGTTGCTAGAGAAACACAATCAAAATGTATTTCATTTTGCATTGACAAGATGAATAACTCTTGAGTGATTTGTGTGCTTTTGGGCTCTGAGCGGGTGTAGCTCGGCATGAGGACTCATATGTTTGTGCTTGTGTGTTTTTGGAAGGCGGTGAAGAATGAAGTGAATGTGCCCTGCCTGAAGAACTTTGTGGAGATGCTCTACCAGACGACCTTTGACCTCAGCTCAAGAAAGAAGCACTCATTGGTACAGTCCTTTTCTGCTTTGATACGTACTTTCCCACAATCCTCTGTAAACTTAGAACATTCTGCCACCCAGAAGGCTTTCTTTCTTCTGTGGATCACAAAAGGACAAGTTTAGCTTATCTATTGTACATCCTTTTCCATGCAATTGCGAAGCTTTGACGCTCCAAAAAGCACCATAAAACTATCATTAAAGTGGTCCATAAAAATGTGGGTATTGTATTTAAAACACTTTTAGTCTACTCAATAAAAATCATTGAGTGAGATAAATAGTTATGTACTGTAAATCTGCCCCAGTTCTACTTATGAAATGCATGAGAGGAGTAGCAATGTCCGATTCGTGGATGAATTATTCTTTTCAATGACTTAGTTGATCCAGTTCACGAAAGCGATTAATTCATGAGTCTAACATCGCTTCTTTTTCTTTCATAAACTCATGAACATCACATGGAGAACTAGGGTGGATGTCAGTGAATAAAGGCACATTAGAAGACTTAAATAGTGCATGTGTCACATGAACTGTACCTTTAATACGCATAAACACTACCGTTCAAAAGTTTGGGGTCGGTAAAACTTTTAATGTTTTTGAAAGAAGTTTCTTATGCTCACCGAGGCTGCATTTATTTGATTAAAAGTACAGTAAAAACGGTAATAGTGTTAAGCATTATTACAATTTGAAATACATTTTAAAATGTAATTTATTTTGTGGTAAAGCTGAATTTTCAGCATCATTACTCCAGTCTTCAGTATCACACGATCCTTCAGAAATCATTCTGATATACTGATATGCTGCTCAGGAAACATTTCTTATCAATGTTGAAAACTGCTGTGCTGCTTACATTTTTTTGTGTAAACCGTGATATTATTTTCAGGATTCTTTGATGAATAGAAAATTCAAAAGAACAGAATTTAGAAATGTTTTTTTTAACATTATAAATGTCTTTAATGTCAGGTTTGATCAATTTAATGCATCTTTGCTAAATAAAAGTGTTCATTTCTTTAATTTACTTCTCTCTCCCCAGGCATTGTATCCCTTGGTCACATGTCTGCTGTGTGTTAGTCAGAAGCAGTTCTTCCTCAATAATTGGCACATCTTCCTTCAGAACTGCCTTTCCCACCTAAAGGTAACGTTTTCTAACAGTAGCATGAATACAGAGTGTTTACTTTAGCTTAGTGACATTCTGTGAGAAAACTACTGCAGCTGAGTGTTTCACACAGATTGCACCATGGAAAATAGAGCTTAAAAGTAGCTATACAGAGTGCCAGTTACTAGTTTTGAGAGATTTATAGTAGCGGTAAATCTTACATTACTATCAAAAATGAAGAAGAAGAAAAAAACCCTGCAAAAATGAAAGAAAAAAAAAATGTGTTGTTGATAGATACAGATTCTGAAGCCTGGAGGCAGATTTGGTGATTCAGTATGAAACTTCACTCTGTAAATGGGATGGTTCAGTTACATAATTTTGGAGAAAGGTGTGGCATTACTGTTGACTTTTGTAAAATGCCTCTTGCTTCTATTGTTCCAATAATTATACCCGTTTCATCCACTCTTTCTCAATCATATCTCAAAAATGTGTGTGTTTGTGCTTGTCCTCGTTTTTTCATTGTCATTGGTTCAGCTACCAGGATGTGATCATTTTTGGTTTCCCTTTCCACAATGATTGAGTTTCCCTCCAATCTATGCAACCTTATCATGTGAATCTTGAGGAATGATCCGTGATGCTTTGATTTGGTGGTGGTGATTTTTATGAATGAGTGATTAAACTTAATGCAACTCCCTGCAATACCGATTAAATCCTCTCCTCACTTCCCTTTAATGTAGATCAGGACTGGATCAGAATCGGACTGTAGTGTGAATCTTACTCCTAATCCACTTTAGACTGCTTCTTACACTTCTCAAAAAGTCATGTGAATGATTCAGTATCAGAATTGAAGTTTTCCTCAGTGGTCTGGTGTAATGTCTTTAGCCCATTGAGCCCAGGTTTATGGGATTTGTAGTCTCAGTGGTGGATAATTCCTCTCCTGATTGATCCATGGATTGCCTTTACAGTTCTGCTTGTCTGTCTGGTTCCCTGTCTGTTCTAACCCTGCTATAGTTTGTCTTCCCTGACCAACAGACTTTAGTCAGAGTAGTGGACACCATATTTTATTTGAAGTGTTGTTTTCATTCGCATCAAGTCTACTCTGACTAAAGTTTTCACAATCACCCTTGCTTGTAATCATGTATTTGCACACACTAATCCTGCTTCCCTTTTTTTTTAAATGTATTTCAGTCCTGCTGTTTGTCTTCTCACCCATCTGAAGCTCTTCATCTGCACGCCACCTATATATAAATTAAAATTCAAATAATCTTCCTAGAATCTTTTGTCATTTTCATTCCTTAAAGGAAGTATAGATAAATGTTGGAATACTTGTGTTGATTCTGTAGGGAATCTGACACTGAAGTATTAAATCCCATGCACCCTGCACTTTGTTTTGCATGTTGTTGTAGCACAAAGCTTTGTTTTGTTCTTAAGTTTGTCTCTTGTTTTTTTTCTAACCTGCATGTCTTCCCCACCACCATCACCCCCTGTCCTTTGTCATCATTTTTGTTTCCCCTGCATGTTTATTGGCTCCAGATGCCGTCAAACAACAGCATCCGTAAGCAGATTGAGACCCTACAGGTGAGTTCCCATGGTTACCCACAAGGAATCTAGCCCCGCCTCTGAGAGGTCATGTGATTGACCTGTATTCCACATGGGCTTCCTGAGACTTTTGGCTTTCGCCTGTCCATAGAGGAAACAATCCAAAGTAGCTTAATTACCATCCTGCCGTTCTTAAGAATTCACACTGGAAAACCACCCAGTTCAGGGAGTAAATCAGGGGTGGGCAAACTCGGTCCAGGAGAGCCACTGTCCTGCAGAGTTTTGCTGCAGCCCTGATAAAACTCACCTGCGTGTAATCCTGAAGACCTTGATTAACTGGTTCAGGTGTGTTTGATTAGGGTTGGAGCAAAACTCTGCAGGGACAGCGGCCCTCCAGGACTGAGTTTGCTCACCCCTGGAGTAATTGATGGAAAAATAGACTTTATAACATCTGTGGTCACCATTAGGGGCGTCAGGGATGTTTTATCTGAGGCAGAACTAGCTTCACTAATAGTGATTGGAAGTTCATTCCGCAAAAAAGTTCCACAAATGGTTATTTCGGACAAAAAGAAAAACTGTTCTTTTGCATCATTGCGTACTGGCATCACTAGACCGTATATCTAACAATTTAATTTTATGGTATGCCATGCTGAAACATTCAAATAAAGCCACATGTGAACACATATTGCTGATTATAATATTACCTTTCATTATTACCTTAATTACCTGTTATTACCTTTCAATATTATTAAGTTAATGGTGTTTGTTGTCATGTTTCTTTGTGATCCTGCATTAGTTGTGTTATACTACATGGCGTTTACTACATTTTGCACCCAAAACACACAATACATAGGCTTCACTGATGCACAAACATGGATATATTGTATAAAACATGGATAAGTCTATAAAAATAGTCTTATAAACTCCATGATTTAGCTTATGTCTTATACCTTATATCCTGTAGTCATTCTCAGACTAGGTTCCTGCAATCGTTAGTTGAAAAAACAAGAATCAAAAAAGAATCAAAAACAACAGTGAGGAATTGATTCTTGGAATTCCAGAACCAGTTATCGGTATCATAATTGATTGCAAAATTTTCGGAATCGAACAGCCCTAGGCAGAACTACTGAAAAACTTGCACAAGTACTTTTTTTTTTTTTTTTTTTTTTTTTTAAATAAAAGCTTATTTTGTAGAACTATGCATTTTCCCAAAAAAATAAAAAGTAGTTGAAAAGAATTATTTCAAATTTTGTGTCAATTATTAAAGTGTTTATTTAATCATTTAATTATAGGGTTTTATTTCAGCTTGCATGGGGACTAGGTTCAAAACTCAACCTAAATTTTATGTTGCAAGCAAAATTGTAGTTTGACAGCAATCATTTCTGGAAGATTATGGAAAAGGCTTAAATATTGTCCATCAGTTTTGAATGGCCATGATGCCACTGATCTCCATCTTCCTCTGTAAAACTTTGAAGAGTTTAATTGTTTGTTGCATTTACAGTGATTTGCTTTGAATGTACAATTATTTTAAATGTATCTCATTAGGCCAGACGTAAAAAAAAAAAAAAAAAAGTAATCCAGATAAATCCATATAAATATGGCATCTCTGTCACTGAAAGACACTAGGCAGTCCTCTCTATAGGAGTTTGCTCATTTCTTATGTAGTTGATATTAGCTGCAAACCTTGCGATCATATCGCCCCCTATGGTGAGTGTTGGCCATTACACCTTGCTTAATGCTCTTTACTGCAGTCTGATTATGTGTGTGTGTGTGTGTGTGTGTGTGTGTGTGTGTGTGAGAGAGAGAGAGAGAGAGAGAGAGAGAGAGAGAGAGAGAGAGAGAGAGAGAGGAACAGAGTAGCAGAAAGAGTGAGAGAGACAACTGCTTAGTCAGTGACTCGATTTGGACGAGCCGTGATGTGTTAATCACAGATTCATTAGCAGAGTTTTTATGAATCCCTGTTTCATCATTCATTACTTCTGCTGAACAGCCAATTTATGAGTCATCTCTCTGTGCGTCGATGCAGTTAAAGCAGAAATTACAGCTCTTATTGGCTTGTAAATGGAGTCCAGTGCGTCATATTCCTTATTAGCTCGTCATGAGCAGCAAGTGAACTATTGATCACCCATCATGATACAGATGAAGCGGCAACTTTTTATCAATGAATCTGGCATAATTTCTGGGTTGGATTAATTTATGAATTGTTGCCTTCAGAGGTCCATTTTTTTTTTGTTAAGCCACTTTAAAACAATATATTTCAGGGCTCAACAATAAACCAGTGTTGCTTGAAGTCCATTATACCTTATAAACTGATTCCCAAAATCTATGGCTCATGTCATGAGTTCTTGTTGTCCAAGAGTTATGAGCATATTACCTGAATTATTTTGTGCCCTTCTTTGTAGAACAAAGACCCCAAAATGTCTCGTGTAGCACTGGAGTCTCTGTACCGGCTGCTCTGGGTTTACATCATCAGGATCAAGTGTGAGAGCAACACAACCACACAGAGGTGGGTCACATGATCCTTACACAATCAAACAGATTTACAAAAATAGCATGAATTTATGCCAAATACACACACACTAGAATACATGTAACACACCTAACCACAGACATATCATTATTGGAGGAAGTAAGCCTCTCACAAAGTTCTTGTAGACATTTTTTATATATATATATATATATATATATATATATATATATATATATATATATATATATATATATATATACATATAACATCTCACATTATCTCTTTTCCCTCACAGTCGTCTCCTCAGTATTGTAACAGCACTTTTCCCAAAGGGCTCCCGCAGCGTGGTGCCCAGGGACACACCCCTCAACATCTTCGTTAAGATCATTCAGTTTATCGCTCAGGTAAAAAAAAAAAAAAAAAATCCAGTTTTGGTTATGTCCCAATGTCCCATTCCCCTTCTCTATCTATTCCATCTACTCTCCATTATTATTATAACATGTTAAAGTAAAAAGCACATAATTCAGTCAAGAAGAACACTTGGGAGTGTGGTTTAGGTTTATTGCACAGGTTTTCTTTTTTCTTTTTTTGGGGTGAATGTGTTTGGCTTTTATAAGTGACTTTTGTGTGGTGTGTTTTTCCTCTGAAGGAAAGGCTGGACTTTGCTATGAAAGAGATCATCTATGACCTGCTGTGTGTGGGCAAGTCCCACAAGACTTTCACCATTAATCCAGAGGTGTGTGAAGACGCATACAGTACACATAATCACAAGACAAGCCATTCATTTTTTTAGTAACATTTAACACAAGTTCTATACATATTTAATATTACTAGAATATGAATTATGAAATTTGAATATGAAATTTGAATTTGAAATTCATATTTTTTACAGCATTTATTAGTCAAGGTTGATGTTTGTTTATAAACGTTATGCTATTCATTGTTAGGTGATATTAATATGCCTTGTTACACATTACAGAACATTTTTACGTAATTACAAGCAACTCTACTAACACTAAACCAAACCCTCATGTTGTTAATTCATATGCAATTATTTATTAATATAATTTATTAATAATTAACTACTTACTTAATTACACTCTAAAATATATATGTATATATATATATATATATATATATATATATATATATATATGGATAAAAATATAAATACAAAAGCTAATTATCTCTATCATTCTCTTTTTGTCTCAGAGGATGAATATCGGTCTGCGGGCCTTCCTGGTAATAGCTGACAGCCTACAACAAAAAGATGGCGAGCCACCCATGCCCACCACAGGCGTCATCTTACCCTCAGGCAACACACTGCGGGTCAAGAAGATCTTCCTCAACACCACCCTTACAGACGAGGAAGCCAAGGTCATCGGTACGAACCCTTACTGTTCCTACACAGTTCTCCATAAAGAAGATATTCTTGAGTACATCCTCTCCTACCCTAAAGCATTTGGTCAAATTGGATTAGTTGGTTTTTATTGGAATTGTGATTCCTTGAGCATTAGCTGTCCTCATTGAGCTTTCAGCATAAATGAAGCTGTGACTTCCTGCCAACTTTTTTTTTTTTTTTAATGTGAGAAAGTTTTAAATATTTTAGGAATGTATTTGTGGTCCATTCATCTGCTGCCTTTTGGCATTAGTCAGAATTTCCACAAATACCTAAATTTGACTTTTGATTTTTACTAGTTTGTTTCTCTTTTCCAATGAAACGCATTACATGCCTGCCCATTAGTTCAGATGTTGGTGTATTTATCTCGCCCCATTTTTTAGAGGCTGAGGAAATGCCTCTGTATGTAGTCCATTGTAACATTTTCCATTCTGTGTGATAACTAAGCTGTTCTCTTTCTGTGTGTGTGTGTTTGTCTTTCTAGGTATGTCTCTTTATTACCCTCAGGTTAGAAAGGCCCTGGATAACATCCTCAGGCACCTGGATAAAGAGGTGGGACGATCCATGAGTATGACCAACGTTCAGATGTCCAACAAAGAGCCAGAGGACATGATCACGTTAGTTTCTTGAGATTTTATCGACTTAAATATGATATAAGCATCTTTAATTTTTAAATTGGTATGAAAATAAATAGTGTTGTTTAACTGACTTTTATCGTGTTTAATGCATTTGTGTCTTCTGCTCTAGTGGGGAGCGTAAACCGAAGATTGATCTGTTCCGGACATGCGTAGCTGCCATTCCCAGACTAATCCCAGACGGCATGAGCAGACAGGATCTCATCGAGCTACTGGCCAAGTAATGACCTGTGACCCCCCACGTCAGCCCTCATTCATCACCGCAAAAAAAACTCCAGCCATTTCCCAATTCACTAGTTCTGTTGTTGTTAGAGAACAATTACATTTATACCTACTGATCATTCACTTCAGCAGAAATGTCTTAACTAGTATGAATTTTATGATTCGATTCTGATTCACAAGCTTTCAATTTGATTCAGTATTGTCTGAGGGCAGCCTTGTTTTTCATACATACGTGTTTATTAAGTCTTTATTAAGAGTTTAGTTACATATTAAGTGTTTAGTTACTGTAGGGATATGAGTAAAACACAGAAATAAAGATCACAATTATTCAGAAAGGTATGGACTAATATGGCATTTCCATATATGCATGACTTCCTGTACAACAACCGCAATCTGAGTCAGACTTCCTGTTATGTTGTAATAGCATGTAGTCAGAACTTGTACATCACTATTATCCACTTGACCTCTCTGCGGTTCTGGTGACGCATGATGCTGTTATGAAGATGATGATGTGTATTGTTTCTTTCTTGCATTTTGTAAGCAATGACTCTTTCTTTCTCCTCGGGTCCAGACTGACCATCCATATGGATGAGGAGCTGCGTGGTCTGGCGTTCACCACTCTGCAGGCTCTGATGGTGGACTTCCCAGACTGGAGAGAAGACGTGTTGTCTGGTTTTGTGTATTTCATTGTGAGGGAGGTGACTGACGTTCACCCCACACTACTGGACAACGCTGTCAAGATGCTGCTGCAGCTTATCATACAATGGAGACAGGCGGTACAGAGCAGCAACCGTGGCCATGATTCACAGGTGCAGTCATACAACAGAATTAAGTATAATATATACTCTACCTTGGTGAGCGTAAGAGAATTCCTTCAAAAACATAAAAAAATCGTACCGACCCCAAACTTTTGAATGGTAGTGTGTGTATTTATTTTATTTTTCTTGTATTTTATTATATATTTTTAACTTGTAGTTTAACATGCTATTTATTTATTGTATATTTTTTAGAGCCCTTCTCTCCCTCTGGAGCGATCTCCTCTCTGGACGGTTCTGCATGTGGTGGAGGGTCTGGCTCTAGTCGTGCTGTGCAGCTGTCGACCTGCAACACGCAGACTTGCTGTCAATGTCCTCAAAGAGGTCCGATCGCTGCACACGGCCCTCTGCATCGCTAAGGTAACCATCCGCTCTGAATGACTTCCTGTTGTTCACCTACTTCAGATGACCTTCTTTTTTGCTCTTCATATTCATTGCATTGTTTTGTTTTTCTCTCTCTCAGGGAGACGAGGAGTTGGCTATAGACGTGATGGACAGATTGAGCGCTTCAGTCCTCGAGAGCTTTATTCACCTTACTGGGGCCGATCAGGTGAGGAAATGTGGAACATTATGTATTTTGGATATTGGTGTCCCCTCCAGACAGGAATGATTAGAAACCTTCTGCCCAAAGAATAAAAATGACACACTATTTTTTTTTTTTATCAAGATTATCATATTTTTTGCCCCTCTTTGCTGTAGACAAATCTGCTGTACTGTCCTAGTGGAATAGACCTTCAGACTCTGGCAGAGTGGAGCTCGTCTCCCATCAGCCATCAGTTTGATGTGGTAAGCCCCTCCCACATCTGGGTGTTTGCCCATGTGACACAAGGTCAGGACCCCTGGGTCATCAGCCTGTCTAGTTACCTGCGGCAAGAGAACCTGCCCAAGCACTGCCCCACTGCGCTGAGCTACGCTTGGGTCTTCGCCTCCACACGCCTTCAGCTGCTCTCCCCACAAGTCGACATCAAGTATGTTTTCACTTTCAGTTGTGTCTCTATTTGGGAAATGGGTTAAACATAACTATATCATATATCTATATTAAACGTAACTATAACATAACACAAAAACATAACTATATCTCGATATTTTCACTATTAACTATTAACTAACTATTAACTATGACTTTTGCCTAAATAAACTTCTAATTACTGTTTATTAATAGTTAGTAAGGTAGTTGTTAAGTTTAGGTTATTGGGTAGAATTATGGGATTATGGGATGTCTTTAAGTACTAATAAACAGCCAATATCCTAGTAAAATGCATGCTAATAAGCAACTAGTTAATAGTGAGAATTGGACCCTAAATTAAAGTGTTACCCATAATTTAATATTCCTGTGTGACCTTTGACCTTGCAGCAGCCCGATCAACGCTAAGAAGGTGAACAGCATGAGCAGTAGCAGTGACTCATACGTAGGGCTTTGGAGGAACTACCTAATCCTCTGTTGCAGTTCTGCCACCTCTTCCTTATCTTCATCCTCCTCATCCTCTTCTTCATCGGCCCCCGGCTCTGTCCGCTGCTCCCCACCTGAGACGCTGGCATCCACCCCAGACAGCGGATATAGTTACGACTCAAAGGTCAGAGGTCTCAGCACCCTACCAGCTCTAATGTCAGATGCAATGATTAGCACTGTTAAATGTGATATATTTGGGACACAATATTTTAAATGATAAACAAGTTTGTGTACATGAGTCTCTGTGTGTGTTTGTGCAGATCGTCAGCATTCCGTCCCCTTCCTCTTTGTTCAAGCATGTGGTTCCCATGATGCGCTCTGAGAGCATGGACATCACTGAGTCTCTTGTCCTGGGGCTTGGCCGGACCAACCCTATTGCCTTCAGGTGTGTTTTAGGGTCACCTGCCCTAGATCTTTTTACTAGGTGTAAGTGGCTTATCAGGCTGACGCTTGGTATTGACTGAAATGCATCTGAAATTAACCTCCTGTGACCACTTGTGACTGGATTTCATGGCTACATGCATCACTTACTATGTAGACAAAAATTACACAAACAAGTAGAGATAAAGTGTGCAGAAAAACTACCAAGTTATGCTATAAGTATATGCTTAAATCCAGTGATATGTCTTGCAGAGAGCTGTTGGAGGAGTTAAACCCCATCATTAAAGAGGCGCTTGAGAGAAGGCCAGAGGTGAGTGGACTCCGTTAACATTATGGCACTTGACCATGAAGGAATCGCTGCTTACAAGGACTCATGGATAAATGTTCCACTTGACCTTTTAAATGCAAGCTTTTTTGTCCATCTATTTATGATTTATGATTTATCTACACAAAATATCTGATCCTTCTTCTTTTTTTATGTTCCTTTAGAATATGAAACGACGCCGGCGTCGTGACATTCTCAGAGTCCAGCTGGTCCGGATTTTTGAACTACTGGCCGATTCTGGAGTCATCAGTCAAACGTAAATCTCACACATATGCACACTACAAGTACACCATTTAAAAGTTTTGTTTTTGGAATAAAAGTATAATTTTTAAATAAATACTTCAGCAGGGATGCATTAAACTGGTCAAAATAGTAGATTTCTATTTGAAATAAATTCATTTGAACTTATTCATCTAAGAATCCTGAAATGTAATGTATCATGGTTTCCACAAAATGTAAAGGTCCCGTTCTTCGTGATCCCATGTTTCAAACTTTAGTTAGTGTGTAATGTTGTTGTTAGAGTATAAATAAAATCTGTAAAATTTTAAAGCTCAAAGTTCAATGCCAAGCGAGATATTTTATTTAACAGAAGTCGCCTACATCGAACGGCCAGTTTGGACTACATACCTCTACTTCCTCCTTTAATGACGTCACTAAAACAGTTTTTTGACTAACCTCCGCCCACAGGAATACACAAGAGTTGCGTTTGTAGAGTGTGTTTGTCGCCATGTCATCGAAACGCTGTTATTTTCATCCCGCAGTCCAATCACCGGGTCTGATTCCGGCTCAAATTGATAGGGTAAAATTAAAGACATGTTTACAATAACACTGAGCGCGTGCATCTCCACGTTATGGTAAGAGGCGTGACCTTTCCGGGCAAGGTTCGCTAAGCTGCTGTCGAATCACAACACAGGAACCACTGGCACAATCAGAACTCGTTACGTATTTCTGAAGGAGGGACTTCATAGAACAAGGAAGTCATCAGCCCGTTTTTATGACAGTGGAAACAGCGGTATACAGATAAGTAAATTATGTGAAAAATACTGTGTTTTTTTACACGCGAAACATGAACACATGTTATATTGCACACTATAAACACAATCAAAGCTTCAAAAAACCACGAAAAACGGGACCTTTAAAGCAGCACAACCATTTTCAAGACTGATAATTATAATAAGAAATGCTTGAGCACAAAATCAGCATATTAGAATGATTTCATGAAGGATCATGTGACACTGAAGAGTAAATAAACTTTGCCGTCACATGAATAAACTACATATTATTAAAATACATAACAAAAATATTAAAATACAAAACTATTTTTAAATTGTAATATTTTTTCACAATATTTATACTTTACTGTATTTTTGATCAAATAAATGGAGCCCTGGTGAGCATAAAAGACTTCTTTGCAAAAAATTAAAAAAATCTTGCAGACCCCAAATAGGTGTTTCATAAACTTGGAGTGGCACTTTTCAAACTCTCCAGCATGCATCACAGGAGATTTCTAAACATTTCCATCATATCTCAATGATGTATTGTGTTCAACAGCATTCTGCGATGGAAATGTAATTAAACATATTTGGAATAAAATATTCGACTCCTTAGTTTTCTTAGTTTCTAGCACTTTATGTATCCTTAATGACACGGTGTTTGTGCTAGAGGTGTGAATCATTACTTCATTGTCTCACGATTTGATTCAATTACGATTCGATTATAAAACGATTCATAATGCATAATGATGCATCTTTTTCTTTTATTAATAATAATTATTCTATTAATAATCACAATATAGTTGTTTTGTTATTTTAAATGTTAGTTGTGAACCGAAACATCAGATGCAAGTGCTTTGCTTACGAAGGACATATACGCAACTTTTTTTTTTTTTTATGAATATAGCTTAGAGTACTTTATTTACAATTAAAACATTACATTTATATGTATGATAGGCATATTTAATTAATTATTTTTTTTAATCTTGTTTTTATGCATCGATGTAGAATCGTTCACATCAGCATTGCGATGCATTGTTAAAACGATTGTATTTCACAGCTCTAGTTTGTGCTTTGTCTGTGCAGTGCGAGTGGTGGTCTGGATGGGGAGTCTCACTCTCTGAACAGCGCTCTACTGGAGTACGTGGATCTCACCCGACAGCTTCTGGAGGCTGAGAACGACAAAGATTCAGACACACTGAGAGACATCCGCTCTCACTTCAGTGCCCTAGTGGCCAACATCATACAGAATGTACCAGGTACACATAAACGGCCTTTTAGTAGCCCTTGAAACCAATAACTAAACTGAAATTGAACTTGAACTGACCTCATGATTGTGTTTCTGCAGTACACCAGAGGAGGAGTATATTCCCTCAGCAGTCACTGAGACACAGTCTGTTCATGCTCTTCAGTCATTGGGCTGGACCCTTCAGCATCATGTTCACACCACTGGACCGATACAGCGACCGCAACATGCAGATTAACAGACACCAGTACTGCGCACTGAAGGTACGTTCTCACAAAATACACATTTGCATTTGCAGCGGTCTCAAATTTAACTTTCATCGAGTGAATATGGTCTATGATGTGTGTCTGCACAGGCCATGTCCGCAGTGCTGTGTTGTGGTCCGGTTGCTGATAACGTTGGCCTTTCTTCTGATGGCTATCTGTATAAGTGGCTGGACAACATTCTAGATTCTCAAGACCGCAAGGTAACCACAAGCCACTCATTAGCATCACTAACCAGTCGACTTTTATGATGCGTGACGTGTGTGTATCTTTGTGCTCAGGTGCATCAGTTGGGTTGTGAGGCAGTGATGTTGTTGTTAGAGTTGAACCCAGATCAGAGCAATCTGATGTTCTGGGCGGTGGATCGCTGCTACACTGGCTCACGCAGGGTCGCTGCAGGCTGCTTCAGAGCAATCGCCAATGTCTTTCACAACAGGTACATATGACAGTGTTCCTGTGATAATTGTGATTGAATTTGTGTCAATAATTCAGATTAAATCAATACTGTGTGTTTGTTGTCTCTTGCAGGGATTACCAGTTTGACACTGTGGTTCTGCTGAATCTCATCTTGTTTAAAGCTGCCGACTCTTCGAGAGACATCTATGAAGTCGCCATGCAGCTACTGCAGGTCAATAAAAGATACTTTTTTTCAGTCAAGGGGGAAAAAATGTAATTTCTATATGACAACATATCAAGAAAGATGGACAAAATCATTTATTTTTGCCCATGCTCTGCTTCCTGTAGAAAGGTGTTGACAACAACCTGCTCATCCCTCTTTCTGTTGTGCCAAAAGTGAACAGTGAATGAATCTAGATTTGAAAGTGGTTTTAGATCTTGTTTTTTTGTTTTTTGTTTTTTGTTTTTTTGAGCCTAGTCAACTTCCAGTTCCCAATCACTGTCTAAATTTCAATTTTGATTGCATGCAATTTAATTGTGAAAGGGAAGAGGAACTTTGAAAAACTTTTTTGCATAGCCAGAGTTAAAGCTTAAAAACACTACACGACTTTTAAAATCATACACTTGCCAACTTTACAGAGGAAAACATGGGCATCATACGCTAAGTCTGAGGATCTGAGGATCACACACCAGACGTCGTTTTAAACACAACAAACTTACACAGAAACATGCACCACATTGATAGAAGCATGACAAGTTAAAACAAAACGGCTCAAAATATCAAAAATGTTTCATATCGTCCGACTGGATGGAATCGTAGTCTTAAGCCAAAAAGTCTTAAGCCCAGGATACACGGCACGATTTTAGCAATCCGATAAGATCATTACAAATCACACAGTGTGACATGGATCTATTAAACTTGGGTATGACAAGCTTGTAGACTATACGATGATGACACCTGTTGACTCGTGAGCTACGATGCAAGTTTCTGTAGAAGAATAAAACGTCATCAGCATGCACTAGTGGTTAACACAAAGACCATGTTGATTCACACTTCGGCAGTTGTAGTTTGTATGTGTTCTGAAACAAAAGGAAGCGGCGAAAGAAGAAGGGAAAAGAGCTTGAGATAAGCAGTTTTAAATTTTAGCACCGTCGCGTTGATTTCATGACGCATTTTCATTGGCTGGTCAGTAGACGTACAGTACAGTCCAAAAGTTTGGAACCACTAAGATTTTTAATGTTTTTAAAAGAAGTTTCATCTGCTCACCAAGGCTACATTTATTTAATTAAAAATACAGTAAAAACAGTAATATTGTGAAATATTATTACAATTTAAAATAACTGTTTTCTATTTGAATATATTTCACAAAGTAATTTATTCCTGTGATGGCAAAGCTGAATTTTCAGCATCATTACTCCAGTCTTCAGTGTCACATGATCCTTCAGAAATCATTCTAATATGCTGATCTGCTGCTCAAGAAACATTTAATGTGTACAATTGTACAAAATATTTGTGTACAATATTTTTTTTCAGGATTATTTGATGAATAGAAAGTTCAAAAGAACAGTGTTTATCTGAAATCTAATCTTTTGTAACATTATAAATGTCTTTACTGCCACTTTTGATTGATTTAATGCATCCTTGCTGAATAAAAGTATTCATTTCTTTAATTTTTCAAAAAAATAAAAATAAAAATTCTTACTGACCCCAAACTTTTGAACGGTAGTGTATAATGCTACAGAAGCTTTGTATTTCAGATAAATGCTGTTCTTTTGAACTTTCTATTCATCAAGGAATCCTGAAAAAAAAAGTACACAACTGTTTTCAACATTAAAAATAATCATAAATGTTTATTGAGCAGCAAATCAGCATATTAGAATGATTTCTGAAGGATCATGTGACACTGAAGACTGGAGTAACGATGCTGAAAATTCAGCTTTGCATCACAGGAATAAATTACTTTGTCAAATATATTCAAATAGAAAACAGTTATTTTAAATTGTAATAATATTTCACAATATTACTGTTTTTTACTGTATTTTTAATTAAATAAATGTAGCCTTGGTGAGCAGACGAAACTTCTTTTAAAAACATTAAAAATCTTAGTGGTTCCAAACTTTTGGACTGTACTGTAGGTCGTAGCAGCAAACACACTGTGCGTTGATCATGCTGAATTTCTGACACTGTCAGAAAATTATTGTAGGCTATCTTTGGTCTCAAGACCGGGAAAACGACCGTCTTTGTACCACTCTCACTGTACGACATAGGACCACCGATTATTTTACACCGATTGTTTCACGATGGCAATCTTTCGTCTGGGACAGCCAAAAATCGTGCAGTGTATCCCAGGCGTTAGGTCTGTGCCATCACACACTACGTGAGTTTCTGTTATATCTTTCAACTTCGACTGCCCAAAATCTGCAGACTGGCTTTGACTGCCAACAACTAGCATTGACTCTTCCAAAAATCTGGACAAATGTCATTTAATGTATTTTAGCCTTTAGCATGAAGTCGTGTCCACATTACAGCTTATTTTGGCCAAGAACTGGCAGCGTAGGAAGTGGGCCATCTGAATGACATGTAAAGTGACCAGCAACAGTTTGTGGTCAAACAAGTGCAGTTTGATTAAAGTTAAGTGCAACCAGCTCAATAACTTGTAGTAAGTAATGTGTATGCATGTGTTGGTGTGTTAGATTCTAGAGCCCAAACTGTTCCGTTACGCCCATAAACTGGAGATCCAGCGTACTGATGGGGTCTTGTCTCCAGCATCCCCCCTCCCTCACCTGTACTCAGTGTCCTACTACCAACTCAGTGAAGAACTGGCACGGACTTACCCTGAACTCACCCTGCCCATCTTCTCAGGTACCTGTGTTATTCTTAACTAAAACTAAACATCACTTTCTTAATTTGAATAAAGCTGAAATAAAATAAAATATCGATATTGGCAAAAAATTTCCCCTACATACTTACTGTTTTTGTAATGAAATTCTGGCTGGGTTTATTCAGAGGTGAGTCAGAGAATACAGACAGCACACCCTGGTGGACGACAGGTGATGCTGCATTACCTCCTACCCTGGATGAACAACGTGGAGCTGGTGGACTTCAAGCCTTCAGCACGGCGTCAAGAGGAACCTTCGTCGACGGAGGAAGAGGAGGAGGCCCATGAGAGAGAGATGATGATGGTGAACAGCCGTCGCTGGTTGAAAGGAGAGGGCTGGGGTTCACCACATGCCACTACTATGATCCTCAACAACCTCATGTTCATGACTGCAAAGGTAAGCATTGATTAGAGTTGGAGCTAAACTCTGTAGGACAGTGGACATTTAGGGCCAGAGTTAAGAACTCCTGATGTAAATATATTATTTTAACACATTTATACCAAAGTTTTTTAAGACGATCATTACATAAATGTTCATATGGTCTGATTTTACAGTATGGCGATGAGTTTGCATGGTCAGAGATTGAGAACGTCTGGACCACTTTAGCTGACAGCTGGCCCAAAAATCTGAAGATCATCCTGCACTTCCTCATCAGCATGTCTGGAGTCAACAGTGAACCAAGTCTCCTGCCTTATGTGAGTGACACCTGCCCTGGCCAGTCAGACACCAAATACTCAATACCTGAGCAGATGGGCTGCACTTGAGAGTTTGCCCATGTTACTTAACTAGTTTATTGGATACTATTGTGTTTCTGAACGTTTTTCCTAATATTTTGCAGGTCAAGCGTGTGGTGGTGTATCTGGGAAGGGATAAGACGATGCAGCTGCTGGAGGAGTTAATGTATGAGCTGGAGCTAACAGACCCTGTATCCTCAGCTGTCACTCATATGGATAACCCACCTTACTACCGCATTACTTCCTCTTACAAGATCCCTTCTGTTACATCAGGTATATATGCTTTAAACCACTCTGACTACTTATCTTTCTCAACATGACCTTTTTACAAATAATGTTTAGAATCATAAGACAAGGAATCTTGACTGTTCATGGGCTATCTTTATAGATACTTGAAAGAAAATTCACTGATGTAGGAACAATTCAGGAAACCAAAATATTAAAGAAAGCCTCCTGATAAACATGTGATCTAAAATCAGATGATCTAAGGAAACGGTCACATTTTCACTGTCATTTTGTTTAAATGTTTGTTTTTTTCAGGAACAACATCCAGTAGTAACACCATGGTACCTGGACCTGATGGACATCATGATAGCAAACTCAAAGATTCCAACATGGAGGACAGGTAAGAGTTTTAAGCAGAAAAAAACATTTTTTGTTGCATTTGTCCTCACTGTTTGCCCATAACAAAAAACATACAGCACGACCAGTGTTGTCCGAGTCGTGAACAAATTAATTCTACAAGCCTGTTCTTTTTAATGATTTGGTTAAAATAACACATTTCACCAAACTGCAAGTCATTACTTTAACTCGTATCCTACTGAATATAAACCAAGAACTGTTTATCAGCTATTACTGACTGGTTGTTCATTATTTGGTGCTTCCTCAATAGCACTTTGTTGAATTATGGAGATGTTAAGTGGTGCCTGAATTCAACTTTCTGTATATCTGTACAGTTACACTCATTTGGACATCTACACTGGTCTGAACAGTAATCTGAACAGACAGCACCATCGACTGGAGTCCCGTTACAGCAGCAGCTCAGGAGGGTCCTATGAGGAGGAGAAGAGTGAGTACATTAACATTACTGTCATACTTAAAATCAGCACTCCCTCTAACTTCTTATGTTTCTCCGGTTCGGATCAACAAATACTCAGTCTGAAGACAGACTCAAAAATGTGTGGATATAAAGGTAGAATCTGAAAAAATTTAATGGGTAGCATTTCAGTGATTTTTTTTTCCCTGTGTTTTTGTTTTACTGTATGTGAATTTCAATTCAAATGTTTGTGGTCTGGAATTTTTTATTTATTTTTTGTTACTTGGTAACACTTTTCAATAAGGTTCATTAGTTATCTACATTAGTTAACATGAACTAATAATGAATTGCACTTATACAGCATTTATTACTTTTTTTATGTTAATTTCAACATTTACTAATACATTATTAAAATCTGTGAACTAACATGAACAAACAGTGAACAACTTATTTACATTAACTAATGTTAACGTAGATTAGTAAATACGGTAGCAAATGTATTGCTCAAGGTTAGTTCATGTCAGTTAATACATTAACTGATGTTTAACTAATGAATCTTATTGTAAAGTATTACCAAATACTTTTATTCAGCAAAGATCTATAATGTGACAAAAATGTAATATTTATATATTAAATAAATGCTGTTCTTTTGAACTTTCTATACATCAAAGAATCCTGAAAATGTATTGTATGTCTTCTGAAGGATCATGTGACACTGAAGACATCACAGGAATAAATTACATTTTACAAATATATTAAAATAGATAAACAGTTATTTTAAATTATAATAGTATTTCACAATATTACTGTTTTTCCTGTATTTTTGATCAAATAAACAGCCTTTGTGAGCATAAGAGACTTCAAAAACATTAAAACTTTTGAACTGTAGTGAATGAACATGTTGTTTCTCTCTGTAGGTGACTCAATGCCTGTCTACGCTAACTGGCGTCTAAAGGTGATGGACCATAACCGGCCAGAGCCCCTCCCGTTTCCTCCCACTGGTGGCTGCTGGTCACCACTGGTTGATTACCTGCCTGAAACCACCACACCTGGAGTCTCCTTGCACAGGTAAAGGACATACTTGGCATGTCCAACATCAGTGTTGTTCTCCTTGACCTTTGTCCACTAACAACACATTGTCATTTCTTTACAGGTGTAACATTGCCGTGATCTTGCTGACCGACCTCATTGTAGACCACGGGGTCAAAGTGGAATGGAGCTCGTACCTTCACCTGCTACTGCATGCAATCTTCATAGGTAACACACACACAACTTTATAATTTCTTAAAAACATTAGCCCTGGAAAGTGCCACATTGTATACTCTGTGTTTGTTTTTGTGTGTAGGTTTTGACCATCAGCATCCAGAGGTCTATGAGCACTGCAAGCGTTTACTGCTCCACCTGCTGGTCGTTCAGGGTACCAACAGCAGTGTCCAGTCACTAGCATCTGTATTGCTCCGCAACCGCGAGCTGAATGAGCCCAGAGTTTTGACAGTCAAACCCACTCTTCAGGAGTTCAACCTCACAGGTACTTAAAAGCACAGGTGTTTTGCAAAATCTCTCTACCTAATCGATAATGATTCATTATAATAATAATAATAATGACCAATTGCAATATTAGCCATGTCCTAGTGTTTTTATACTAAGACTAAAATAATTGTGAATTGATTTGTCTCCAAGGTGTCGCAGAGCTAATGCCAGACTACCAGCCATCTCCAATGACTGACTCTGGCCTGAGCTCCAGCTCCACATCCTCTAGTATCAGTCTGGGCAGCTCAGTCCTGCCTCACCTCCCCCCTACTCTCCTTAATGAAGTGGACCTGTCTGCAGAGCAGGACGAGAAGGTCAAAAACCTCATCGAGTTCATCAGCTCCAGGTGAGGGGGTCACTGCACGCCACTATGTGATGCCAGTAATAAACTTTTCATGTAATTAGTTATTCGAGTAATTTTCAGTATATGTAGTTTAATCTCACGTGTCTCTGTGTGAATGAGCAGCACGGTTTCGACTAATGCGCATGGTGTTTTTAGCATCTCCCTTCTCACTATATGAATTTAATCTCCAGAGCTGCTCACACCATTTAATTTCATAAAAGTTATCATCCAATACACACTGGAACTTAAAGCTTTCCAAAAATGTGTAGACACTATTTTTGAGGATAAATTTGTTTTAAACACTTTTGTAAAACACAGAAAGGACAGGGCACACTGAATTTAGGTAGGTAAAAAATAAATAAATAAATAAAATGAAATTTGTATTTCATTGGGCCCTAAATTAAGAGGTACAACTTAACTTATTTGTTTACAAGTAAACTCCAAAGGGTATGTTTACATTCATTCTTGAGGTCTAACAAACATATAGAATGCATTTGTTCCCTATTAATGATATTAAATAAATATCGAATAATGAGTATCTTGATAAATATTGATATCAAACGTTATTTAAAAAAAATATTGTAATGATATTTTTGGCCATATCACCCATCCCTTTTTCAGAAGAGTTGTCTCTGTTCGAAGTTGAAGGAGAACTGCAAGTCCAGCTGGGGTCCATGATAGGGCACAATTGTTTATCAAATGACTTTCCTCATAGTTGTCTTGTCTCTGATGGGAAGGGAAAATGTTTTAATATCAAAAGCTTTAAATAATAATGCATTTCTACAGTTTTATTACCAAACATTAATGCTGTTCCTGGCAAGTTTCCCTGGATACACATTGAATGTATATTTATTTTGTGTTAAGTTAATGTTTTTTTCCCTCTGCCTGCAGCCATGTCTAACAGGAGAGGGTATTATTGCCTTGCATGCGTGTGTGTGTGTGCGCGCGTGCGTGCGCGCGCGTGTGTGTGTGTGTGTGTGCATGTGTGTGTGTGTGTGCATGTGTGTGTGCGCTCTGTCTCGTTTCTGTGTGAACGTTTGATTCAGAGTGTTTTTATACATACGGTTTATTTGTTTACTGGGAGTTGTGTGAGCCTTTGTTCTATGTTAGATATTTCCTGCTTTGTCACTTCCTCTAATTCTTTTCTTCTGATTGGTTGGCCCATAGGAAGCGTGGTCCACTCTGGAACCATGAAGATGTCTCTCCTAAAAACCCCAACATCAAGAGTGCTGATCAGCTTAGTGTATTCCTTCGTCATGTTGTCAACGTCTTCAAACAGACACCGTCCGGTAAGACATGGCATGCTAATTTCATCACATTATGTAGTGGACCAATTTCCTTATGAAGGAATACTTACTTTTTACTTTAAGTGAATTTAAATGTTTATTCTGTGGTTGATTTTTGTGATGCATGTTTGATTAGGTTATCAGTTGGAGCAGGAGCTAAGTGAAGTGGCTTTGCAGACCGCTTTGTCCTGCTCATCACGCCACTATGCGGGTCGCTCCTTCCAGATCTTCAGAGCGCTAAAACAGCCACTCACAGCCTCCACGCTGTCAGATGTGCTGTCTCGTCTGGTAGAGACTGTGGGAGATCCAGGGGAAGAGGCTCAGGTATTTAGAAATGTCCCTCTGTTCCAGAAGTATTGATAAGAAAGCAACAGCAGGGCTTTTTTTTTGTGCTGACTTGATCAGGGTCAGTACTTCAGATTTTCATTGACCCTGCTACAACAATATAAGTAGCAATTTTAGGCAACATTTTTTCTATTAAACTTTCACTTTATATTTATGTATATTATACATTTAAATAAATTAAAAAAAAAACATTTAAAAAAAGCTTTTTATGATATATTTTTGTCAGAAAAAGGTTTATATTTTTGATTAAAAGTTCTATTAAATAAATATAATATTTATATTTAAATTGAAAAAGTATATATTTAAATATAATATATATTTTTAATGAAGATAACATTTATTTAAAAAATAATTTATTATCTTTTTTTTGTCAGGAAATGTTTTATAAAGTATTTATATGTAAACAAAATAAATAATATTAATATAATATCCTTGAAACTTTCGAAAATTTATTGTTCAACAAATCTTCAAAGTTTTTTGATATGTTTTTGTCAGAAAAAAGTTTTTATTTTTATTAAACTTTCTATTAAAGCTGCTGTCCGTAAGATTTGCCTCTTAGTCGCCATCTCTGTTTGAAACCTGCAATTGCAGTTATATGTGGATATGCATAGTCTAGCTGGGACTCCTTCCTTTCTGTTTACGGACGTGACGTAATGACGCAAAGACGAACGGCTGCATGCTCGAATTTCCCACAGAAATCCACCAGTATCGATTTATTGTAAAACATTATTACAAGCTTACTGTTGTGAATCGTAAGGAAGGAAAGAGATAATTTTGAACACTGGCTGGTTAGGTACTTGCTCAAAAATTTATTTTGGATAATTTTTAACCAAAAAAAGTTACGGACTACAGCTTTAAATAAATAAAAAATATTTACATTTATTTATTTTTTTAAATATAATATATATTTTTAATGAAGAGAACAGTTTATTTTAAAAAAATAATCTTTTTCTGACTTTTTTTGTCAGGAAAAGTTTTATACAGTATGCATGTATATGTAAACAAAATAAATAATTTTAATATAATATCCTTGAAACCTTCTAAGATTCATTGTTCAACAAATTTTAGTTTTAAGATTTAATTTCAGCAAAACCTCATCTATGTTAGCCATTTAGATTTACTTTAATTCGATTTTTAAATCAGTGTTCATGTTGGCCCGATTGTACATGTAGTATTCGTGTCAAATGGCCTTCCTAAGTGCTGATCCCTGAAAGAGTCATAATCAAACATTTCATCTGTCTCCTGCAGGGTTTTGTTATTGAGTTGCTGTTGACACTAGAGGCTGGTATAGACACTCTGGCTGAAACGATGAAGAGCTACGACCTGCTTACTGCACTCTCACAGTAAGACATGCTCCGCTACAGCAAAACTTCCAAAAAATTACCATCGTATACAGCACATTACTAAAAATGCTGTCTCCATCTCTTTGTAGGGCCTCTCATGATCCTCTGCAGGGCACCAAGTTTGCCAATAACAGGAAAAGTACCGGTCAGCTGAACCTCGGCAGCGGAAGTTTCTTGCATGTCCATTACAGCCACACTCGCAGCAACTCCCTCCGTGCCAGTCTGATGGGTGAGCGCCTCGGAGACCGTCGCCGCAGCAATACCCTTGATGTAGCCGACCGCTTGGGCGGCAGCCACGGCAACCTTGCTCGCACACGGAGCTTATCATCATTACGAGAGGGTGGTGTCAGTGGCGATGGAGGAGGCGTAGGTGGAGGAGGTGGAACTGGAGGATCTGGTGAGGTGGTGCCACCGACAGACCCCACTAATCTGATGGCGACGGTCTTCTGGATTGCTACGTCGCTGCTAGAGTCCGATTATGAGTTTGAGTACTTGCTGGCACTCAGGCTGCTGAACCGACTGCTGGCCCAGATGCCCCTGGAGAAGGTGGACAGCAGGGAGAAGCTGGAGAGAGTGCAGGCCAAACTGAAGTGGTACAACTTCCCTGGCCTGCTGACGCTCTTCCTGAAGGGTTTCACTTCAGCTGCAACTCAGGAGCTCACAATTCACCTCCTCAGTAAACTCATCACTGTGTCCCGACACACACTCATAGACCCCTCACAGCTAGCAGGTGTGCCCATGGTTTCGGAAACATTTTCAAATCTGAAATCTTGTTGAGAATTGTCGTTCCTGGGTCTTGAAAATAAATGAGAGGGTGTATCCATATATTTATTGTCTTATTTCCTGTTAGGTTTTCCTCTGAATATCCTATGCCTGCTGCCGCACCTGGTCCAGCACTTTGACAACCCCACAGGGTTCTGTAAGGAGACTGCTGATCGAATCGCCAAAGTGTGTGCTGAGGAAAAGTCAGCCACACTGGCCAACCTGGCCCACATGATGAGCCTGTACTCAACGCACAGCTACTCGCGAGACAGCACCAACTGGATCAATGTGGTGTGCCGCTACTTGCACGACTCCTTCTCTGAAATCACCTTCAACCTGGTCACGTACCTAGCTGAGGTGAGATTAACGTTACCGTAACGTTATTAACGTACATTGAGTAATACCAATGGAAATAACAAACTATTGGGATATTGTTGAAGTGTTTACAACTTAAAGTATCTGAGCCTTTTTTTAAACAGTAATAAATCTGCCGCCCTGTTTTGTTTGCAAATACTTTCAGTATTTTGTTGCATCGGACCTTGGTGTAAGCAGGCCGTAGAACAAGTGGATGAATAATTTCATCTGAGTAAACTGACAAATTGTAATGTTTAAATAAATGTATAAATACATAATGAATACTTAAGTGTATGAATATAATGTATAATGGTTTATATTAGGGGTGTAATGGTTCACAAAATTCACGGTTCGGTTCGATACGATACACTGGTGTCACAGTTTGGTTCGGTACATTTTAGATACAGCAAAAAGAAAAAATAATTATTATAGTAAGGTCTCATATCCGCGGCTATAAATGTACCAATCACCGCGGTGATGTCTTTTGCCCTGTTTGAATCAGTTGGAAATGTCTGTCTAAATGCTGCGGGGATAGTTTGTGCCGTGGATGTTTCTCCTTTTTTTCGTCTTGTTCCAGATACTGACACACTGGGGTGATGTCGGCGTAAATGAGTTGACATGTTTCAAGTATTCCCGCTGGTGTACCCTATTGTCATGTAGCAGATGCGACATACCGTTGTTTTTTTTATCCACCACTCTCTTGCCATCACCATCATAGCTTACAGGGAATCCAAAGTGCACCCAAACACCAGACCTGTTGGTTATTGGAGGATCTTCTATTTCTGGTCTGTTAAACGCATTAGCCATTTTGCAACGAGCCTTCAGCGCATACTGAGTGAGTGAGCGCCTGACTGAGTAGCCTAACATAAACATATAAGTTGGTGTTTTTTTTTCTTCGGGGGTGTCAGGGGCGTTGCCTGTTACGTTGTTTGGGTTATTGGGCTACCTTGTTGAATGCATAACATTATATTTCACACACTTTTTTATTTTCCAAATGTAATTAATTAGTCCAATGAACCGTTCGTACCGCGTTCCGAACCGAAAGCCTCATACTGAACGGTTCGATACGAATATGCGTATCGTTACACCCCTAATAAATAAATAAAAAAAAAAATATATATATATATATATATATATATATATATATATATATATATATATATATATATATATATATATAATTATTATTATTATTTCTTAATATCAAAAGTTTAGGGTCAGTAAGATTGAAAGTATGCTGCATTTATTTGATAAAAAATACAGAACAATCAGCAATATTGTGAAATATTATTAATTACTGTATTATATTTTAATATATTATAAAATGTAATTTATTCCTGTGATGGCAAAGCTGAATTTGTAGCAGTCATTACTCACGTCCTCACTGCCACATTACCCTTCTGAAATCATTCTAATATGCTAAATTGCTGCTCAAGAAACATTTTTTTTATTATTAATATGACTATTAGCAATGTTAAAAACAGTTGTGCTGCTTAATTTTTATTTTTATTTTTATTTTTTTGGAGACTGGTGCATTTTTTTTTTCTTCAGGAATCTTTGATGAATAGAAAGTTAAAAAAAACAGTGTTTATTTGACAGAAATATTTTGTAAAAATGTAAAAGTCTTTACTGCCATTTTGATCAATTTAAAGTCCCCCTGAAATCAAAATGTAAGTTTTTTAGCTTTTTAGTATGAATATGTTAGCCTTAATGTTATTAATAAGCTGGTGTGTTCCAAAACAATGTCAAAATTCGCATTTAGGAGATATAAGGATTCAAAACTTGCAGTCTTTCACTTCCGCTAAAATGGATCACGGATTTTCATGACATCACATCGCGCTTCTCATCAAATCTTCTGTCCAATCAAATGCTCTCTAGAATCTGAAGTCCCACCCCCTCCTACACTATCAACAGACACTGAAGCTGCGGCTGAAATTGGTAATTTGTTCACACATTTACTAGTTTCTACATGGTGAATGACACAAAGTGCACTATATAGAGAATAGGGAACGATTCAGACAGTGTAAATATGCTTTCCTTTGACGCAAATGAAGTCCATTTTCGCGTTAGTATCACGTGAACTGCCGCAGCGTGAGCACAGTCTGCTCTGGCCCAGGGACACCAGAGCACAGAACGGATCATATCTGTGAGTCAGCTCAGACCATGAAAGGTATCGGACCCATTTAAATTCTGCACAGAATGCTGTATTTTAAAGTGATATAGGCTGTTCGATATATCGCCCTGTCTTCCTGTTTCAGTTGAAATTACATCAACACATTGAATAATGCTGTGCTTTCCAATACACTTCAGCAGGTCTTTAATGCCCCCTTCCTGAATAAAAGTATTCATTTCTTCCAAAAAAAATAAAAAATCTTTCTGACCCCAAAATTTTAAACGGCAATGTGTATGTTTATAAAAAAAAAAATTATAGATTATGTGTTGTATGTTATTATTATTTACATATTTATCTACAGTATTTGCTCCCTTAACAAGACTGTAAAAGAATAATTATTTCTCAAGGCACATTTTTCCAAGCTGAACTGTGCTGTCATGTAACTTGGTGCTCAAGTATATGTATATAATAATTTCTTGACTTTTTACCTCTTCTGTTTTAGTTGTTGGAGAAAGGACTGAACAGCATGCAACAGTCTTTACTACAGATCATCTATAGTCTACTGAGTCACATTGACTTGTCTGCTGCTCCTGTCAAACAGTTCAACCTGGAAATCATGAAGATTATTGGCAAATATGTACAGGTGTGTGTATAATTTACTTTTTCTGTCAACAATTAGAACATCTGTCCCTCCAATGATTTATTTTAGTATGCCTTTCCCATTTCAAGAGAATATGAATATAGAGTAATCCATGGGTATTTGAATTCCTTTCTTCATTCTCCCATGCCTGTGTGTGTAGTACTGGAGAGTGGACTTTGCTGTAGTGTGTATTTGTCTGTATGAATGGCCTTGGGGCTGTATGCTTTGTGAGGTGCTTTTGAGGAACTATAAGCTACATCATCGCTTTCTTACTCTGTGGTCTTTATTGAAGCTTTTCATCTTGTGAGTCCCTCGAGGTTAAAGGGATATAGTAAAAAATGGCTCAAGAGTTTTGTTGTCTGTGTGTTGCCACAGAGCCCGTACTGGAAGGAGGCCCAGAACATTCTGAAGTTGGTTGTGTCCCGCTCAGCGAGTCTGGTGGTTCCTGATGAGGTGCAACGCTCCTACAGCACAGAGTCGACCGGCTCCCCGGAGATCGCTTTCACTCGCATATTCAACAACTCATCTAAAGAACTGCCAGGAAAAACATTGGACTTCCACTTTGACATCTCAGAGGTGCTTGGCCTGCCATCTTCTGTCTTGTATTTTGTTTGTTTGTTTGTCAGTGTATGTCTATTCTAATTACCTCATCATCATAATATCTTTTTTTGACAGTATTTTTTAACCTTTGACCCACAGACACCTATCATAGGTCATAAGTATGGAGACCAGCGAAGTGCAGCGGGGCGTAACGGAAAACCCCAGGTAATCGCCGTGACAAGAAGCACCTCTTCTACTTCCTCTGGCTCCAACTCAAATGGGCTGGTGCCAGTCAGCTGGAAGAGACCACAGCTCTCACAGGTATTGTCAACTATTATGAAAACCTGTCAAATTTTAATTAACCAACTAGAGCTTTGAATGATTTTTACCTCTAATTTTAACGGTAATGTTGTTATCTGCTTTTAGCGGAGAACTCGGGAGAAACTGATGAATGTCCTGTCTCTATGCGGCCCAGAGTCTGGCCTGCCTAAAAACCCATCTGTACGTTTTCTTTCTGTTTTTTCTTTTTTTTTTTCTCTCTCCACTATTCAGAATGTTATAAGGTTGCATAATCTTGGCAATGGCTAATTACACCGCTTTTCTGCAGGTGGTGTTTTCTTCAAATGAGGATTTGGATGCAGGTGACCAGCAGACTAGTCTGATCCCCACTGTAGAGGAAGTGACACGGGAGGAGGAAGTGCAAGCAGAAGATGCAGGAAGTGAACAGCAGTTTGGTGTCTTCAAGGACTTTGACTTCCTGGATGTTGAGTTGGAGGATGGAGAGGTGAGCCCGGATGCTCTGGGCATGTTGCCTCATATTTTGATAGTTAGCAATCAATCCTCAAAGTCTTTTATTGCAAACATCTCAGAACTGATAAATGATTCACCTTTAACAAAACAAAGAAAGTCTGCATGTGTAGTAAGTGTATTTCTCTGACATCACCTGTGTCCGTTTGTGCACCTCCACATTAAGACTCCACAGTGTCTTAACTCTCCCTAACACTCTTATTATCTTTTTTCCTCTTTTGCGTCCAGGAGCTTCAGGTAAGTTTTAAGCAGTGTTTAGGGAAAAGTTTGTGTTTTAATCTATAATTGTTTGGCCTCATCATTCATTTGAAAATTTGCACCCGTTCAGAAATTTCACAAAATCAAATGTGATTTCCTGCTAGCCAATCAAGTGTATTTGTTTTTATAATTGTAGCTAATGGTTGTCACAAGTACATGGATGGTGCAAATTAAACAATTTCCATTTAAAGTAGAGTATGAAGTATATTTTAAATAGTCAATGTTGAGTTCTCTGTGTTCCACGACCCCACTGTGCTCTGTGGTTGCGTTGCGCATATTGTCTTGTGTTTTGTATTGTGTATACATTAAATTTCTTATCCTTTTCCTTCTGTATAATTCACAAAGCATGCAGTTTAAAGTTGATCTGCTTTCCTCTTATTGGTTTTCTCCTTTTCCACCTGCAGGGGGAGAGCATGGACAATTTCAACTGGGGTGTGCGGCGTCGCTCTCTGGATAGCATTGACAAAGGTGACACCCCATCTCTACAGGACTGCCAGTATTCGGGCAGCACGCCCAGTCTCATCCAGCCGGAGGACACCGATGAGTCATCTGAGGAGGAGGTACTGAGCGCTAGCCAGATTCTCACCCGCTCCAACCTCGTAAGTCCCCTCTCCTCTGGGCCCCCTCCACACAGGGGGCACCGGCATGGTGTGTCTGTGCGCCAGATTGGGCTTAGACGCTGCCGCGGCCTACCTAGGCGGGGTTAGAGGCTTGCTTTCTGCATAACCCGCACTTCCGGTGAATTTAGACAAGTGCTCTCTGCACTTCTCCCAGCCAAGCCAAATGTTGATTTTTAGCATTTCAAAGACCTTCTCAGCCTTTACTTCTATTTTGAATCCCTTTTTTTTTATTTGATAGGGATAATAAAAGGTGATGGGGATGCTTTTTTCAGTCTTTTTTTACTGATCTATTAGCCAGAGAAACTTTTAATACAAGGATTTAGCTGTCTTACGTTCTTATACTAACTTTGCCATAATTGTTTAGCATAACTGCATGACTATTTTAATGGCCACACAGAAGTTTTTGCAGATTTGCACAAAATTGAAACATCTGTCATTCATAGAGTTGCACATGGTCTTGTGTTTATTAATTATTCATATAATTTTATTATAGTTTCAGTTAAAAACAAAAAGATATTACTCTCTAATTAAATTACTCCAATTCTTAAATATGAACACAAACTCACATAGAAACATGTGCCTTGTTGCTGTGTTCTTAAATTTGCTTAAAATATCAAACTTGTTTGAAATCCCCCAACTGGATGGATTCATACTCTGAAGTTAAAAAAATCAGACTCTGTGTCCATCATACACTACGTGATTTTCTGAGAAGTCTGCAAAAAAATCTGCATATTCCTTGTGGCCCCTCTCATTACTTAAAATGCTCAAATAGTTTTTATATGCAAGCTTAATAATTTTTTACATTTCAAACTCTAATAAATTATTGCAGCCTTTTGCTTGTTAATGGGGCATGAGCTACTAAGCAGAGCTAAAGAAAACTGACCCTTTAAACGCTGCTGAGTGAAAGTCATCTTCTTTTTCCTGTTTTTGTCCTTTTCCTCCTACACTGTTTGAATAAGACTTGAATGCAATTGGTCTTGCCAGGTTCACATAATTTTGTCTGGCATGCCGCATGATGTCATATAAAATATATAAAAAGTGCTGAACTCAGGAACTACTTTTCATTGATCCATTACGTGCATCGTGCATCGTAACACTTAGTCCAGTGCAGAGATTTCCACAGCAAATGCTATGTTTTGCTACATTTTTTACAAAATATTGATCAACTTTCCTTTTTACGCAGCTTAATAGTGATTCTGCGACGGATGACGCCATATCCAATCACTTGGACTCGCTCCAGCAGTCGCAAGAGTCCTCCAGTAGTGTCCTGATTGAAGAGGCCACACCCACCCCACCGCTACCCCGCCCAGACAGCCCCACCCCCGAGACCGCCCACTCTGACAGCAATAGCAGCCAGCTGCCTGAGGTGGGATCAATCAGGAATCTCAATAAATTATGGTGCACGGGTGCTATTTAGCCATTTGCTTTTTGCTCTCTTGTGGAGTTAACTGGTGCTGTTTTCTTGTCTATCAAATTCCCCCTATCATCCAATGGTGTCAATGTCAAGCTTTTGCTGCTAGAGTGTTTCCAAAAAGTATTGTGTTTTACACACTGGGCACTGTCTGTTTCCTTTGCCAAATACTGGCATATTCTCTTTTCCTCACACTGGGTTGCTTTATGGGACACTTGCCATCATTGACATTAGATAATGATTGATTGCTATGAGGGTGGGGCTTGCTTGCCTGCTTGATATGTGATTGGTGAAGAGATTATCATCAGGGACAAACATACACCTCAGGCCTGCTGTGCTAGAACTACCTCAAATTTGGTCCCAGAAAGGTTGAAAAATACAGACGTTAACACGCTTTAGGCTCTGATGATGACCACTCACTGCTATCCACGGACCTTCAAACTCACCGTAAGTATTGTAGAAAATTATCCCACCATTCTATGGGGTTTAAAAGGCAGTATCCTCAAACATGAGTTTTAAGCGCATTTTCTGACTGTTGATAATCCCTGACTGTTTTACATGGATTGATTATAGCCGTAGATATCAGTTTAAACATGTTTATCTATTTGCCAACCATCAGTTGTACTCCAGATAGCATCTGCAACAACTTCCAGAAGCATGTGGAGTGTCTGTAAACACAGCTAGGGATGAGGTTAGGCAGACAGTGTAGAAAATGAGCAGAAACTCATGTATGTTGATATTGTCCTTTTTAAATCACTCTTAAAGTAATAATTCACCCAGACATTGTCGTCATTTACTCACCCTCATGTTGTTTTCGGTGGGACACAAATGAAAGAATTTTGAAGAATGTTCAATCTGATTTTTTTCCATACAATGAAAGCATAGTTGCTGTATGCTGTCAAGCTCCAAAACTACCAAAAAAAAAAATGTTATCAAAGGTAGTTCATATTACTAATGCATTATATTTCAAGTCTTCTGAAGCAATGTAATAGCTTTATGTCATAGACTGAAATTTAAACTTAACCAGTGGCATTTGGTGTCACTGACAGTGTTAGAACTTAAACTTATTCATTTTAGTTCATTTCCAAAGCAAGATTTCTCATTTATAAATTTTCTAATTCTCATTTAAGTTTATCTAATATTTATATTTTATTTTATTTTTATTTCAACTACCAAAACAAACACTAACAACAACAACACTAGAAATGACATCTGAGAGCCACAGCAGAGGGGAAGTCTTTCAGTGAATATGACTTCAGAAGACTGAATGGTTTTGACCACTTTTTGGAGCGCTCTTGTGTTCTTTTTGAAACTTAGCAACCCCTGGTCACTATATGTTTTCATTGTATGGAAAGAGCAGTGTGAAGATTCTTCAAAGTACATTTTGTGTTTCATTGTTACACCTTTTGGAAAGACATAAGGGTGAATAAGTGATGACAAAATGTTAGTTTTTGGATAAGGAGCAGCCATTCTGTAGTGATCAAGTAAAAAAAGATGCACAGCCTGACTGAGAGACCACTAACAGGCTTTAGCCAGCCATGTTTCTAACACTGTAACTTAACTAACTGCTGATATCTGCATTATGTTTTTATTTTCTTTTTTATTCCAGTTAATTTGGTTGATGTTTAATTGACACACTTCTATCCTGGAACAATTATCTTTTTAGGAAGTTCCCACAGGTCAGCCTTCATATGCACAACCATCACTGTTAAGATGATTTTCAGTCAAAATGAAATGACTATGTCCCCTAGTCACAATTCATAGCAGAATACTCCTCATGTTGATGTTAATGAATGAACAAGTTTTGTTCAATACTTACTCAGTCCAGCCAAGACCAGTTTAGTCCAGTCCAGTCATACCTCAATATCAGCTCAAGGGCATCTCGCCTGTCATTCTCCAGCTCTTAGCGTAATGAGTCCAGATAAAACCATCGATAGTCTTACTCATCTGCGTGGCCACCACAGCCAAGAATACCTAAAAGCTTTCTCTAATACGCCTCTGCTTTGGCTCCACGCCACCCTCCCTTCTTCTGTTAATGCATTAGACTCATAAATAGAAAGGAGGAGGAGAAGAAAAAAGAAACTCAAGTTCGTTCATTTAGATGTTGTTTTTTTTCTTGGTTGTCTCTTTAAAGTAGGTTTGAATAAAACATGAGTCTTGGATGGAGCAGTTTGTTCCCAGAGATGTTTTACCATCATTCATGTTGTGCGCTGGAATTTATCATAATGACAAATCATCCATCATGCATCTCAAAGATTAGGAGTTTTACATGTTACATTGAGCTCATGTGACTTTGACACCCATTGCATCCATTGTGTGATCTCCAAGAGTTTGAACCTCGAAAGTTTTAAGTTCTGGTCAAAGATAAATCTTCGATATTTAAATTTTTTTTAAATTGTTGCCGTAAACGTCTGGCAGATTAGTGTCAGAAGCAGGACTTTTATTTTGACAGCGCAGAGAGCACAGTCATTGTTATACAGTTCTAATAAATTATTTGATAGAAATAAATATTTAGGTATTATAGCAAGCCTTATATTACGTATTATAGCTTTTTTTTTTTTTGTATTTCTACGAGTAATAGGCAAAAAAGTCAAATGCATATTGATTTATTCTCAAAGTATTTATTAATTTGCTAAATTTTATGTAAAAACAATCTTTATATTATATACAATCCAGTGCTTCCCACAGGTTTGAAATATACGTGCGGTGGTAGCCGGGCAAAAAATCCTCCTATTACATACGGCACAAAAATGGTCTACTACATGTGACAAACAAATTATGTGTGATTTTTAACAGTATTTTTATTTATTGAAATTAATTTTAATTACATAACATATTACATTTAATTACATACTAATATTATGCATTATTATGCATTGTAAATTATGCAAAATTACAGCATTTAAATGGTTTACATTTTCCTTTGTTCTCCTTGTTGTCATATAGTGTCTCTCTCAGTGAATGGGACACAGATTTTACTAGTAAAATTTATAAAATGAATAATATATGTGTCAAATAATGTTCTTAGTGTTTTCTTCCTGTGGGGGAGACTACAATAATTTACAATGAATTAAATGGAAATCAAATTAAATACAATTTATTGTGTAATCAAAATACCAATAATGCCCAAAAGAAAAAGAAAAAACTTAGCGTGTGACTTTTAATTATAAACAAGCCCGAAATACACAAGTACTCTTATTTTGAAATGTCTGTACTATTGCAGGCTGATCCTTCAGATTCTTAAAATCGTCTAAAACATTTTATATAAAGGCCATAAAGTAGACTTAGTAATAATTCATCAACTTGAGTTCATTAGCAATCGCTTGGCATAAATCTGCACTTTTCATTGATTGAGAATCACTTTGAAGCAGTCTGAAGCTCTGTTGCGTGAGCTTGTAGAACTCGCAACAGCGCCCCCTTGTGACTTTGCAAAATGCAGCGCTCGTTTGAATGTTAGCGGGAGTAAACGGTTCTGAAGCACACATAACGAGCAGGTTCGAAACGACTAGTTAATCGATCGCGGATGGTTTCATTATCTTGCGCGGATATAAAAGTATAAGAGGATAAAAATAATAAAAGCAAAAATGTGTCTCCGAATATACTTGGGCGGGCCGCCCACATATAATAACGGCCGCCCAAGTATATAAAGTCTATGTGTGGGAAGCACTGCAATCTTTCTATCTTTATGTTAAATTGTTTAATATCTTATATACCTGCATCCCTATAGAGGACAAGTGGTTTAAAGAATGGATGGATGAATATCTTGCATATTTTGGCTTTATATCGGCCGCCTTACTCTCTAAGATACAGGTATCAGCTATCAAAAAAATCCATATTGGCTGCCCACTAGTTTTAAGCTACTGTTATTAAATGGCCTTTCATGCTGCTTCTGTTGTTTTTACGGTCTCATGAAGTAGAAGACAGAATTAGTCATTCACTGCTGTAAGTATCTGTGGAGTCCTGATTGTGTGTCTCAGGGTAAAGATGTTTTCCCATGAGTTAGATTGATTTTATTAGTTAGCTGCTATTTAGCTTGGTGCTTCATGTGATTTATGAATGGAGATACAGTGGTCCATTTAATACAGATCCTCTGATGTCACAGGTTTATTCCTCTGCAGGTCACATTTGCATCGTAAGTCAATGGTGAAAGATTAGCCTGTACCATTATTGATTTTTTTTTTTCTTTTTTTTTTTTCTCTCCTAATAGAAGCACTGAGAGCGTATAGCAAGGCCATTTTTTTGAGTGCCGATGCTTAAGGGTCCCTTGGTGATGTTCTCTCTAAGTGTAATGTCCATGCTGCCCACCTGGACTAAATGTGGGCTCAAATAAATAGTTGTGTTTACAGCACAGTAACAATAAATACAGTTTCTATCGCTTGAGTGTTGTAATATAGTACAGTGGGTCTGCTAGGTGCTTAATGCACACAAATTCACAGCAAAGCAGCCTTAATAATTACTCAAATAATACAGCTTTTTGTATTATTAGAGTATAAAGCACTCACAAGAACCATTTATTGTCCTCTAAAAAAACGTCGCCCCATTTCCTGACTGCCCTTTACTGTCCATGTTCACATTTGCAGGATGCCAGTGTAAATGCAGCAGATGAATTAAGTAGCAGTGTCAGTGAGGATACGGGGTTTGGCAGTGCCCCTCCTCTACCCTCAGACCCCCCTGAATTATGTGACTTACCTGACTCCCAGGACCCTACCGACGACCTGGATCCAGCCCCCCCTCCTCCGCCGGCTGTGGACAGCCCGCCTGGATCCCTCTTCGATGACGAGCCGGGGCTGCCACCCCCCGTCATAGACTCTGCCTTGGGCTCCATGTGTGAGGAGGAGACAGTTCTACCCCTGGCTCTGGACTCGGCCCCCGATTCAGTATGCGAGGAGGATGTGACATTGGCTTTGAAAGAGCTAGATGATAGGTGTGAAGAAGAGGAGGCCGATTTTTTCGGCATGTCCAGGTTGGTTTGATTTCTGTTGTAAATGTAATCATTCATAGGGTTGAAAGTTCCCGAAACCCTGATACTTACATAGACAGCTACCTTCAAAGGCAGCATCCTAACCAATAATGAAACCTCAAAGTAACTGATCGGAAATGCTCTTCATAGGCAGCAAGTCACTTGCAAGCAACACAACTAGCTTTTCTCACATGAAGTGCAGCATATGAAATTATAAATTATGAAAACACATTAAGTAAATTATGAAATACACACTCATATAGTTAAAGGCTGACCAAATGGCAATAATTCCCTATAATTTGTAACGGCTTTGGTCAGGAGGGCACCTAGGATGATGTTTAGTTAGGCCACTCACCGTGCTATAGAGTGCGGTAGAATTAAAATGGCAAAAAAAAGCACTTTTTTTTTTTTTAGCAATCAAATTATGTACACTACTGTTTAAAAGTTTTGGGTCTTTTTACGTTTTTTTTAAATGTTTTTGAAGTCAATTATGCCCACCAAGGCTGCATTTATTTGATAAAAAATACAGTAAAAACAGTCATATTGTGAAATAGTATATGTAATTAAGTGTCTTTTATACCATAAACAGGCATCCCTTTTTAACATAACACATTATTTTCTGGGATGCATCAGGAAGGATTAGTGTTTACACTGCAGATGCGACATGGTCGCATGAATTTTTGATTACCTCTAAATAAATTTTGAGTGATTAGATCACAAAATGTTTTTGACCCCTGTGTACAACGGTTTTATTGCTGTCCACTTTTGATCGGATCATCTAAGATCTTAATACCAGATGTAAACAGTGTCTATTTTTGCTCATTACTGTACAATTTAATACCATTCACGTTGTGCTGTGAATAATAAGGATGAGTTTCATTAACGCTGTGAATGGTGATCTCATACTTGGCAATATTATTGCTCTTGAAGGTCAGGCATCTATACCTAAGCACATCAGAAAGTGCCCTCCACAAACTCACTTTATTCATTCTTATACACACACACACACACACACACACTTCCTCTGCAGTGCTATATATTATCCTCTAAGCCCTGATGTGTCCGGCTCTTCCATGATCGATTAATAAAAATTATAGGTAATGATTCAACAGAGGGCTCTAATTACATTTTTGCGCATGCATGGCACCTATGAGGGCCTTTCCTTGCTCTTCCTGGCAACTTTCTGCAGCTGAGATTCATTTAACAGAAAGAGAGGCTGCATTTGTGAATCCGCGCGTGTGGGAACCGCTCTGCTGCACAGCAGCGAGTGGGGGAGGGATTGAGAGGGAAAAACAGAGAACGTCACAAACTCAGCGGGAGAATTTAGGCTAACACGTGAGGTGAAGAGCTCAGAGAGGGAACGGCGAGAAGAAAAAAAAAAGCGTCAGAGCAGGAAGACATTGAAGGGAAGGATAAAAGCTGTTAGTGAGGATGAAGATGAAGACCATGTCCTCCACATCTTTCAGCAACACTGGTCTCAAATTCTTCTACTCTGTGTGCTTCATCAAGCTCTTCGGCCCTACAGTCCTGTAAGTGTGTGTTTATGTTGATTTTGTGCTTCTGCAGTAGATTTAGACTGTAACAACACTGCAGCACAGGACATCTGCAGTGAGAGAGAGAGAGAGAGGAGGGAGAGCTTAAGAGAAAGAACAGCATGTCTCTGTTTACGTTTTTCCTTCCTGAATGATGTAACGCTTTGTGATGGTACTCGCATCTCTACGTGTCTGAGTCTTGCTCTTTCCATCTTTGTTTACAGTCAAGATGAGGGTGATGCAGACGGCTTTCCTGAACTCCAGGCCTCGCCACCTCCGTCGCCCTTTCTCTCGGCTATTTTGGCAGCATTTCAACCCGTAGCCTATGACGACGAGGAGGACGCCTGGCGTTGCCATGTCAACCAGATGTTGTCGGACTCGGATGGGTCTTGTGCTGTGTACACCTTCCACGTGTTCTCACGACTCTTTCAGGTAAAATTAAGTGTTTGTGAGTATGTGCTTACACGTTGCATGAATATTAATATACCGTTTTCTGCAGATACATTCCCATTCAAAAATCTGGTAAATCTCTTTAAGATAAATTTAATACTTTTATTCAGCAAGAATGAATTTAATTGATCAAAAGTGACTGTAAAGACATTTATAATGATACAGAAGAATTCTATTTGAAATAAATGCTGAACTTTCTGTTCATCAAAAAATCCTGAAATAAATGCATCTCATTTTCCACAAAAATATTAAGGAACAGAATCTGTTTTCAACATTGATAATAATAAGAAATGTTTCTTAAGCACCAAATCAGCATATTAGAGTGATTTCTGAAGGATCATGTAACACTGAAAACTGGAGTGAAGGCTGCTGAAAATAGGAATAAATTACATTTTAAAATAAATTAAAATGGAAAACAGTTATTTTAAATTGTAATAATATTTCACAATATTACTGTTTTACTCTATTTTTATCAAATGAGTGCAGCCTTGGTGAGCAAAAGAGACTTCTTTCCAAAACATTAACCTTCATAATAGCTTGTTATTTGACTAATTCGTAGCTTTGTGTGCCTGAGTTGATTCTCTGCTATCTCTTTAGCACATTCAGAGGAAATTTGACACGATTACTCATGCCTCAGTACGCTTCCTTGGGGAGGGGCTCCAACGAATGGGAAACCAGTTCCTGAGCTCTCTAGAGGTCATGACCTCCTGCTCCCAGTGCCCTACAGTCCTACTGGATGCTGAAACTGTGAGTTCATGCATTTAGAGTGTACACTTCCTCTGCACCTCACATCTGACTAATTACAATGCTTGGAATACTTTTAATACCTTACATCTGTTTACAAAGCTTATCTTAAATCATTTACCTATATGTGTGATAGTTTGACATTAATGGTATATTTAGTAAATTGTGTGTGTGTGTTTTAGCTGGTCTCCTGTGGGCTCTTGGAGACACTAAAGTTCAGTGTGCTGGAGTTACAAGAGCATCTGGACACTTACAACAGCAAGAGAGAAGCAGCTGAACAGGTGACACACTAATTTAAGCAATATCGGACACCTTAACTACAAACTGTCATTTGTAATGCTTTTTAAGTCTTTAAAACTCTCACGAGATCACAACAATTAACAAACAATAATGATCCAACCATCCAATCACTGTCGTGTATGAAGGAGAAAGATTCTGAGAAAATGGCGCCCAGCACCACGTTATATACAGCGCGTTCCCACCCCTAATTTGTGCGCTTGAATGCAATTTGATATTGCGATGCAGTGTCGTTATGTCAATCAAGCTTCACTATTCTAGGAGAAAGGTGTTTTCCCAAAGCGTCATTGATGGCGCAACGTTGAGAGAACGATATTGAAAGGGAACTCACATTAACTACTGACCTCCATATCCTTACATACCCATATCATTTATTCCTGTGTATTCCTTCAATGGAATACAAAAGCAGATGTTTGCTGATGGTGATTTGCGATTTTACCTTTTTTCCAAAAGGGACAATAAATGTAGTTCTTAAAAGCTGTGCTTTTTATTTCAAGTATTTTAAAGCCATATGATGGCTTTGTGAGAGGAACAAAACAAAATTAAAATTACTCATTGAAATTCTTTACATTAATAAAAGAACATCTTTGTTTGCATTAAAGGATTAGTCCACTTTTAAATAAACTTTTCCTGATAATTTACTCACCCCCATGTCATCCAAGATGTCCATGTCTTTCTTTCTTCGGTCGAAAAGAAATTAAAGTTTTTGATGAAAACATTCCAGGATTTTTTTCCATATAGTGGACTTCAATGGGCACCAAACAGTTGAAGGTCAAAATTAGTTTCACTGCAGCTTCAAATTGTTCAACACGACCCCAGATGAGAAATAAGGGTCTTATCTAGAGAAACCATCACTCATTTTCTGAAAAAAATTGAAAATTATATAAGTTTTAACCTTAAATGCTCATCTTGAACTAGCTCTCTTTTTCTTCTCCTCTATTAGAATTCCAGCAGTGTAGACGCTGCTAAGCGTAATACTGCCCTCCACAGGCCAAAGTTTGAACTAATTGTTATATACTATTGAACTAGCATATTGCATATAAAAATTAGTTCAAACTTTGGCCTGTTGAGGGCAGTAATACACTTAGCAGCGTCTACACTGCTGGAATTCTAATAGAGGAGAAGAAGAGAGCTAGTTCAAGATGAGCATTTCTGGATAAAACTTATATAATTTTCTTTTTTTTTTTTTTTTCAGAAAATGAGCGATGGTTTCACTAGATAAGACCCTTATTTCTCATCTGGGATCGTGTAGAACAATTTGAAGCTGCAGTGAAACTAATTTTGACCTTCAACTGTTTGGTGCCCATTGAAGTCTACTTTATGGAAAAAAATCCTGGAATGTTTTCATCAAAAACTTTAATTTCTTTTCGACCGAAGAAAGAAAGACATGGACATCTTGGATGACATGGGGGTGAGTAAATTATCAGGAAAAGTTTATTTAAAAGTGGACTAATCCTTTAAGATAGAAGCAGTGCACTGATTTTCAGATGTACCCGATTCTGGTAGACATGGAAAGTATATAAATAACCTGGGCATTTTCTATGCAGTTTGTTTGTCAAAGCTTCATCTTTAAACCCATCTTTAAAGGGTTATTCAATGGAGGAGAGACAGCAGAGGAGAATAAGCTGACAGTGCAGGATCATAAAATGCTCCTTGACGTCTCTTTGCAGTTATTGTTGGCTACTAAATCATATCAGGATGCGAGTTGATTTAGCCAGCGCTTACTTCCGTTAGCACTCATCTAGAATCTGCAACAGCCAATTTCTCTTCATGCACGGTCACTAAGAATAGCCTCACAGAGCCCCTAAATCATTTAACTGGGCGGACAGGCTGCAGGAAGGCGAGCAGAGGGGCCAGATGGGATAGTGGATGACTAGGGGACAGTAATTGGATGAGACACAGGCACTGCCTCTACAGCATTATGTCCCGAACCCCCCTGTGTGCTTAAACAGACCCTCTTTAATTTGCTAAGTAGTTCACTCTTATTAAATTTACCTCACGCACACTTCCATGCACACTAGTTGGCTTTCTCTATTTCTGTTTCACACTCAGAGAAACGTCATCTGTATTTGCTCATAACATCTGGACTTCTCTGCTTTGTGGTTAACATGGTGTCTCCTCTCTTCTTCCCCTTGCAGTGGTTGGATAACTGCAGAAAGACCTTTGGTGATAAAGACAGTAACCAGCGACCCAACACTCAGGCTCAGGTATAAAAAAAACACTCTCCTCACTGCATGTGTCTGCTTGAGCATTCAAACGTGAACATTTGTGCTTTGCACTTTTCTTTTTATCTCTGAGAAATAAACAAGAATGTAAGAACCTCTGTAAGAATATAAGCAGAGGTGATTCGTGGGCAACTGATTTTCACAGCTTTCTACTACTCATAACCAGGCCCACACAGAATCGGTGCTTGCCGAACAGATTTCTACAGAATTGAAATGTATTTTTTAAATGTTAAAAAGTTCTGCACATCCCTCTCATCCACATAATTTAGCAGATTTTCCCCCAGTAGACTGGAGTTATGGCTCCTAAAAATTCAGCTTTGCCATCACTGGAATAAACTTTAAAACATATTGAAATAATAGTTTTTTAAATTGTAATAATATTTCACAGTTTTAATGCATTTTAGATCAAATAAATGCAGCCTTGGTGAGCATAGAAGACTTGTTTAAAAAAAAAAAAATCTTACCAGCCCCAAACTTTTGTATGGTGTCTGTTCCTGCTCATATCTAGTGTGAGAATTATGATTTTGGTAACTTTGGTATTCTTTTCGCGAATTAATCAATCGCGATTAATCGTTTGCAAAATAAAAGTCTGTGTTACGTAATATATGTGTGTGTTCTGTGTATATTAATTATGTATATATAAATACATGCACATACATGTATATAAGAAAAAATTTATATTTATATATAAAATATTTATATTTATATGTAATCTAAAATATATATAAATATGTATATTTATTTATACATGTATATATTTTTTAAATTTATACATGTATGTGCATGTATTTATATATACATAATTATTATACACAGAACACACACATATATTACGTAACACAGACTTTTATTTTGCAAATGATTAATCGCGATTAATCGTTGTGCAGCCCTAACCGTTAACATTATTTAATACATTTAGGTATCATGAACTTACAATATCAAATTTTTTACACCATTTATTAATCTAGATTAATGTTTATCTAGAGCTTAAATGAGCTTTATGCTCTCCATTTGTTGGTTATTCATCTTTGTCACTACTGTCCCAGTGAACAGCATCTTTATTTTCTCTGCAATGCCAGAGCACTAAAGTATGGAAGCTTGTTTTTCACCACTGATATAGATATAAACTCGCAATTCTGACTTTTTTTCTTGCAATTGCAAGTTTATATCTCACAATTCTGACTTCTTTTCTCAGAATTGTGAGATATAAACTCACAATTGCAAATTATAAAGTCCAATTCTGAGCAAAAAAAAATGTTTATATCTCACAATTCTGACTTTATAACTCGCAGTTGCAAGTTTATACCACGCAATTCAGAAAACAGTCAGAATTGCGAGAAAAAAGTCAGAATTGTGAGATAAAAAGTCGCAATTTCCTTTTTTATTTTTTTATTCAGTGGCGGAAACGAGTCAGGTTTTGTGATGCCACAGTTGAAATGATTTCTGCCAGCATTTCCCTCTCTTACTATAACTTGCATTAGTCTCAATTGCTCTCACACTCCTTTTCTACCTGTTTTGCCTATTTTTAGGTATGTTACAAATGTTTGAGTGTGCATAAAAATAGTGAAAATATATTCAAAGTAGTTTCTCCATCCAGAATGCATTGCATGTGACTGCAACCTTTGTGTCATTGTTAAACAGACTGCAATATTTCTCTCTCTCTCTTATGGTGGTCTTGGGGTGTTGTGAGCGCACTAATTTTTGGTCTTTTTTTCTTATTTCCTGTGTTTCCTCTTTTTTGTGACCTGCTGTCCTTCTTGCTTAGCAAATGGAAATGCTAGCAGTAAGTTGTTTATTGTATTTTAGAGCCTGTCGCAATCTTTTCTATTCAGCCACGCACACTGAGCATTCATCCATTCTTCACTGATACATTTGCACAATCATTCTCAACCAATCAGAATTCAAAACAACCCCTACATCTGATCTCTTAACACCACTACAGATGTGTCCAATTCATGATCATTCATATATCACCACTAAAAGCTTCATTAATGAACTTCATTATTTAATGGCTTAAATGATTTCTGCATACTTACGGTGTTAACCCGCTACCTAAATGCTAATTTGCTAATAGGTTATTAGCGTTTTAATGCTTCTAGAAATCATATGCATTCAGTGTGTGAATGGAGCGTGTCCACGGACATGTGAGTGGAGGATGGGAGAGAAAATTAGCTTAGATTCCTTGTTCCTGCACTTTTTTGCATGCTCCATCTACCCCCCATCTGCTCATTTTGGATCACTCCATTCAGATCTGACATTCTTCAGAAACATTGATCTTTCAGAGTTTCGTTCTGATTAGGGAACCATACATAGTCCATTCTGCACAAAATGATTCACCAGGGTGTAACCCTTCCTCTCCGTCTCTCAAAGCCAGGACGTTCATCCTTCTCTCTATCTGTCCCTCCATTTGATCATTCATCTGGCCGTCCGTTCATCTGATCATGCTGTTTTGCTACTGACAGTGCAGATGATTAAAGCTGAAGATGTTGAGGTGATGATGTCATGACCTTTGTTTCTCTCTCTGTCTCTCTATCTGTAGGAGCTGGAGTTGTGTCGACGTTTGTATAAACTCCATTTCCAGCTCCTACTGCTCTTTCAGGCCTACTGCAAACTCATCAGCAGAGTGGACACCATCAAGAGAGAAGCAGAGGTTTGTATCTACTGAGTTTCCTTGTATTATTCAAACTGTTATAGTGTATTAGACATTTAAGTTTCATGTCATTCTAAACGTATAAAACCTATAAAACCTCAATTGCAATTTACCTTTTTCATCTTTGAAACACAAATGAAGATACTTTTAATGAAATCTGAGATATCAACACGCATACATAAAGCACATCAAATATGGAAGCTCAGCCATACTTGCTTACAAGCCTCATTGTTATTCCTCGCATACATACAGCAAGCACGTTTGAGCTACATATTTGAACAACATAGCTTCAGTTCAACATATTTGATGTCCTCTATATGTCCTCTAATATAAATTGATTGTGTCCACCTCAAAACCTGGAGTTGAATGGATTTCTTTTATGATGTCTTAATGAACTCTTTGAAGTAGAGCTGTTACGATTGCTCGATTAAATTCGAGTACTGGAGTTTAAAAAATCCTCGATTGCAATTTACCCGTGCCGAGTAACCAGCAAAATACCAGAAGTGCCGCATTCCACAGACGACAATCCAAGAACCGCATTATTAGACCATTTTCTAAGGCTGCACAATGTATTAAAGGTCCTGTTTTTCGTGTTTTTTTTGAAGCTTTGATTGTGTTTATAGTGTGCAATACAACATGTGTTCATGTTTCGCGTGTAAAAAAACACAGTATTTTTCACATAATTTACTTATCTGTATACCGCTGTTTCCACTGTCATAAAAACGGACTGATGACTTCCTTGTTCTATGAAGTCCCTCCTTCAGAAATACGTAACGAGTTCTGATTGTGCCAGCGGTTCCTGTGTTGTGATTCGACAGCAGCTTAGCGCACCTTGCCCGGAAAGTGCTGCACATAGTTTTACATGTGGATTATAATTTTCGGGAACCGAGTTAAACATAAATTGTAACCATTGATCTCTAAGTACAGCGTCCCTGGGAAGGCCAAACAAAGGTGATTGGACTGCGGGATGAAAATAACAGCGTTTCGACGACATGGTGACAAACACACTCTACAAACGCAACTCTTGCTCTTCTCCGTGGGAGCGCAACAAGACCACGCCCCCTTTTTTGTGTATTCCTGTGGGCGGAAGTTAGTCAAAAAACTGTTTTAGTGACGTCATTAAAGAAGGAAGTAGAGGGATGTAGTCCAAACTGGCCGTTCGATGTAGGCGACTTCTGTTAAATAAAATATCTCGCTTGGCATTGAACTTTGAGCTTTAAAATTTTACAGATTTTATTTATACTCTAACAACAACATTACACACTAACTAAAGTTTGAAACATGGGATCACGAAGAACGGGACCTTTAAAACCATTTAAAAAACATACTATAGCGGCTATACTATGATTGTGCTGTTGTGAATTCACAAAGGCTGTGATTAAATAAATATATGCCCTGCGCGTTTAATATTTACATGCGTGTAGGTTACGTGCGTCTCAAAGCGGCTCCGTTCACAGTAAATGCTGCTTCAGATGAACTGTTTTCATTTTCATACGCGTAGCACATCTCAAACTCTATCTCTGCATATGCTGAGAGTTTGGGATGCTTATAACGTTCGTCTGGGAACGCAATGGGCACCATTTCATCAGATTTGTAAAGTAAATCATCTATAAACGTATGCCAACACAGAAGAATATAATCGTCAAAATAATCGTTAGTGACTGCCCTACTTTGAAGCATCAAAGTTTGGTAGAAGGACTTTAAATGGAAGGACAGAAATCTCAAAAATGGGTGAACCATCCCTTTGGTTTTTATGTAGAATTACGCTAGAAGAACATCTCTAACTATTACAACATATCGCTTTTTTTTTTTTTTTTCAGCAACTCTAGGCAAGATTGTTACAACTTTAAAATGCTGTGTCAATAAATAAATGGATAGATAGAATATAGAAGATGTTGGCACATGCATTAACTTCTATTTAATTTAGCATGAAAAGTCCTATATAAATGTATTCACAAGAAATACTGATCCTATTATTCCTGTGGCTTTTTCGAGTGCCACAAACATTGTGCATGGTATGAGACGAGGCCAGCCAGCCACCCTGACAGAGCACACATATAGACAGAAGATGTTTCTGGATTTTGTGGTAGTTTGTGCTAATGTGTGCCAGTATGGACACATATAAAGGTCTGACTGCAAATAGTGCTCTTAGTGCAGCATAACTTTATTAAGCTCACTGAGGGAGACTGATATGCTTAACACAGACCAGAGCAAAGCCATTCAGCCTATCGCTCATCGATACTAACCCACTTACACTTTATAAACCGTACACATACACACACAGCAACCTCTGTTATGTAGAAAGCATGTAACAGTTCTCATATGTTCAGCTTGGTTTTTTTAAATTGTTGGTGATGTGACTTAACAGCACTGCCTGAGGAATATCCGTTTCAATTTGCAATGTGTTTATGCTTAATGTGACGTGTGCTTTAATGGTGCGTCAGCTGATTGATTTTGTATTGACGATTCTGTCGTTTTTCCAAGAGAGGTTTAATCTGTGTGAGAATATTGACTACACGTTTATTTAAAATGACATGATGCTTGTGTGTTTCTCAGGTGACTAACATGTCAGAGGAGCTGGCCATATTAGAGAGCTGTCTGAAGGAGGCGGAGTTAGTAGGTAATGGGCAGGAAGGAGTGGGCGAGTTTGAGGTGGACCAGTCGAGCACAGAGACGGCCATCCACTCACTCATTGAGAGTCTTAGAGCACGGGACTTCAGCACAGCCATCGCACAAGTTAAAGCCTTCAGGTATGTTAAGCAAACTTTAAAGTTACAATGAAATGGAAGTAGCAACAGATCTTGTCTTCCGTATTGTGATGCATAGCCAGGGAAAATGGTTTATCTGTCAAAAAAATGTGACTTATTGCTGCGATATCAGAAAAAAATATTATGTGCACAGATAAATTATTCAGAATGAACTGCAGTATTCCATAAAAATAAGAATTGTCCATTTTCAATTCTTTTCTTCCGTATTGGGATGTACATCATATTATCCAAAAAAAAAGAAAAAACTATTGTGCGACGACTTGATTCTGTCCATCGATTGTAAGAAAGCAGCAGGGTTTAAGTGAACTAAAGTTCATCATACATTACCAGAAAGACGTCTCTTGTTCTTCTGGATGAATAAATTGCATTTAGCAGCTCTGTCCTTTTATTCGTTTTTTTTGTCCTAACCAGTCTTGACAAGCGATGTGCCATATTGTCAGTCACTTGCTGTGTTTACGCTGAGTAACTCTATCCACAGTACAATCTCAGTGGTCCAAAATCTTGCTCTACATAAGCCGCAATTCCACCGCAGGAACTGTCCCCAGGAACAAGGGACTTTGGGGTGGTACTTGTGTGTTTTGACCGCAGGAACCTGGGTCTAAATTAAGTTCCGGGTAAACATTTCCCCCTCAGAAAGTCCCTGCTCGCTAGGTAGTACGTTTGGAGGTGGGACTTGGACGCTGAACATGCTGATTGGTTGAGTTCACGCATCATTTTGATTGGTTGACTCCACGCAGCTTTTAATTTCAACCACCATTTTTAAATGTCTGTTGCGGTTGTTTGCTATTCGAATCAACAATGGCATTTAAAAATTACGACCGATGGACAGACGAAATACAGTGGGAAATGGAAAGTCGCGCACAGTCCTATGTCACCGGACTAATCTTCATGGTACTTTAGACCGTGATAGAAACGCAGACAGCGACAGGTCCGGGGGGAAAAAAGTTCCTGGGACAAATTGTTCCAGGTAATTTTGGTGGAAACGAGGCTATAGTTTGTTTGTTAAACATAAACCATATTCTGATAGGCCGCTTTCAGAGTGGACAGACTAATTGCTTGTTGCTGGAAACATATATTACATCATATCCATAATCTAATTAACCATCTTGTTAACCACCTCAAGTTCTCTTTTGCATAAATCTGATAGGTTCCAGTATCTGTTTTCCTCTATAAACCGCCTTCTGTATCTTCTGTATTTCCCTTCATTCCCTCAGGTGCCTGTGGCCCAATGACATATTTGGCAGTGAGAGGGATGATGCCGTGCAGACGCTGCTGCACATTTACTTCAGGCACCAGACTCTGGGTCAGACGGGCTGTTTGGCTGTGGTGGGCCCCAGCAGGGATCTTTCTCAGGCCAGCGCTCGCCTCATGGAGCTCAATCTTCAGATCCGCGAAGCTCTCTGCCAGGCTCAGACGCACCCGCACACCCACCAGATGTGCATCCTGTCACCGACCCCCACGGCCCACATCCAGACACAAATCGACACTCAAAACACAGTCCTGAGCACTGGACTGTGAGAGCTTCACGAAGTCGACTCTCTTCCTCCGGGGTGGCGGGTTTGGGGATTTTCACGTAGACTTCACCTCAAAGGGCTAAAGAATGTGTGGACATTAGTTACTCAAAACTTTACGCACGTACTGTGTTTTTTCGTCCCCCCTTTCTCCAAAATAGTTTAACCTCTCAAGATGTTGGAAAACGTACGAAGAATGGGACTGGTCGAGAACCGTCAGGAGGGACACTGGGCGATAATGATGCTAAATTTGAAGCTTTTTGGCGGAATGACCTATGACCTCTGAGTGGTGTCCTTTTTAGACTGATCCACATCTGTCTGCCCCATTATGCACTGGGGCAGAGATGGGATTTGGAGCGTCATCGCGAGAATCCGAGTATCGCAACGGATCGGCGAGGCTGTCGCATCGCCGATTGTAAAAAGCATGCTTGAAAGAGAAAAGCCTGCAACAAATATTTTTTTGAGAATTGTATTTTTTAACAGTCTTAGGTTGTAAATGTTAGGATATTTAACGAGTAATTGTAAGCTGGAGGGCCATGCCCTCCATTTAAAGAGGTTTATCTGTTTAACTTTATTGACCTGCATCGGGGAGAACTTTCAGCTTTCACTGGGCCGCTCTTACAAAACCCTTAAACTATAACCAAATAAGTAGCTGCCTGTAGAAACCATAGACTCTTGTGTACGCGTGCGAGGACGAGTGTGAGTGTGCGTGCGTGCGAGTGCGTTTGACATGGAGTGATATTTGCACACCCGTTCTCTCTCATACATGCACGTTAACAAACCGAAATGCACAGGTGAAGTGCAAACTGGCTGCAACTCATGGAAATATCAATAACTTATTTTACTCTGTATATATTTTAGAAAATGTATAGTGTAAAAGCAGTATTTTTCCTTGTACATTTGTGTAATGCACTGTTCAATCAGAGAAAGCTCAGTAGAGGGTAACGACTAATGCAAAAAAATAGCGAGTTGAATAGCTGTTGGGAAGTCATGGGCTGCCCTCTCCTTTATGATAATACGCCACCTTAATCTTCAATATTTCCCGACGAACGAGCTCGGCTTCTCGGTCGAGCTTTTGCCATATGCATTCCTTGATACCCACTGTGATCTCCGTGTTGGCTCAAAGTCCCCCACTGAGGCCCTGCTGGAGCCCCTGCTGAGGGGAAACTGGGGCTTGTGTTTGTCCATGTTGGCTCTGTCTTAACCCTAGACTCAGGGCTGCACTGAGGGTTTGTGGGCTCTGTGACGCTTCTGAAAGGCACTGCACTTCGCTTGCCGAACTCAAAGAGACAAAGCGGTGTCCTGAAAGCGGTATCCGCAAACGTAGGGAGGAACCGTTTAATCTGTCGTGGCACATTGAGAAATAAAACGTTATTCACTGTATTCATTCCTCTCAGAGATCTCTTCTGTTGCTTGTTTGGTACATTTTGAATGCTGTTCTTAATTATTTAATGGATATATTATTTACCTGGAAAAATATAGTTTTTATCTAGAGGTGCATTATCTTTTTCTTTTTTTTTTCTTTTCTGTTCCCCCTCCCTCACATTTCTCTTTGGTTTGTCTTTGTTTGTCATCTGATTTACCTGCTTTTCCCTGTACTGTTAAATAAAAACCTGATTATAAGCAACTCTTGCTTTTTGTCAATTCATTTTCTGATGGTTTTTAACAGTCCCTCAGTTTTTAAATGTAGATATCCAGATATTAACCCTTTCAGCTGTACGTTTGATTGAATACGCATTCAATTTTTCAGCATCACTGGTCTTTTCTATTAAGGCTTGTTCACACCAAGTACAATAACTATATTAGTGCCCATACCAATGGACGACAACATTGTTTATTTAAAGCGTGCGCTGCTGCAGTTACGTTGTCAACGCTTTAAATGCTCAAGCTATTTAAAGTTTTTACCGTTCATCAGCTGGAATAAATTGTTCAGAATGTGATTCCAACAGTGTTCCTTTAACAGTACTTGCACATAGTTCTACTGTAAATACTGTAGCAATCATTGGTGTGAATGGGTCTTTACAGGTTTTGTAGTGTTTTTTTTTTTTTTTTTTGCGAACATACTGTACATCTGAGTAACCTGTACATTGCATAAATACACAAATTACTGGTTTTGCATTTTCCTAAATTTCATAACCATGATGGTTAAACCACAATGATTTTTGCTTATTCTTATGGAGATGTGAAATGTGCACACGTGTTCTGCAAGTTCTTCGGACTACACAGTTTTAGAAACTACAGTGTAACAAAGTATAGTGCAATGGTTAGTGCTCTCTGCTCATTTTTGACTAATAAAAAGTTACTTCATCTGAATGGTAAGAAACTTGGTAAAGGTTTTGGCACTTGCTATAAAAAAAAAAAAAAAAAACCTCAGAAGGTCCTGAAAAAAAAAAAAAGTCACTTGTGCTCCTTGTGGTCAAAAATGACTGCACTGGAGATGAATTATCTAGTGAAAACTTTGGTACTGCTGCAAAACAATCTTACTGAAAGCCTTTTTTTTTTTTTTAGATAAAGCTTAAATTTGGAACAACTTTAGATTTATGGCTTTGATTTTCTTGCCAAGTGTCAATTTAAGTCAGTTTAAGTTTAACTTTTTCAGATCCATGCTCAAAGAGTGAATAAATGGATTATAACTACAGCGTAAATATAATTTAGTACCATAAAATCCCCTAAAGACACATTTCATTGAAATAAGGCATTTTTGACAGACACAGAGCACCAGAGGATTAAGGTTGAAAGTCAAAACACATTTAACTTCTCTTGACCATCACCAAATCGCATCTTAACACATGTAGGTTATGCTCTTAATCTTTACTTTAATCAGAGCAAACATTGGGATCTCTTCCCTCAGCAGTTTTGAGGTTAAAAATTGTCATTTGATGCTGATCTGTGAATGTTGTACACAGTCTGCTGGGTTTGTAGGCACAAAAAGGCTTTTAGATTTGTACAAATTTAGAGTTTACATGAACGATACCAAAAATGAAAAAAAAAAAAAAAAAAAAAAAAACCTGCCATTTGAAACCCTAACTAAAAAGGGTAACTAAATTGTCAAAACAATGTTCAAACAGCCAAAACAATGTCTGTACACCAAAATCCGAAAAGAAAAACTAGTTTTTGGAACATTGTGTAAATGTACCCTAAAAGTCAGCTATTCATATAAAATTGACTCCAGATGTGCTAGTAATTGCCATTTTTATTTTCATTTTTCAGAATTGGCACTTGCAGTTACTACAAGTACTGTACAAATTAAAGCAAAACAAAAACAAATGAGACTGTAGTGATTGATGGACCTGCCTCCCCACTGCAGTCTTTGAGCAGCGAGGGAGCAGAGACTGAAGTGGACAATCCAGCTGGGCAACAACAAAGCCTGAGGGCCACACACAGAGGTGCTAGATGATGTATTTGAAGCTGAACGTGCTGTCACAGGACAGCCGCTTGCCTTTGCAGCGCCCACACAGATCCTGCCGGTGAGGTCTTTTGGGGTCCACATGACGCGATGTTACAGGACATGTACAGCGAGTCTTCTTACAAGTCTGAAAATGAATTAATGCAAAATGCACCTTTAATACATCCAGAAGGTACTTGTAAACCAGGGGTTCCCAATCCTGTTCCTAGAGATCTACCTACAGAGTTCAGATCCAACCCTAATCCAACACACCTGTAGAACGCAAATGATTTTTAACTCAAACCGTTGCGGTCTATCAGTCTTATAATGCAAGTCAATGGTAACAATTTATAAGAGTCAATAAACATGCACAGACAAATCCAAATTAAACCCTGCGGCTCGTGACGACACATTGATGTCCTAAGACACGAAACGAACAGTTTGTGCGAGAAAACGAACAGTATTTATATCATTTTTTTTACCTCTAAAACACCACTATGTCCAACTGCGTTCAGCACTCGCTTGGTGAGGTCTGATCGCGCTCTGACAACGACAGTGATGTCTAGCACTCATTGAAGTATATGCGCAAGACATCACTGCCATTGTCAGAGCGCGATCAGTTGGACAGTGGTGTATTAGAGGTTAAAAAAATAAATAAAATACTGTTCGTTTTCTTGCACAAACCGATCGTTTCGTGTCTTAGGACATCAATGTGTCGTCACGAGCCGCAGGGTTTAATTTGGATTGGTCTGTGCATGTTTATTGACTTCTAAATCGTGTTACCATTCACTCCCATTATTTGACAGACGGCAACGGTTGCAGTTAAAAATCATCATTTGTGTTCTACTGAAGAAACAAAGTCACCTACATCTTGGATGCCCTGGGGGTAAGCAGATACAATTTTCAAATTTTCATTTTTGGGTGAACTATCCCTTTACATTTTTTAGTACCTTTATGGATCTTGAGAGAAGAAATGTCATTGCTTTGAATGCAGGCCTCACGGAGCCATCGGATTTAATCAAAATATCTTAATTTGTGTTCCGAAGATGAAGGCCTTACGGGTGTAAAACGACATGAGGGTGAGTAATAAGTGACATTTTTAATTTTGGGGTGAACGAACCCTTTAATTAACTTGTTCATTTGTGTTTAATTAACTTTGCAGGAAGGTAGATCTCCAGGAGCAGGATTGGGCAGCCCTGTTGTAAACTCAACACTCCTAGTTTAGCTCAAGGAGCGAGACTGTTCTTTAGTAAAGTGGACAGTTGATGGACAAATTAAAGTCACTTGTAAGTTTGCTGCAGTCCATTAGAAAGCCTCAGGCTCTCTGGTTGAGAACTTCTATGGCAGGACTGGCTTACCTGACAGGTTATGTCTTCAACCCGGTATGGATTGAACGATTTCTGACACGTTCTGCAAAACTGCTTGAAATACACCTTTAAAAGGAGGTAAAACTTGAATCAGTAATTGTTAGATGAACACTTGCAAGAATAGAGGAGATAATCATCAGTGTGCCCGTTTAACATTTACTATATGGTTTAATTTGCACACAGCCCATCCAGTACCTTGTTTGTGCCTTGGACACACCACACATAAGCACTTTCCCAGCGCAGGTTGCAGTCTTTACAATGATAGTAGCCGTATTTCTGCTCCAAAAACTACATTAAAACAAGTTAATACACTCCTGAATACTGAAACTGCTTTCCCACTTTGTTTTTAGACGGTTTAACTTCATTTCTACATACAACAAATATGTTTTAGCGGCAAGGATAATCAATTTCCCCTCACCTGGAATCTCACGCGAGCCTTGGATTTCGGTTCGTTTTGTACGGTTTTCACTGGCTCATTTCTCTTCTCATTCGTTTCTGTTTGTTTGATTTCATTTTTCTCTGGACTAAGCGGTTCCTTCACGCTCTCCTCGCTCCCTTTGCGCTCGTCTCTCTCAGCACTTTCCACAACCTCTGCGCGGTCCACCGTCTCAGGGGCCTCAGGCTCGGTGTCCTTCTCTTCCTCCTCCTCCTCCCTGAAGAGGGACACTAGTCTCCTGGACTCGACCGGAGAGTACACGGCTTGAGTGCGCGGGAAACGGACGCCGCCGCTGATGGGGCTCCCGGGGGTCTGGACCTCCTGCCGCCGCCGGCGAATGGTATCACGCTTCTGGGCCAGGAGGGTCCGCGGGCCCAGAGCGCACTGGATGGACGCGTCGGTCTTCGGGTTGACCTGGACCGCGATGTCTTTGGTGTTGGCTTTCCTCAAACGCGGGGTGAGGTTCGGGTTGATCTGAGACAAGATGGACTTGAGCTGCGTCCTCTGGTAATTATCAAAGTAAGTATCGCCCTCACTGTAATTGGCGAAGTAAGCTTTCTGTCTCCAGCCCTTGAACCTGGGGTATTTATAGGAATAAGGATTGTAAGAAGAGTAAAGATAGTTGTCGACTGTCTCGTTACCATAAGTAGCCATTTTTTCGCTTAGCCGGTTGGCAAACACTTTGCAGCAGTTTAAGTAGAAGCACAAGGACACAGATTGGCATCAGGTGGGTAATTAACTCCAATTAACAGGATTCCCAAGGTTAGTAGAAATATCAAGGAATTTTCAAAAGGGGTTTTCCAGGCCTTGAAAAGTCATAAAAATGTATCATTCTTGTTGGAAAATACGACTTAAATTGTTAGCTGTTTTGGGAACAGTTGGTGTTGAGTTTGTTGACCGGTCACCATGTTTGTTTGTTGCTTGTTTATCCAAGCAGGTCTATAAATTTTGAACAAATACCCTTTATTAGTCATGGACAGTTCTATATTATAGTTTTAAAATACATATTTAATTGAGTTTGAGAGATTTCGCGTGTAACACATAATGTGCATGTTCCCAACATAGCTACATCAAATCTATCCTAACAAGTTAGGCTATGTTGTGAATATAGAATGTATTTAGCATGCACAATTTAATGAAAATGTTTTTTTTTTGGTTTTTTTTAAATATATTGTATTATATTTTAAGAAGTTGTGTCCTCAAATTATCTGAGGTGTTAAACAATGGATGTCGCTCCTTTAAGAAAAGGGACAATTCTGTTTGGACTAGGTGAAGGTCATTGCAAATGATAGTTGATCTGAGGGGTGCATTGTGAGACTTAAGGATTTGACATATTTTCATCTAAATTTTGATAAATATTTTCTTATTAATTTTCCAAAATGTCCCCGGATCTTGAAAATATCATGATGGCAGCAGTCATTTTTAGAAAAGTCTGAATTTGTGTTAATTTGTTAGTGGTTTTACTGTCTTCCTGGTGGAAATACAGACACAAGTTTGCACTAGTGCTTATAAGCGTAAGCACAGCATTTGACTAAAATTAATTAAAAATGTCATTAAGCTTCCATTTTACTGAATATAGCATAATAATAAAAAAAATTTTAAACACGAAAATATAGCACTAAATTGTATTATTAAATATATATATATATATATATATATATATATATATATATATATATATATAAATTCTGTCTATCGTTTGCCACTTCAGTTGAAGATTGTCCTATCAATACTGTATTAATGTTAAATAAATATTAGAGTAATATAAAGGTTTTTTTGTGTGGCAATGTCTATAAAATATTTTTTTATGCCAGAGTCTGGCAGTGATATTGGAGGAACAAAAATAATAATATTAGATGCTTGTTGTTAACATTTATTCATCTTGCAGGCATTTTCTTATATGCTGATAAACATTTTGATTACAGAGATGGGTTGCATATTTGGATATTTTCTGATGGAAATGATCACTTTTTGTCTAGAATCTTGAGTCTGACACTGACATGTAGTAGCCTTTGATATTGGTCATATCAAGCAGTGGTAATCCTGTAAAATTACACTACTTTGAAGCAATAAACAAAAAAACATTTCCTCCTTGTTTTGGAATCAGAAACAGACTGACAGTGGGTGATGCGCAATATAAGGGGTGGGATGTGAATCAGTCTTCTCATCCTCTGAGTCCACATAATCAAATAAGCCAATGTAATCCTTTTACTGGGGTAATAGCAGGAATCATTTACAAACAGCAGCATCAATCTATATTAATGTGGATTTGCATACATCCATGACTCTCTGAAAGTGTACAATTATTTGAATGAATGAATGAATGAATGATCAAATTTGCTCCGTAATAATGAAAATATAAATAAAAATATAAAATCATATAGACAAACATTCTTTCTCTCTCTCTCTATACACACACATATATATATATATATATATATATATATATATATATATATATATATATATACGGAAGAGGAATAGGGCCAAGCAATAATAAAAAAAATAAAACCATCTCGAGATTACATCTCGAGACAACAGACAACATTTTATCTCGACTTTTTTCTCGAAATTTAACAACTTTTTTCTCGAAATTTAACAACTTTAATATCGAGATGGTTTTATTTTTTTATTATTGCTTGGCCCTAATCCTCTTCCATACATATATATAGTGTATATAAGAGTTTTATTTTTATATATATAATATTTATATTTGTGTCTAAAAATGGTATTATTCATTTTTTTAAATATTTTTTTACTGATAAATGTCACTTAGCATGTGCGTTTACTTTTGAATTTGGCATATATTTTATGCTAATTTCAGAAATTCGATTGAATTGTAATATCTGGCTAATGTGTTAGATAAAACATTGGCTCGGATATTAAACTTTAGTATCGCCGCCCACTGTGTGATGTCATGACATTAGTTTCCAAGTCTTGCTATCCTTTTTGGCACATACTAGTTAGAATGCTGGGATTAGTAAGAAATTTAACAGTGAGTGATGATATGAATAAATCCTAATGTAAATACGCAGGTCGGTCCAGTGTCAAGTCAGTTGTTTTTGTGCCCTTATACAGGTGTGGGGCTTCCAACTCCATCCTGTGACTCTAGCACGATGACATTGGGGTCGCTCACTGTTACCGCACCGTACGTAGAATCAAACGGCACATCTTCTTCCTTCATTCTCTTGTAGGATATGTTTGTATCATCATCATCCTCCTCCATGAGGTCCTGTTTATGTAATACCTCTTTCCTGTACATGCGGTAAACCAGAATGAAGATGCCAGCCTCTGCTGCCTGGAAGAGCGCGTACAGCAGAGGAAACATGTACATGCCTCCCATCAGCTGTGGAGGGAACGCCAGCTTCAGGATGGCTGTGCAGAGCTGCACGTTCTGACATCCGGTTTCTAAAGACACAGTCCTCCGACTGTTGGGGGCGAGATCGAAGAGCGTCGCCAGGCCGTATCCTGCCGCGTAGCCGGCCATGGGCATGAGCACGGCCACCAGGTAGACGGAGGCAGGGATGGTGGCCAGCAGCTCCGGGCCCAGCATAGTTCCAGTCATGATGAAAAGCATCAGCAGAGTGACCAGAAGAGACCACAGAGACACCTGGAGCACAAATACAAAGCATAGGTAAGTCTTCCTGTCATACAGACCTCACTAAAGTTTCTCATCAGAGTTTATACAGTCTGTTGATCCGTTTAGTTCATTTGAGTTATTTAGCAAACAAAATCTGCAATATTTTCTAGGTGTAATGGACATTTTCTCAAAACATTTTTATTTTATGGAGCTAATGGACATATTCTCACTTTTTTATTTTTTTATTTTATGGGTGTAATGGACTCACAATATTAATTTTAATGGACATACTGTATTTGTTTAATGGGTGTAATGGACATATTCTTACACTAATTGTATTGCATTTTATGAGCGTAATGGACATTCTCACAATATTTTTACTTTATTTGCTTGGTGTAATGGAGTATAGTAAATATTTTATTATATGGGTCTAATGAACATTCTCAAAATATATTTTATTATTTGGATCTAATGGACATCAATATTATTTTTCTAATGGACATACTGTATATTTTCAAAAAAAAAATATTTTGTTTGATGGGTGTAATGGACATATTCTCACAATATTTTATTGTATTTTCTGGGTGTAATGGATATATTCTCACAATATTTTTATTTTATATTCTTGATCTAAGAGATACTTTCTCATAGTATTATTGTTTTATTTTATAGTATTGTTAACATATTTTCATAATATTGTAATTTTATTTTCTTAGTCCAATGAACATAATACTCACAATAGTTTTTTTTGTGTTTTTTTTTTTTGTTTTTTGGACTCTTTCTAATGAAGACATTCTGTAAATATTTTAAACATTAAACTATCTTTAAACAACTATTTTTTGAATCACCCCCCTTTTTTAAATAAACAGTCCTATCGTGGACTCTGACCTGAGGTTCATCTCACCGTACCAAGGTTATTATAGTTTTGCATTTTTAAATTAGTTTTTATTTGAACATTGTTTTCAAATTTGCTATAAATTTCGGTTTAGTTTTAGTTCATTTCATTAATGGATTTATAACTTTTAGTTTAGTTTTTATTTTGTGAACACATTTCTAATTAGTTTTTATATATTTAGTTACAGTTTTAGTTTTAGTATTAGCCTATACAACATAGTTTAACTATTGGGCTCTGCATAATAAAAAATAAAATAATGATTTGAGATTGAACAAAGAACCAAACAAATGCAACAAATTCCCATTTCACTGCTTGCATCTTGTTTTTTTTATTATTATAATTTTTCAACGCAAAAATGCATTCTGTGTGAATAGCTGCTTAAAGGGTTAGTTCACCCAAAAATGAAAATTCTGTCATTAATTACTCACCCTCATGTCGTTCTACACCCGTAAGATCTTCGTTCATCTTCTGAACACAAATTAAGATATTTTTGATAAAAATCTGATGGCTCAGTGAGGCCTCTATTGACAGCAAGACATTTAACACTTTCAGATGCCCAGAAAGCTACTAAAGACAGTGGTTCAACCTTAATGTTATGAACAAAACAAAATAAAGACTTTATTCAACAATATCTAGTGATGGGCGATTTCAACACTGCTTCATGAAGCTTCAAAGCTTTACGAATCTTTTGTTTTGAATCAGTGGTTTGGAGCGTGTATCAAACTGCCAAAGTCACGTGATTTCAGTAAACGAGGCTTCGTTATGTCATAAGTGTTTCGAAATTTCAATGGTTCACCACTGGGGGGCGTGACTGGCAGTTTGATGCACGCTCCGAACCACTGATTCGAAACAAAAGATTCGTAAAGCTTCAAACCTTCATGAAGCAGTGTTTTGAAATTGCCCATCACTAGATATTGTTGAATATACTGATATTGATATGATATTGAGGTATTCTCGTAGCTTCATAACATTAAGGTTGAACCACTGTAGTCACATGAACTGATTTAAATGTCATTAGTAGCTTTCTGGGTATCTGAAAGTGTTAATTATCTTGCTGGCAATAGAGGCCTCACTGAGCCATCGGATTTTATCAAAAATGAACTAACCCTTTAAGGTCCTTCATAGAGCATGTTACACTACAGCCCTACCCTACTGCCTCAGCTAACCTCACGTGAATGAAGCGCCACCTACAGGTAGCCTATTTCCCCAAATCTGCCTGCAATACCGGAGGACCGCATTTTTAGGACCGCAGTTCTAGGACTAGGATTGATTAAGTTTAATTTATATATTGTCTTAACCAACCCTTAGCCCTAAACCTACCCATTGGTAACCCTGTTTAAATATTTAAACTAGATGGCGCTGTCACAGAAACTAGGGTCTGAGAAAAGGGGCAGTCGTGGCCTAATGGTTAGTGAGTCTGACTGGTAACCTAATGGTTGCTGGTTCGATTCCAGCACCGACAGGATATGACTGAGGTGCCCTTGAGCAAGGCATCTAACCCCCAATTGCTCCCCAAGCACCACAGCATAAGGGCTGCCCACTGCTCTGGGTGTGTATCACGGTTTGCAGTGTGTGTGTGCGTTCACTACTCACTACTCTGCTCCTAATGTGTGTGCACTAACTTGGATGGGTTAAATGCAGAGGACAAATTCTGATTATGGGTTACCATACTTGGCCTTCACGTGTCACTTAACTTATTATTAACTAAATGCAGTCCTGAATCTGCTGCGGTCCTAAAAGTGCAGCCTCGAGCCTCCGGTTTTGTAATATTGCCCTAAATTGCCACAGATCAGTTGAGAGCTTATTAATTACGAAAACAATTATTTATTTTTGCTAATTATTATTTTATTTCAGTTAGTTTTTCAGTAACTGTTGTCAGTGTGTTTATTTTTTCATTTAATATGACATTTTTATTTTATTTCAATTTTCGAAAATATTTTCGACCAATCGTTTTTTAGTATTATAGTTTCAGTTTCCATTTACGAAAATAACCTTGCACAGTATAAGTGTAATCCTGTGTGATGTACTGCTGAGAAAATGGCACTGTGTAACAGGACTCAGCGGGCAGCAATTAGCCATAAAGGGTTTTCATTAATAAAGTGACTGGGAACAATTGATGTGACATATTTAGCTCTGTATGGCCTGAGGAATGAATCCTGAAAGGAGAGAATGGCACATAGCCTAGAGACACATGATGATACTAGAGGAGAAAAGTGCAAGCCATGAGTGACAAATCAGCCCACTTTTATCCACTCCACTTTCCCGACCCACCTACCCCCCCTTTCCCCAACAGACTCTATTGCTTTATCACACTCTCTGTCACCCCCACCCCTCCCTCCCCGCCTCACTAATCTCGCAGTCGCCACTGTGCCCTTACCAGGCTGTTCTTAGATAAGCTCAACTGAAAGGAGATGCGCGCATGTGACGCCACTTTGCCTTTGGGCACTTCAGTCTCCTTTTAGTGGCCAGAGATTGTGGACATAAGAAACCCATCACAACCAGTGATATCCAAGAAAAGACAGCATAAATCTAAATCATTTTATATTATGATGGATATATTCCACTAGCGGCGACTCCTAATCAACTTTAAGTCTGAAATTGCAGTTTCCTTTTAATAGCAAATGCGCGCACTTGAACCACTGTTAGTTAGTTATTTTTATTATTATTATTTATTATTTTTTTTTTTTTTTGCATTAAGTCACCTTAATGATGATTTCGGCCACTCGAGCATAGCGATGTCTAAGCCAGACCCCGAGCCCGATGGGAATGAGGGTGCTGCAGAGGGTGAGAATGATCGCGCCGAAGGGCAGAAGGTTCACCACGGGTGTGTTGATCCATGCGCGACTGTACATCCACAAACACAGGGGCATGAGCACGAGCGCCAGGACAGTGGACGAGATGGTCATGACAATGCTGGAAAACAAAACCCATCAAAAGCAATGTATTGCGCGTTATTTATTTTTTTTTCAATACATTTTCTTTACACATATATATATATATATATATATATATATATATATATATATATATATATATATATATATATATATATATATTATTCTGTGACGGGTTTTCACATTATTCACATATATTACATTGTATTTTATAGGTGTAATATCATTTTTCTTTCTTTCATCAGCCTAACAATATTTTATATCTTCTTATACAAAACAAACATATTTGTTTTAGTTGATCACCAGATGGATGTTATGGATATCATCTACCTGAGGTTCATCTCGCCGTTGACCAGCAATGACATGATGTTGGAGAGGTTTCCTCCAGGGCAGCAGCCGCAAAGCAGCACAGCCATAGCGGCCACATCATTGAGGGAGAAGGCCAGGGCCAAGAGGAAGGCGATGAGGGGCATGATGACAAACTGGCACACCACCGCCAGCAGGACTCCTATGGGCTTTCGGATGTGCTCGCCCAGCTGACTGAGCTCCACCGTGCAGCCCAGCCCCAGCATGGTGAAGCACAGGACAAAGCCAACAAACACATTAATCCCGTGACTCAAGGGTGAATCCCAGAAAGCTACAATCAGGTGAGTGGGCTCTTCAGAGGGCGAGAATGGACCCGCCAGGAGCCCCGCTGGAGCCACATCAGTCCTGAAGCTGCTGACCACGAGAGACAGCGGCTCTTCTGTGGCGCGCAACCCTGCCATGGGAGGCTTCTCCGAGAAGCTGGCTGGATCCTCCGTGAAGTTCAGAAGTCGCGTGAGCGCGGCGGTGGACGCGTCGGTGTTTGGCACGCTGCTGGAAGTCTCCATCGCGTCTCCAGGGCACTGGAGCTCTCCAAAGGAAACTTAGGTGGTGTCTCCTCCCTGATGAAAAAGGCGCGCGGTCCCCTAGCGGCGCAGGATCATTGTACGTCTGTCAGCTGTGACTGAGGGACAATGGGCTGTCCAGCGCTGAGCGCGCGGTGCCACCGGGAGGGGTTTGGCGTGGAGCGCGCGTCACCAAGAGCCATTACAGGCGCAATCCACAAAAATTAACTCAGAATCTGATCACGAAGACTGGAGAAATGCGTTAGATTTGGACTGTCCGAGCAAGAGAAATCGTGTTTTGGTACTAAGTTAACTAACATGTCCATCGTTTGTTATTCAGCAGCAATATTTTAGGACCTTCATTTCTGTGTTTTAAAGGGTCATGAAACCCCAAAACACTTTTTTTGAGATGTAAACAGATATGTATAGACTGCACATCATTGAAAACACTAAAGGTACTCATTAATGTTATTCATAAGTGAAAATATTTACTTTTTTCAGAAAATATTTGCATTTTTCAGAGCGATTTCTGTCTTCCTGTTTGAAAAGCTGAGTCGGAGCAACGTCACAAAATCTGACGTCATTGTGTACTTTCGAACATGCTGACGTAGATTCTTGACCTATATATTCATGACATAAAGCTCATTCAATCCAATCACTGCACTGTAGTATGTATACGATTATAATTGCAGTATTATGCATGAGTAAGTATCACTTCTCTCGCCTCGGTCTGTTGTCATTCAGAGACATATTGTTGGTGCTCGTTTCCTCAGTGCTACAACACAATGTATTTTCCTGCGACACGACCAGAGCAGAGGTTTGGGTGCATGTGGATTGTTTTGCTGTAATCTACCAGCACAAATGGAAAATATGTTCGCGTGAGATCGCATTACAGCGGAGAATTCAAATGTCAAAAAAATTGCTGTTCATTCACCTCTGCCTGCTCTAGCTGCGTTCAAACGCGCGAGCCGTATAGGCTATGTTTCCTTCAGCACAGCAGCACGTGTTGTTTGTATTTTGCTCGCGATGCGGTCAGAACTGGAGTTTGAATACGAACACATGAAAAATGCGATTGTTTTTATGATATACATGCTGAGCGCGCATATGCTCGGTTTCATCGCGGAGCTCCGCGATGAGTTTAATAACACTAGCCACGTGGCACATAGCTCATACAGAATAAAGTATCCGTGTTTAAAGTTTTTATTTCACACATTCTCCTGCACCAAACATTAACCAGCACGGTGTAGTTATGCATAGCCTACATATTTCATCAAGTCTTCTTCAAATGAATTATATGTGCAAATTGGACACTGATACAGTGGTGTAGCCTATCTGAACGCGACGACACGATTATTCTAATAGACAAAATACTGATTTTGAGACTGCAGTGCTCGTAAATGTAATCAAAGTAGCCTATTATTAGCTCTATTAAATATTCTTTCACATTTCTCCCTTGTGCTTGGGAGTTTGTTGTCATTCTCTCCGTGCTCATATATTAATATTCATTATTCTGTATAATGAGTATGTTCTATATGTCTGTGCTTCATTGGTTGTTCTTTCCCCTCTTCCCCCCCTCTACGCTCCCACTTTTCCAGAGCTTTACACGCCCATTTTCACAGACTTTTTGAAACTCATAGGTGTGAACGACCAGGGTAAAACAGGGGGGTTTCATGACCCTTTAAGCACTCAGTAGCTAAAATAATTTGATGCATATCTTTATTGCCATTATGTCAGAATGACCAACAAGAGAATAGGCCTGCTGACAGAAATGAAAATGAAAAATGAAAAAACAAAACAACAACAACAACAACAACAACAAAAACACTTAAATGTACAAGAAAATGATAGGCCTATATTTTAGGGTCATCTAGCGTAAATCACTTGGTCACAAATTTCTTTAGGCTAATTGTTTTTCACAGTTATTCAAATAGCTATGTTCAATGACCTTGTTTATGAATTGTCATATCGTATTGACAATGCAATTAAAATTCTTACTCTATTTGGAAAATATCACAAGTAATATATGTCAGTTGTACCAAATATTAGATTGTTTTCCACTGACAAAATTAATTTATATAACCATTATATAACAGTAAAGTTGTTGAAAAAGGCAACTGATATAACAGTAAGAGTTATGTGAGTATTCAATTATTATGCATTTGGGTACACTGTAAAAAAAATGTTGGTTTAACTTAAAAAATAAGTTACCTGGTTGCCTTAAAATTTTGAGTTCATTGAAATTAAAAATGTAAGTTAATGCAAATAAAGGTGATTGGTTTAATCAACAGAAACTCAAAATATGATGTTATCTGAAGCACATTAATTATTTAAGTTGATTTGACAAGAAAAAAAATGTTGTGATAACAAATCATGAACATTTTTTACAGTGTCCCTGTTGAATATTCAATAAAAACAGCTCATGTAAGTGAGACAACAACCTCATCAACAACAACAACAATAACCTAAGAACAAAACGTTAAAAGCTAAATTTCCTCAGTAACACCTTATAATAACTTAATCAAAAATAAACTGGATAACCAATTATTATTATTAGCTTGTCCATTTGTGTAGAACATTTGTTGTGTAAACTCTTGTTCATTGTGCAATGCTGATGCTGCAGCCAAAACATCAATCATTTACATGTATTGATTTAATTCTTGACTGTTATGAAGCGTTCAGTATAAACATGTCCTCATTTTACACGCACATTTGACATTTTTACATATTTACATATTACATAGCCTATTTATTTTCCACTTTTATTAATACAACAGCTCGTGTAACCACATACGCTTTAGCTATTTGAAATAATGTTCTTTTAGGAAATGTCTTGTGTACTTTCACCCTTTAGTCATGTCCAGATGTTCTCATTATTTACATAAGTGACGGGGTTTCTCTGACTGTCCTACTTTCCTGTAAACAGTGCTCGAGTCACACACGGACAGTCTCTGTCGGGATATATATTTGAGGGGAATGAGCAGAATTTTAGAATAACTGGATTTCTAAGCAATAAAAGGTAAGATATCGTTTTGTTAATATTTGACCATTTTAGGGTTAGGGTACTTTGATAATCTACATTTCTGTGATCCCTTTTTCTTCGTTTTCTTCTTTTAGTAGCCAATAGCCTACATTCATGAAATTATTTTTGTAAAAGATCTTCTCACAAAAACAAACGAGGAAACTCTAGGAATAAATCAGCAGTTTATGTTAAAAAAAGAAAAGAAAAGAAGGCTAATTTGAACTTCACTTTTTAAGCTCGTGAAGATGAATTCCTTGCTCATGCACGCGCTCGCGGTGATGGTCGTCTTCTGTTGCCGTGACGCCCTCTCGTGTCCAAAGCGATGCACGTGCCACTTCAGCGCCAAAACAACCGAGGTCGTGTGTCCTGATGCTGGCCTCTCTCATTTCCCTGGAGACGGTCTCCCAGGCAACACCACCTCCTTAACCATCCAGTTTACCAACATGAGCGTTCTGACCTCTCAACACTTGAAAGCCATCCCATTGCTAGAAGAGTTACACCTGCCTGGCAACAAACTGAGCAGCTTACCAGCAGATCTTCTGAAGGACCTTCATTACCTGCACACCATAGACCTGACGGGTGAGTGCCTATAAGAGCACCTTGTGTAAATATTAAGACTCTCCACATGTATTTTGTAGCTATGTGCCCGGATGTAGGGAAACGCTGTAAGCTTCATCTTACACATTATGTAATTTTTATTACGATATTAAAACAACAAATGTCGTTTTGAGGCTCTTTAATGTGATTACGACCATCTCTTCCTTTTAACTAGTTAAAGCACGAAAAGAAAGCACAACTTACAGACATTTGTCTCTCATATATTGTTTAAACCGCGGGAAAACGACATAAAAACAGCTTGTGTCGTACATTTACCTCAGGAGTCATTCAGTGTAAAGAAAGCTCGTTAGTTCGCTAGGAAATTAAATGTAGAGAGGAATTTATCCCTCAAACCGTAAATATATTGTTAATGTAAAATGTGTACTGTTTGTATAATTCAAAAACATTTTCTTCAGACAAGTTTTTATGACAGCCTAAACGACTCAAATTGATGCAGCAGGTCACATATTGTTTTCCAACTCTTCTTATCCAAACTGTGCACAGATAATGAACTTCGAGAGCTACCTGCGTATGTTTTCCATCATGCTCCACTCCTCAACCTGGTGCTGAAAGACAACCGCATCTCCAGCATCCACCCAGACTGGTTGCCCAACAACAGTCATCTCACATGGTTGGATTTGTCCGGAAACCATCTTATGAAATTCCCAATGACCCAACTCCAAAGTCTGAGTCACCTAAAGGTCCTGCACCTCTCGGAGAACAAACTCGAAGAGCTTCCAGTTGGGTGTCTAGATGCTCACCTTGCTCTAGAGAGACTTCATTTGGATCAGAACAAAATCCAGTCACTTGATGTAAACGCCTTTGGCCATTCTGCTAACCTGACTCACATCTTCCTGCAGAAGAATAGACTAGACAGCCTCCCGCCAACTGTATTTAAAGGGCTCAAGCGCTTAGAGTATGTTGACCTCAGTGATAACAGGCTGCAGTTTCTGTCTCCTGGCGTATTAGATATTAATACCAGTTGGGTGGAGTTGACCTTTAACCCTTGGCATTGTGACACTAAAATAGAGTACCTGTGGAGGAAACTGACCATGGAGTCCCTGCAATCAGAGCCTAAATGTGCTGCACCAGAGAACCTGAAAGATCGCGTCATCGCGACACTCACCCGCAAAGAAATGGGCCTGCCGGAGTAAGAGAAACAAAATCTTTAAGAGAAGTAGAGAAAAGTAAAAGAAAATACGTTTAAATAGGAAGGAGAGGGGACTTTAAAAGCAACTCGCCATAATGGATCTCACAAAAATGGATCATGTGAATGTTTGCAAGCTGCATTGCAAATAAAAAAAAGATTAACTCTCTTTTAATTCTCTTTTTCCAATTTTTTATTTATTTATTTTTTTTTTATTTTTTTTATTTTTTTTACAAAATTCCAACAGCACATAAATTACACACAGCCTTAATTTCTTTTTTAAAATTTAAAATCACATTTTAAAGTCTGGAGCTTCCAACATGAACACATTGTCAATTAAACAATTATATATATATATATATATATATATATATATATATATATATATATATATATATATATATATGAGTACACCCCTCACATTTTTGTAAATATTTTATTATATCTTTTCATGTGACAACACTGAAGAAATGACACTTTGCTACAGTGTAAAGTAGTGAGTGTACAACTTGTATAACAGTGTAAATTTGCTGTCCGCTCAAAATAACTCAGCCACACACAGCCATTAATGTCTAAACCGCTGGCCACAAAAGTGAGTACACCCCTAAGTGAAAATGTCCAAATTGGGCTCAAAGTGTCAATATTTTGTGTGGCCACCATTATTTTCCAGCACTGCCTTAACCCTGGAGTTCACCAGAGCTTCACAGGTTGCCACATCACGGAACTGGTGGATGTTGGAGACCTTGTGCTCCTCCACCTTCCGTTTTAGGATGCCCCACAGATGCTCAATAGGGTTTAGGTCTGGAGACATGCTTGGCCAGTCCATCACCTTTACCCTCAGCTTCTTTAGCAAGGCAGTGGTCGTCTTGGAGGTGTGTTTGGGGTCGTTATCATGTTGGAATACTGCCCTGTGGCACAGTCTCCAAAGGGAAGGGATCATGCTCTGCTCATTCATGGTTCCCTCAATGAACTGTAGCTCCCCAGTGCCAGCAGCACTCATGCAGCCCCAGACCATGACACTCCCATCACCATGCTTGACTGTAGGCAAGACACACTTGTCTTTGTACTCCTCACCTGGTTGCCGCCACACACGCTTGACACCATCTGAACCAAATAAGTTTATTTCATCAGACCAAAGGACATGGTTCCAGTAATTCATGTCCTTAGTCTGATTGTCTTCAGCAAACTGTTTGCAGGCTTTCTTGTGCATCATCTTTAGAAGAGGCTTCCTTCTGGGACAGCCACACTGACCAATTTGATGCAGTGTGCGGCATATGGTCTGAGCACTGACAGGCTGACCCCCCACCCCTTCAACTTCTGCAGCAATGCTGGCAGCACTCATGCGTCTATTTCCCAAACACAACCTCTGGATATGACGCTGAGCACGTGCACTTTTTTGGTCGACCATGGCGAGGCCTGTTCTGAGTGTAACCTGTACTGTTAAACCGCTGTATGGTCTTGGCCACCGTGCTGCAGCTCAGTTTCAGGGTCTTGGCAATCTTCTTATAGCCTACGCCATCTTTATGTAGAGCAACAATTCTTTTTTTTCAGATCCTCAGAGAGTTCTTTGCCATGAGGTGCCATGTTGAACTTCCACTGACCAGTGACCAGTATGAGAGAGTGAGAGCGATAACACCAAATTTAATACACCTGCTCCCCATTATAATATATATGTAATTTACAAAAATGTGAGGAGTGTACTCACTTCTGTGAGATACTGTGTGTGTGTGTGTGTGTGTGTGTGTATATATATATATATATATATATATATATAAATTATTTATATTTTTTATTTATATATATATATATAATTATATATACACACACACATATATACATTATATATGTATATATGTATGTGTGTGTGTAATATATATATTTATATTTTTTATTTATATATATAATTATATATACACACACACATATATACATTGTATATATGTATGTGTGTGTGTAATTATATATATATATATATATATATACACACACACACACACATTCAGAGAAAGAGAGAAAAAATAATAAACACTATATAGATCATTTTATGTTAATGAACACTTCTGGTTTTAAGTTTTGACCTAAGACTTCATTATAACTTATAATCTAAGGACAGACAACTACAACCTACAATCAATTCATCGCAATACCAACATTTGTCATACCAACATTACCAACATTTTCCACAATGGTCTTTGGTCAGCCATCAAACACGATACAACGTCTTCTGACACTGAAGTTCTGGCACATGAATAAATTATAGACAAATAAGTGACAGACCACACAGATTTTTTTTCAACTTTTATTTGAAATGATTTAACGCAGGGGAAACCGAGCATCATGTTTGTGGAGATATAAAAGTCTTTACCAAAAAAAACAATCCACAAAATGTTTATGTCATGTATACATGACCATACTAGGTTCAAGCATCCCACTAACTCTATCTCAGCACACGGAGGCATCTCACCGTTTAATAAATAAGCCTCTTTTGTCAGCGCATAGTATTTAGTCATAAATATCAAGGGGCATTTATAACATACCTTTGTTACAAAAAAGCAAATATAAATGTTATCAAAGCAATTACAAAAATCAAACAAAACTTGAGCAAGAAATGCAAAGAACCCTGAAGTAAATAATATTGGCAAAATAAAGCAATTGGCACAAACCAAAAATAACATTTGTAGCAATCACAGAATTCATAAATTATAGGCACTCATTTTTAAACAAACTTGCGCAATCTCAATAGTATGCTAGTGTGCAGCAAGATGTTCAGGTGGCATTGCCATTCAGTTACCCCAGTAAGCGGCATTTTAATTCTTGGCCTTTTATCAATTATTTCACTCTGAGAATGACAACAAATTACATGACCAGGAATATTCCTAAATTAATAGTACATAAGCACTACACTTCACCCACACAACCACCACTTTTTATGACCCTTGCCACAGAGACATTATCACTGGGACATCATCCGATGAACAAAGTTTGACCACACAACAGTTCACCCAATTATATTCAATGAATTTCCCATTTTCCAGTGAGGACATACAAACACAATTCATGAAATTTGCCTTGAATTTCTTACTGATCCGTGTTTCTTGTGAATGTTTCCTTTCGAAATGAGCAAAAGCATCAATCCTGTTGCGTATCTGAAGGCTCAAACTAAATCCGTTTGTTCAAAAGCTCTGAAATGCATCCATTATTCTGACATTTAAAATGCTTTGGAAACGTAGCTTTGCAGTTGAGGTTTCACAATGACATTCAGAAATAAAGATACATACATATATTTTTAAAGACCAAATACTGTGTGAATACTCTTTGAAAGAAATATTTTAAATAATGATTTCAAATAAATAAGAGGTCACATAGATATGAAAGACATTCAGACAGAATGAAATTGCCATGTGGACTCGATGTTGCCGTACAAACCTTTCCCACTTGAGCCAAAAGTTAAGGTCAATTTGCACATCCTCACAAGGAGTCGCCACTAATGTTATAACAGAGAAAACAAGTTATTCAATGTTTTCTGTGGTGGGTTTTGGGGGATTTGCAAGCAGGATTGTGTGTTCGAGCCGTTTGCAGTACAGGTGCTGTTTGGTTATATGAGGGCGAATCCCAGTCTGTTTCTTTGGCATTCTGTGGCGTCCAGTCTGCCTTCAACATTTATCCTGCTGGGATGAGAGCTCCACAATGTCAACTGAAAGAAGACAGAATCTTTTGTTTGGAAGAATGAGTCTCTTATTTGTGGGGGTATCTCTATAAAGTGCCTGGTTGAACTGAAAGCTCGTTTCTGCTGCTGGTTCTGGGCATGCTCAGTAGCAGCCTTCTCTCCAGCTCTCGTCTCTCATACCGCTGTACGTCCTTGGAGCTGGCAGAGACCTGCAGAGCAAACCACACACTCACTCAGTTTGTTGTACTTCAGCCAGTTACTATTTGTTTGTATTGAGTCATGAGCAGTGTTGGGGGTAACGCATTACAAGTAATGCGAGTTACGTGATCAGATTACACTTTTCAAGTAACTAGTAAAGTAACGCATTACTTTTGAATTTACAACAGAATATCGGAGGTTCCTTTTCAAATAAGTAACGCAAGTTACTTTTTCCAATTTACTGACTCACAGCTCTCCTGTCCCCATGTTGAGAGAAATCACAAGAGTAAGTGCAGAGGCATTGTGTGAACATGATGGTTATTCTAGACTAGTTCTAGACTAAATATGAGAATACATTTTCTCATTTATATCTTCTCCTGCATCCAAGCTGAAAGGCTTGTTTGTTTTAAAGGGTTAGTTCACCCAAAAATGAAAATAATGTCATTTATTACTCACCCTTTCCATTCCATTCCATTCCATTCCGTTCCACACCCGTAAGACCTTCGTTCATCTTCAGAACACAAATTAAGATATGTTTGTTGAAATCCGATGACTCAGTGAGGCCTGCATAGCCAGCAATGACATTTCCTCTCTCAAGATTCATTAATGTACTTCAAAACACTGCTTCAGGAAGCTTCGGAGCATTATGAATCAGCGTATCGAATCATGATTCGGATTGCGTGTCAAACCGCCAAACTGCTGAAATCACATGACTTTGGCGCTCCGAACCGCTGATTCGACACGCTGATTCATTGTGCTCCGAAGCTTCCTGAAGCAGAGTTTTGAAATCAGCCATCACTATATAAGTCGTTATTTTGTTTTTTTTTGGCGCACCAAAAATATTCTCGTCACTTTATAATATTAAAAATTAACCACTGTACTCACATGAACTGAACATGGCCTTTTTAAATATGTTTTTAGTACCTTTATGGATCTTGAGAGAGGAAATGTCATTGCTGGCTATGCAGGTCTCACTGAGTCATCGGATTTCAACAAAAATATCTTAATTTGTGTTCTGAAGATGAACGAAGGTCTTACGGGTATGGAACGGCATGAGGGTGAGTAATAAATGACATTATTTTCATTTTTGGGTGAACTAACCCTTTAACTGTGCCCTCTACTGTACAGGCATGAATGTGCATTTCCTTCAGCCTGAGGCTTATTCATTTCACTTTTGGTGTGAAAGGGCCTTTACATTTGCCAAAAAATGTTTGTTATAAAAAACAAAACAAACAGGCCAGCCCTGTTGAGAAAAAGTAACGCAAAAGTAATGTAACACATTACTTTCCATAAAAAGTAATGCAACTAGTTACTTTTTAAGGGAATGAGTTACACAATATTGTAATGCATTACTTTTAAAAGTAACTTTCCCCAACACTGGTTATGAGAACCTGAGAGTACCTGCGCACTGGCTGGACCAGTTTGCTGCGAGGCACTGGTAAACCTCCTCCAGCATTGGTGGCAGGGCGGGGCAGGCCACTGCGGGGCGGGGCCATAGAGCGTGTGGGCGTGGTTGTGCCTGAACCATGATTAGACATGACCTTCATTGGCTGACGGAGAGCCAAGGGAGACGGGGCAGCAGGAGTCCGCAACTTACTGGAAGAGGGCACTGGAAGAAAACAAATCAGGAAAATAAGTGGGAATGACGGTTACAGGAAAAGCATAAAGTCAACAGATGGAATGAAAAAAACAAAACAGAAATGAAATATATTTCATAAAAGAGAAAACATATTATAGACTGAATAAAAGAAAGTGCTTTTATTCAGTAGTTTATCTTCCATCTATACACTACCTGATACAAGCCATTCAAGAGACCACAGTCATGAGTTAATGGGAATGGGGTTATATAATGACAAATAATAATAATAAAAAAGATTGACTCAACCCTAAAAACCAAAATAATGCAGTTAGACAACTCCAATTCATAAAGCTACACATTAAAAATCACCACAATTGCAAAAACACGCTTCTATGTAACACGCAGAAGACCACTTTCCACATTCACAGAACACAAGTTCACTAGCATTAATGACATTTAACACAAAGCTGATAGAAAATAAACCACAATAAGGATGGATGGATTAAAACAGCCTTGATCAACTAGTGTTGTTCACAAACATTTTACACAATACTAGTAATGCAAATGTCCCCTTGTTGCAAAACACAATCACAGAACAAACACAATCTACCATTCACGCACACTTGCACAATCACAGCACTGAAAAGCTGCATTATCATCAGTGTATATACTCACTGAAATCTGCTTCCTCTCCAAAGCAACACGAGAGAGGAACTGGGTAAAAGATGGAAAAGAGAGGGTTTGGTTTGCATCCACTCCAAAAGCTGTCGAATTGCTTAAAGGGATAGTTCACCCAAAAATGAAAATTTGATGTTTATCTGCTTACCCCCAGGGCATCCAAGATGTAGGTGACTTTTTTTCTTCAGTAGAACACAAATGATGATTTTTAACTCCAACCGCTGCCGTCTGTAATTCAAATAATGCCAGTGGATGGGAACTTCTACTATAAGAGTAAATAAAACTTGCATAGACAAATCCAAATTAAACCCTGCGGCTCGTGACGACACATCGATGTCCTAAGACACGAAACGATCGGTTTGTGCGAGAAACCGAACAGTATTTATATCATTTTTTACCTCTAATACACCACTATGTCCAACTGTGCTCAGCATTCGCTTAGTGTGGTCTGATCGCGCTCTGACAGCGGCAGTGATGTCTAGCTCTCATTGAAGTATATGCGCGAGACATCACTGCCGTTGTCAAAGCGCGATCAGACCAAACGAATCGAGTGATGAATGCAGTTGGACATAGTGGTGTTTTAGAGGTAAAAAATTATATAAATACTGTTCGTTTTCTCGCACAAACCGATCGTTCCGTGTCTTAGGACATCAATGTGTCGTCACGAGCAGCAGGGTTTAATTTGGGTTTGTCTAAGCAAGTTTTATTTACTCTTATAGATGAAGTTCCCATCCACTGGCATTATTTGAATGACAGACGGCAACAGTTGGAGTTAAAAATCATCTTTTGTGTTCTACTGAAGAAACAAAGTCACCTACATCTTGGATGCCCTGGGGGTAAGCAGATAAACATCAATTTTTCATTTTTGGGTGAACTATCCCTTTAAGACTCTTACCATGATGGATTTCTTTTCAAAGTGCAAGTGTGTCTGACCAACTTTATGTAATGCAATCAATGTGCATTAAATAAATATAAAGTGCGCATATAAAATTGCAGAGGCAGGTGGCTTCAGACTATTGGAACCTTTGGTTATGCGACAACTTTCGAGCAGTTCCATTTAATAAAAAAAGTACCAGAAGACATGGCACATTTGTACCAAAAGTGGGCAGCAGACCCACAGCAAACCACAGCATCACTCACCATACTGCAAGGAAGCAGCAGCATTCACTATCACAGGTGAACAAACTATTCTTAAAAGGCCAATATACAACACAAAATTCAGTCCTGCACAAATATTTCAAAAAAATGTTTTAATCTGGACTCAATGCTGTGAGATGGCATCTATAACTGCAGATTGACAGACATGGCCTTTTTATGACCAATATATATTATTTTTTTTGTTTGTGTGACCAGTAACTGATATCTAGACTTGTTTTTAATTTGTTTGATACAATAACTAAACTATCGTTAGACTATAATGAATAAAAACAATTTTTAAAAAAAAGTATATAAAAGCTTATTATCATTAATACTATTGTTCATGGAAAAATGATCAATAGTGGTTTGTTTCTTTAATTTAGGCCTAACTGATTTCCCACCAAAAGAGTTCAACAAAAGTGTTTCAAAGCTTCATAACCTTTCCCAAACCTACCAGGATGGTATGCAATAACATTCTTCTGTAACAGAAACATGGGGGAAAAAACAACAATCACTCAGTTTGAACCATAACCCAGACCCCTCTTTTCAAGCACAACTGGATGTGATTTCTGAGGTCAGTAAACAGCTTCCACACCAACCAAACCGAATTCTATTGTTGGGTTCATAAAAGTGTCAAAACGGCATAAAATACTTCCAGCACTCTCTGGTAACTTGTCTTCACAATGCTTTAGCCGTGTCTGGGTGACCTGCTCAGTGCATTACCTCGTAGAGACGTAGGGCTCTGGAGTCTCTCTTTTGGTTTTGGAGAGGAGCGCGCAGGTGCTGAGAGCCTTTGGTGCGACGCTGAGATGAGAAATAAGCAGACATTACGTTCTTTTTATTCAGGCTAATCTGAGTTCAACCGTCCACCTCCACCTGCAGGCACTTAACTTCCAACCAGACCTGATCCAGAATCAGCTTTAACCGAATAGTTTAGGGAACGCCAAGGAAAAGACAGCCAGCCAGGTTCGGGTTTAATTCAAGGCAGAGCCATTCCATGCATGGTTAAGACAGAAGACCGCTTCAAACTAGCCACCAGAGGGCGCCACAGTCAAGAGAAAAATGAAGCCCCGGGTGAAGAACAGGCAGGAGCAGCACTAAGCCAAGAGCGAATCCAACTACATCCAGACAACCAGCACCTCAGCCAAAAACAAAGGGTGTGAGGAAGAGACAAAGGCGGAGAGAGAAGGGAAGAAGCAGAGCATGCTGGGCAGGAAGGACAGAAATAAAACAAGACTGTCCATGTTACCAAGGGAAGGGAAGAAGCCTGAAGGCGCAACTCTAAAGGCGCAATGTGTAAAATCACTTAAGCAAGCTAATGTCTCTGTCTGTGCTGTTTAAGAGATGGCCGTTTACCCCTGGGTACTGAAATGGATATTCATTCTTAACTTATTAAACAATCATATCCAGGGATTACCAGAGTTACTCCACCCTTGATCAGATTAACTAACCACTGACAGAGAGAGATTCTTATTTGTTGAACTCGCATGGATAAAATAGTTCTGTAAGCTGTCATGCAATGTTCTGTTTAATAGGGGGTCAAAGTTTTAAAAATTGGTGGGGCCAGCTGCACTTTTTTCACTTTCATGCTGGTAGTGATGTCATGAAATGGCAAATGGGTCAGCTCATGAATATTAAATTAGGTTACGCACAAAAAAAAGAACATTAAGAACATTTGTCAAAATTTCCCATAGAATGCATGTGTAAGAAGAATTGTTAAAGGATTAGTTCACTTCAGAATTCAAATTTCCTGATAATTTACTCACCCCATGTCATTCAAGATGTTTATGTCTTTCTTTCTTCAGTCGAAAAGAAATGAAGGTTTTTGAGGAAAACATTCCAGGATTTTTCCCCATATAGTGGACTTCACTGGGGTACAATGGGTTGAAGGTCCAAATTGGTTTCAGTGCAGCTTCAAAGCACTCTACACGATCCCAGACAAGGATTAAGGGTCTTATCTAGTGAAACGGTCGGTCATTTTCTAAAAAAATAAAAATGTATATACTTTTTAACCACAAACGCTTGTCTTGCACCGCTCTGCGATGCGCCGCACAATACGTAATCACGTTGGAAAGGTCACGCGTGACGTAGTAGCGAATCCAACGAAGTACCGATCCAGTGTATACAAAGCAAACATACAAAGACTAAGTCAAACACTCTTTACAAAAAAAGGTAAAACAACGATGTGAGATTTGATGTTGGAGAAAATGAGATTACATCATGCGTGGCGCATTGCAGAGCTAGTGCAAGACAAGCATTTGTGGTTAAAAAGTATATACATTTTTATTTTTTTTTAGATAAGACCCTTATTCCTCATCTGGGATCGTGCAGAGCATTTTGAAGCTGCACTGAAACTGCAATTTGGACCTTTAACCTGTTGTACCCCACTAAAGTGCATTAGTATATGGAGAAAAATCCTGGAACGTTTTCCTCAAAAACCTCAAATACTTTTCGACTGAAGAAAGAAAGACAAACATCTTGGATGACATGGGGGTGAGTAAATTATCAGGACATTTTAATTTTGAAGTGAACTAATCCTTTAAATGGAACCAAATGTCATTCTATTTTTATCTAAAAAAACTAAAGCTAAATAAGACGCCAACAGCTGTGTGCTGGAACATTGCCACCGTCACTTTCCACCACTAATGACAACCACAAGCACTTAAAAATGATAAATTCTAGTACTGGATCACTAAACTATATAACATTTCCTATGTTATATACTATGTCAGATCAAAACTCCTGCTTAAGAATTGGATAAATCCTTGCTGACAGCCATTTCATCCAGTGATGGGAAAAAAAAAAAATATATATATATATATATATATATATATATATATATATATATATATATATATATATATATATATATATCGGCCATGGCAAAAATGACATGTATGCTTTTTTTAAAGCCTGATCACATAGGTGTAATGGCATATGATTAGTATAATCTGAAATGTTTTATCCTACAAATAAAATGACAAACTTTAGTGTTTCTGTGCCATATTAAACATACCTTCAAAACCCATCATCTGAAGCTTTCCCTAAAAAAAAAATCAGCTCTGAATAGTAATTTACAAGGTCTTTGTTTGAAAGTCAGTCAGGCTTTTGGAGGGAATGCCAAGATGCCAATAAAATGTGATCTAAGAGAGAATGTGAGAAGATCAAAGAGCCTCATCCAGCAAGCCAAGACACTAGTGGTGCAAGTTAAGAGCACAACGTGAACGTGTCAGAAGCACAGAACCCACAGCCAAGAAGTGCTCTATTTCTGACAGTCACAAAGAGTCAAATGTTACCATATATTAACATTTATGGACAAAATAACATTCATGATAAATACTGCGTGTGTGTGTGTGTGCCATTTACTGAATGTTAAAAGTTGGTTGATGTGATGCATAGGCACCGATTTATGTTTCTGCTGGTGGGTGCCCACCAAAGTCCCTTTAAGACAAGTCATTTCACTCGGCGGCCATCTTTGAAACGCCTCTCGGGCATCCTGGGCATCATGCAATCTCTTTGAATGGGGAAACATCAAATTCTCCAAAACTGTTCACCAACCTTATGATTAAATTTCATATTTGAAATCACCAATGAAATCTAACAACAACCGGCTCATAAATTTAGTTTCTAAACGCTCGAATCATGACAAAAAAAACCTGTATTTTCAGGCTGGATCAAGCTAATGCGCATGCGCAGACCTAAATGTGCGTCTCTTCGGAGGCGCGCATCTGACTGTTTCTATAGAAACCGGTGATTCTAACGGCCGCTGAAGTGACGTGATGACTTTACCAGTCGGCGATTGGCTCTTATTTAGAAGGCGGGACTTATTCCGCGTTACACTTTCTCCCATTCAAAACAATACGAGTGACGCGTCTTGTGTTATTCTATAGTCTTTGGTGCCCACACACACCACTGCCCATAACTGCTGGTCTAGGATCTGTTTTCTCCGTAATAACAGCATATTGGTGAAATAGATTTGGCAAACGATCAAGTGCATATCTTTGTATCTTTGTTTTGCAGCGTGGAGCAATGTAGCCAATCACAAACATATTTGATGATTTCTTGAACGCAATGGCCAATCAGAGGTATTTAATTTAGCACTGAAAAGTGTTAGTTCTCCCAAAAATTTAATTTCTGTCATTAAGTACTCACCCTCATGTCGTTCCAAACCTGTAAGACTTTCGTTCATCTTCGAAACCCAAATTAAAGATCTTTTTGATGAAATCAGAGACATTTCTGAGTCCAAATTTTCTGAAGAGACTCGATCGCGTTATATGATAAACAGATTTAATTTAGGCTTTTACTCGCATATAAACATTGATCAGCAAACAAACAGAAGCTCAACCGAACCTGACGCACGAGAATGAACCTCATTGGTTACACAGTGCGTTTGAGCTTCTGGAAGAAGTTTGTTGTCGTGTGTCATTCAGGTTCGGTTGAGCTTTTGTTTTTGAGCTTTGGTCTAAACCACTCAATTCATATGGATTAGTTTTACAATCTCTTTGTGAACTTTTTGAAGCGTCAAAGTTCTAGTTGTGAAGGCATTCTATGGAGGGACAGAATGCTGTCATCAAAAAGATCTTCATTTGTGATCCAAAGATGGAGTTGGTTTACCCTCAGCGTATGATTACTAAAACACACATTCTTTCCATGAGTGTTGTCACGAGTCGCTCTCTCGCTGATATACCTAATGATTTTGGAGCTAATTATGTAAAATGCAGTTTATTGTGTAAAAAAAAAAAAAACAGAAATCACAAGATTTTGTGTCAGGTTGTTATGTTGTAATGCTACATATAATGGTAGAATTGTCTGTATTTACTCTCAAACGTTTTTTGATTGGATAAAACGAATGGAAAATATCTCGCTCGAGCACCCACGGGATTGGCGCCTATAATGTGATGTGTGTGTGCATGTATGAGCTGACTGATGTGTCTGTACACTCACTGGCAGACTGACTCTGGTGTCTGGGTGACCCTCCGTTTGGCACTTGCAGGTTTGACTCGCAGCTTCTGCTGTTTTTGACCGGCTCTGCAGTCGGTCCAGAGCTGGATCGTGTGAGGTTAGGGAGACTCCGCCTCAACTTTTCTGCCCACATAGACAGAAAGGATGGAGAAGCCAACATTTAAACAGACATTGTACAAAAGGTTCACAGTGTTATAAAGAGAAATAGACACAATGTGACTGGATAAAGATCTACCTTCATTCTTAATGGCATTGGTCTGGGTATCGTGGCCCTGCAAAGAGTGGCGGGGCTGCTGAAGGCGACTGATGATTGGTTGGGGAGATCCGCGGCTGTACTCTAAAGAGCGGGCAGGTGAGCGAGATCGGGGCGAGTTTCTGGGGGAGACGCGTGGCGAGTGCCGAGGGGAGGGGCTGAAGCGGTTGACGGGCGTATGGAAGGAATGGTGGACTGCCTCCTCATCATCATCCAGACTCTGTGCGTCCAGCTCCTGGTCACTCAGAGTTCCTCGTCGCAACGACTGACATGATGAACCAGAGCTACGACGTGACGCCGTTGCAGCATATTCTTGCCTTAAACCTAAAAGAGGGAAACATAGATACACTTGAAATCAGTGCCCCATTTTTTTATTCACTATTAGCACTGTTTATCATCCACTTCAGCAGCATAATAATCAAATATATAACAATAACTGTTCTTAGAACAGACTAAAAGGCAACACGAGACATCAATGCAACACAAAATGACACTTGTTAGAAAAAAAAACTACCACTCACTCTCCTCCTGCATGCGGGCGAGTATCTGCACGTCTGTGACGTCATTGAGTTTATACGTGGTTGATGAACCGACAGAGTCTTCGTCCATCTCTGATGTGCTTAACTCACTGTCCACTGAGGACTGGGGGCTCACTGCCTGTGCGTTTCTGTCAGTCGATCCACGCTGATGACCTACACACACACACACACACACACACACACACACACACACACACACACATATTTACATTCATAAATGGCAAAATAAAATAAAAAATTGGGAGTTTCTATGTGGTTATTCATAAGAAGATCTATAAAAACACTGGATAGCTGTTGTGTGTTTTCTGCTTAAGAGATATTGACTGTTAGGAATTAAATTGTAGTGTACTACTTACTGTATACTGGACATCAGTGGTTATGTTAACAAAATATTCCATCATTCACTACATTTTAAGAGCTCTCAGCCATACGACAATGAGAAAAGTGCTTTAATGGTGAAGTAAAAAATACATACAAAAGTAATGATTAGTATCGCGCTAAAGTAAAATGTTAACCTTAAAATAACATTTAATAACACAACTGCAAATGAATAAATAGAACTTGTTTCACCCATCTCACACTTGTTAGTCATCCATGAGTGACATATAATGACTGTTTGTAGTACAACTAATAAACCATTTCTAAGTAGTATGTGAAAATACACAATATGTAACAGTAGTATGCTACACTGTAACCACTTAGTACATAGCATGTTAAAAATGGTAATTTTTCATTTTCATCTGCTTTTTAATTTCATTTTGTCTTGCAGTCCATGTCAAGAAGGTACAATAAAACAAAAAAGTAAAATAAAAAATAAAGTAAAAAAAAAAATAAAAAATTTTACACAAATTAAAATAATTTTTCGCTTCTGAAATGGAAAGCGTGTTGATAATATAGTAGATTTGGAGTAATGAGGGCTTTACCTGCACTGCCAGGCAGAACGAGCTGCTTGACAATAGGCACTCTAGATGGAGTTGAGGACGGGGAGTTGAAGCCACTGCTGTAGGGACTGTTTGCCGTATTTGTGCCGTACGGGCTTCCGTAGCCCACTTGAGGACTGTAAGAACTGTTATACAGACTCCTCCGCTTGTTCGCTGCAAGAGAAACCAAAACATAGTAAGGGCACTAAAGAACTTCCTGTTGAACATGATGAGAAAGCATTTTACATTCTCTTTCTTATGTTGTTTGTTTAAACAAACACCATTCATTAAAAAGTAACATTTCAGACAACACCAGCTGTTATTGTTAGGAAAATTAAATAGGTCACTTATATGACATTCTCCAAAACAGAAAAACAACAAAAGGTCATATCCCTCCCCCTCAAGTACACTTACACAGATGCCGTTTTAATGCATGCACATTTACGCAGACATACACAATATGGTTTACAGTGTATTATGCATCTCAGAGAGTCAATTTAAGCATACGGCAAAGCCAAGTCTAATACAGAGTGTCATTCTGCATCCTGGTGGAGTGCAGTTGATTGCATACAATGCAGCCTATTCACAGTCTAAGAGTACAATGATGCATATGAACACACACAAGAGCCTTACTCAGTAATTTAGTGGATGACAACACCATTAACATCCAGTCAGTTCTCTCTCTATCTCACAAACACACAGACTCAATGTAGGCATTGTAGAGCAAAGCAGCACCATGAATCTATGGTCTGTGATTCAGTCATAAGGTCAAACTCTAGTTCAGCTGCAGCAGTCAGAATGTATTGCTGTTAAAGCTTTAACAACACCAATGGCTAGAGAATCTGAAGTCTAAATATCTGCCAAGAAAGAGACTGTACTGTGTCTCTTAAAAGCAGAGCATAAATAGAAGCCACTTCAGCTGTTCTCCCTGTGGATATACTCTCACATGATTGCTCATCACTGGATCCTAGGTGTGTGTGTGTGTGTTTGGCCTGGAAAAATATGAAACTAAAAAAAATAATAATTCATATTAAATATTTTAAGTTAACCCTTAAACAGGCAAGACCGGAAAATGATCAGCAAAAAATCATTTCATGTCATTTTTTTATATAATCTGGACTTAAAGGGGTGGTTCAATGCGATTTCACTTTTTTAACTTTAGTTAGTGTGTAATGTTGCTGCTTGAGCATAAACAGTATCTGCAAAGTTACAGCGCTGAAAGTTCAATGCAAACGGAGATATTGTCTTTTAAAGTTATGGCAGTTTAATGCCTACAAAAATGACGGGTTTGGACTACAACAAGCTTCTTCCCGGATTGGTGACATCATAAACCCTGCAAAACACGCCCCCGGGAACAAAAGTGTGGCCATGCGGGACGGCATAATGGAAGCGGAAGAGTTGTGTACACCGGACGCGAGCGGCGCGACGCGTCAAAAGATAATAGAACCCATTATAATCTGTGATATTTTCTACACTGGATGCGGCGCTAAAGACAACTTCCATAATCTACACGAGTTTAATGCTGAACGGCAGAACCTGCTGTTTATTGCCCCAAACTGTAAGTAGGTTTTATTGTTTGTACATGTCTTTTAAACGTATAGTTCTGTTGCTATTTTTTGGTTGCATCAAGGACATAAACAAAGACCAACGCGTTTTTGCTTCGTTAGCCAGTTAGCTGTATTATAGTGCATACTTCAACAAACTTCATAGACAAACAGTTGTTCATGCTGTAATTTAAACGCTGCCTTTACAAAAATGCGACTACTCAGTCATGTATTCGGCTACAGTAAAGCTTTAAAACTGTATACTGAAAGCTATCAAACAGCAGTGACAGCATCTAAACACTTTGACACAAATAATAAATGAAATACCATTCATAAACATTCTTTAAAAGCTGGGATTGCGGTTCATCTGGGTCTGATTCGGGCTCAATTTGATACGGCAATATAATCGCCATTATTTACATTTCCTCCGAAGCCCACGTAACCGGTAACAATTAAAATGTTAAGGGGCGTGGCGTTTCCGGACGCTTCAGCGAATCACGATGGCTCTGGATACACTGGGCCCACTAACCAATCTGAGCACATTGCGTATTTAGCAGGGAATGGCTTCATAGAAGCAAGAAGTCAAACGAGCCGTCTGAATGACAATGGAAACAGAGGTGTAGAATAAAGGTAAAATATATGAAAAATACGGCTTTTTTTAAAAAACGAAGCATTAAGACGTGCCCCAAAAACACAATCATGCCTAGAAAAAAAGAAAAAAACACTGAATCACCCCTTTAAGTAAAACATATCCAAAGGAATTTTTGAAATATTTGATGTAGTTTGATGTACATTTTGATAATAAATTATGTCACCTTATATAAATATTTTACCTTCAACATACAAATATGTGAAGAAATGCCATATAGAGACTTTCATGAATATTCTTCATGATAATCTTAAATAAAATCAGAATCCAAATCTTTAAACTGTTTATTCCAGGTTTAAACAAACAAAATAAATAAATAAAAGGGACCCACTTTATATTAAGTGGCATTAACTACTATGTACTTACATTTAAATTAATCATTTGATACAATGCACTTATTGTGTACATGTTTTTACATTGTACTTATATTTTAAAAACACCTGCATGTAATTACATCTGTAATTAATTTCTGTAATTACATTTATAATTACACTGTTGACTCATCCATTAACCCTTACCCCTACCCTTAAACCTACCCATACCACCAAAGCTGTCCCTAACCTTACCCATATCCCACCTCAATAGCAGCAAATGTGTTTTGCAATTCATTATGAACATTGTACTTATTTTTTTTATGTAAGTACATAGTAGTTAAGGCCACTTAATATAAAGTGGGACCAATAAAAGTTTTGAAATAGTGCAGAATTTCAAATATTGCTCCTTTATAACAAAATAAATACTTCTATACTTTTTAAGAATCAAACTCCTTAAACTTTGTTTATTCCAGCCCAATTAAAATAAATAAATATTTTAATTAAAACATTTTAACATGTTAAAAAAAAAAAATTATATATATATATATATATATATATATATATGTATTAAGATATGCCACACAGACTTCCATCAAATCAGAGTTTTGAACCAAAGGCATGAAGATTAAATTTACTAATTTAATATTATTTAATATTTACTTACATTTTTGAAGTTACTATTTGTAACACCATTTAGCTGCTGAAGTTTAAAATCAGATATTATTATATCTTTTGATAATCTAGTGTAATGAAACACATTAAAATCTTAGTTTTATGCATGTTGCATTGTTTTATATAGGCAGCACAACTATCATGAATATATTGTAAATATTTGAATGCTCAGCCTTTAGTGTGTGTGTGCATGTTTGTGCAGCTGGAGGCTCAAGAGGTCATTACAGCACATTTCCCTAGACCTACTCTTTCCTTGCCTCTTTCCATGGATCCATCCACCCTATCTCTCTCTCTCATGACTCTCTTCCTCTCCATTCCTGCCATCACTCAGTGTGTGCTTTATTCAAAGAAAACAACAACATGCCCTCTCCACTTACTTCCTTACAGATCAGGCACTGAACTGCATTAACACCACACCATCAGCCATGCTTACGCGCATACATGCACAATGCTTGAAACAGGGATGCGTGTGCACACAGTTGTGATGATGGATGCAGAGAACGGCTGGTCTTGGATTGGGGCTGGTGTAGATGACCTCTGACTATTGACAGTTCTGCGTTTGTGTGTGTATGTGTTAAAAATGAAGCCAAGAGCGAGGTCTGTCCTCATTCAGCAGGGACTAGAAGAAATGAGGATTGACACAAAGAGCCCAGATCAGTGATGCTTGAGACCGCTGTAAGCCACTAACACCAGAATGTAAGGACATTAGAATCAAGGACATTTACCATCAAAAGTCAACAAAACAGATCAGACACAACACTAACTACATGCAGACTAGACGTACGAGGTGGAGGATTGTTAATACATTACAACATAGGCACACAAAAGTGTCTAAAACCCATTACCTAAAACTGACTCAAAGTGTGTCACGCGAGTGTTTTTCAGGCAAAAATAGATGTGTCCTTAAAACCTAGCCTGAAACAACCTAGTCTCACATTTCAGACTTTTGACTGGTCTGGTCCACATTAAACTCATCCTTACCAGAATGCTGACTCTAGCCATCTTTTCACTATCTCGGACAAACAACAAACCAGAAGTCATTCATTTCTAATGAAGAGTAGCACAGGAGCTACATGCACTTTCGATCAAACCCGTATGCAAAACTTTCAGCTTTGGGAACTTTTGCAGCTAGACTGTATGTGACCACATGACCAGATTTGACATATTCTAATCAAAGTTACAAGCGCTTACCAAGGATTACCAATATTTTTGCACTTAAAGGATAAGTTCACTTTAAAATGAAAATTAGCCCAAGCTTTACTCACCCTCAAGCCATCCTAGGTGTATATGACTTTCTTCTTTCTGATGCACACAATTATTTTCATTTTAAAGTGAACCAATCCTTTAAATGTTAATCTTTAAACATTATCTCTGTATGGGTGATTATAAATAATTAAGTGAGAAATAACTATTTTATGTAAATAATTATGTAATTATTATTTACATTGATTAGCCATAGCCAAACCTACTATGCTATTGTTTTCAACATATTGGCGGTAATTTGCTTTGTGTAGATATATTCATGCACTCACCATTACCAATGGTGAATAAACAGAGGGTAATGGCTGCTTTATGACCAATTTGAAAGTTCTGTGCAACTACCACTAATGGACTAAAGCGGAATAATAACTGCAGTCATTTTTAGAGCAGCAGAATTTAATTCTGTTTGCATCATTGATCATTATTTCCCTGTTTTTCACTGTAAAGCTGCTTTGAAACAATCTGTATTGTATAAAGCGCTATATAAATAAAGATGACACGATGTCAAAAGAGATCACAGTTTTTCTGAAACTGATGCTACCCTAGACATTTATCTAGGAAAGCTGCATCTCAGCCAGACTCTCTGCCTTTTCCATCTTTCAAGATGTCATTAACTCCATATATGTGGCCGAAGTAAACCAATGGCCATTACGTTCCAGTCCATCAGATGGTTTGGCTCATCCACGCTCTTTCCACCAGCAGCACACCACACAGAGTAGACTAATACTGGCTTTGTGTATCTCTAAGAGAGAAAAAGCCAAGAAAGAGAAGAGGGGGAAAATGAGGACAACTAATCTGTCATTACTCTGGTGACTACATCCATAAACTGCAAGAAGACAAGTTAAACCCTAGAGATAATTCTGACATTGAAAAGATGCTACACTAACTGTGCTTTTTATCTGGGCTAAATAAGGCTAATAAGACGGCAGGGCTTATTACAGGAAACTTAGGCTGTCTGTCAAGAACATCATGTTCAGCACAATGGACAGTCTGCATGAAAATGAGGCTGTCCGTCAGCCCTTATGAATTTTTTTTTCCAGAGTAGGGGGTGGATGAGAGAAAGAGAATATGTGGGAGAGAGTCCTGTAGAAAGGAAAGGTCTTCAGAGCAACATCGGCTGTTTAAGGATAAACACAGACTCTAAGATACAATGAGAAATAACAGTTCATGAAACCAACAGCAGTATGAAGAGCCGTAGATGACAAGGAAGAGGAAAAACAGAATGAATGCAATGATGTTGAAAGTGTACAGGATAAGACCTGACAGATCTGTAGATGAAAAGGGAAAAGGCAGAGAAGAAAAGAAGATATGGCAATAACAACAACAAAAAGAAAAGAACAAAAAGAAAGATATCAACAGGGAAACCGAGTGAACTACAAACAGGATCGCAATAGCGGATTGGAGTACAGGGGCAAGTTGAGGTTGCAGCTAGAGAAAAAGACACAGAGAGCAAGAAATAAATGTTCTTGGCTCAGGGGAAAGTGAATCTCAGGTCTACCCAGTCACAGGAAGCTCTAAAGACTGTACAGAACTTGCTGAATCACTGCATAAAAATGTTCAAGAGTATAGACAGCACTTACTAATATAGTACACTTTGGTGTTCTTATATTGTTTTTAAAACACAAAAAAGCACAAATTTAGAGGTACAAACGATGAAAAAACACGTTTTTCTTGAGATCTCTTGGATATGTTTGATAAACTTAGCTAGTTTCAAGCAATAAAAATTTTATAATAAAAGCATTTTGACAATTTGTTGAGTAGATATTAAGTTAAGCAACTCTATTACCACATGATTTTCCCCATTATAAAAAGAAATTACATTCTGACTGAAATTGAAATCCAAGATTAGAATCATTTTCTCAGTTTTAGACAATTTATAGTGTTGACTGCATTTGATCAAACTGTATTTGTCAAGTTCATCCTTGGTAACTCTGTTACCAAAGTATGAAAGATCAAACATTTGTTCATTCTTTAGTTTATGGAAAATAATGAAAGAATATACTTGTAACCCATTCTGTCATTTTCCCCCCCAAAATTTTCAAACATTTATTCTGACGATATGTCAGAAGTTTTGGTAACAGGACTGCAATGTTAAAAATATCCTTTTATCCTTTAAAATATCCATTTGCTGAAAAAGAAAAGATAAAACTTAAGTTTTGAGGAGTCTGACAGCATCCTATTTCAATCAAAATAACTTGTATGCATATGTCCTGTTCTCTAAATTGAAGCAGATGTTTCTTCAAATAATAAGAAAAACAAACAAACTTGTTTTTCCCTGTCAGCGGAACATGTGATTAAGTCCAAACGCTAAGGAAAGATCACTTGTACTCTTACTTATCACATCTCAGCCTCTCCTTTTGTCCTCGTGTCCAGGGAGTTATGTAACCATGGTTATGACTACAACCTTATGGAACTGTTTGCATTTCTGAGGGAAGTGTAAAGCCCTGGAATGAGTTACCATGGCTTGACAAACAGACTCACCAAACAGCAAGCATACCGTAATAGATCAGCCGTCTGTAAGTTTTACAATGCAAAAGCCAACCAATTTGTTATGACCAAACTGCTTATTCACAAGTTATAAAATTTACAGCAGCTGCATCCAAGCTCTGTTTCAAAACTTAGTGAGCTGCCTAGCCATCTACTGCCTTTTTACAAAGTGCGCATATAGCTTATAAGAGCGCTGAGTCAGACTCTTCAGCCTTCTGGATTGGAATTCATTAATGTGTGCAAACATGTCCATCACTATTTTACTTTCTCACAAACACGCAGATGCACTCCACAGGGGTAGCCAGTTCTGAAGAGGGCACAAGAGAGGCATAAAAGAAAGAAATGAGCAATAAGAGAGAGAGACAAAGAAGCTGAAAGGTGTGCCTAACGGGATAGAGATTTGACATGCATCCCATACATCTGCACTGGCTCTCTTCACTCTCTTGGCAATGGCTTTAGGGAATTACTGATGCCTTAGGTAACCTGGAAACCGCAATACACACCCTACACAGTCAGCATGGGCTGCATGCCCACTAACAATGAGCTTTACACAGTGGGGCAGTGAATGAGTTTTTTTTTTTTTTTTTTTTTAATTGAGTGTTTTGAAAAATAACATAAAATGAAAAGGTAACAAAATTCTCTTATCATCTTAAGTGTCTCTTGCAAGTTGTTTATAGACTAAACAAAGTGGTTTGTCAGTTGTTTACATTTTTTTATTGAATTACATGATATTCCTAAATCAAAAGAATAACAATTAATTATGTATATTAATATTTGCCAAAAAGATGACATTATTGTGGCAGACAAAGGTTTAAATTACAGCCCTAAAATAAATAATAATAAATTTAAAAAAAATAATATTACTGTACAAAAGTTCAGGGTCGGAAAGGTTTTTTATGTTTTGAAAAGAAATCTCTTATACTCACCAAGGCAGCATTCATTCATCAACAATACAGTAAAAACAACAATATTGTGAAATATTACAATTTAAAATAACTCCTTTCTATTTTAATGTATTTCTAAAATGTAGTTCCAGTCTTCAGTGTCACATAATCCTTTTAGAAATCATTCTAATATACATTTCTAATTATTATCAATGTTGAAAACGTACTGCGTAATATTTTTTTACTTTTACTTTTTACTTTTTTTTTTCCAGGATTCTTTGATTAAAAGAAAGTTCAAACAGCATTTAAAATATGTTTTTTGTAACATTATTATTACAAATTTAATGTGTCTTTGCCGATTATTGATTAATTTCTTTCAAAAAAAAAAAAAATAAATAAATAAATAATAATAATAAAAATTGACTCCAAACTGATAGAAACTAACTGATTGTTCCCTTCATCTTATCTTGGAAATGAGAGATGAAAAACATTCAAAAGGGTGATATTCTGCTGTCTGATCTATGATGACATTATGATGATTCCACTTAAAACAATGACATCATGCACCCGTTTGTCTCACACAATGACAAGAGTGATTCACACCTGGCCCTGTTCCAAATGTTAAATCAAATACAGCCACTGCAGACTGGATCTTTTAATGGAAAACTCTGATCTATGAACCGGGAGTTCTCTGGAACGATTCCCATGTCACTCAAGGTGACAGTAGAGTGAACTGTAGGAGATGAGCCAGGAATGATCTTTGAGACAATCACTCAAAGGGGCTCTTAAGATCATTTGCTCTGTCTCAAGACTTTTCCTCATTGAAGCAATATAATAAAAGTAAAATATAAGAGTACATAAAAGTGTGATGTAACAGTATGTCAGTGGGTGTTGTAAAAGTCAGATAGTCACATGTCAGTAAAAGCATGGAGAGTCAGTGCCCTTCTATAGTGAGCTGCTCAATTTAAGACATGTCACATGGGCATACCCGACTAAAAACAGCAATAGCCTTCCTGACTATGAATAAGACTGAGGGGAATCTGCAATAACTCTTCTCTACCTATAATTAGAGGAGAGATGGACGGATGGTACACAGACACGGCCGAACGAACAAGGATTTATCCAAGTAAACTACTAGGCCACAAGATGAAACACGGTGACAGACTGATCACAGCAAGGAAGTGGGGATGGGAGAGAATCAGAGCCAGAAATGGAGTTCAATGAATGGGTAGAGGGCAAAAGAGAGAGAGAGGAGAGGAAGAACTGAGATTAAAAAAAGAGGAAGTGATAGGTTTGAATAAAATCAACACAGACAATCACAGGGTTCAAATAGAAGGATGGCCAAATAACAGTGTGACAGTTTCAATCCAGCAAAATTAATAATTAAAATTTTTTTTTTTAAATGTGTATACATTTCAGATATTAATGCAAACTAAAAACCAACTTAAAGGAATAGTTCACCCAAAAATAAAAATTATCCCATCATTTACTCACCCTCAAACCATCCTAGGTGTATATGACTATCTTCTTTCAGCCAAACACAATCAGAGTTCTATTAAAAAAATATCCCAGCTCTTCCCAGCTTTGTAATGGCATTGAATAGTGTTTTTGAAGCACCAAATAGTGCATCCATCCATCATAAAAGTAATCCATATGACACCTGTGGGTTAATAAATGCCTTCTGAAGCGAAACAATGGGTTTTTGTATCCATATCCATATTTAATATCCATATATCAATATTTAAAACTTTATAAACCATAATCACTGGCTTCCAGCAACGGCCGAATGCACAATCATGAGAGAGTCGAGTTGTGGCAGAAAAGTGACCTCTGACCTGACGTATAATGTAGCACATCTTCTCTTATATCGAAATCCTCCGACATTTTTCTTTAAAACTTCTCGTTTTAGACTTCTAATTCGTGACCGGTGTTGTGTTTTGCTCTATCCTCTGCTCTTCCGCATTCGTCAATTCTCACCAGAGCTTACACAACGCTTACGTCATACGTCCTATGTAGGGTCAGAGGTCACCCTTCAGCCGGAACTCGACTCTCTCATGAACGCGCGTACGACTGTTGCCAGAAGCCAGTGATTATAGTTTATATATGGATATTTTTCCTCAACAAAAAACCAACGCTTTACTTCAGAAAGCATTTATTAACCCACTGGAGTCGTATGGATTACTTTTATGATGGATGGATGCTCTTTTTGGAGCTTCAAAAACTCAGGCACTATTCAATGCCATTACAAAGTTGGGAAGAGCCACGATATTATTTAATATAACTGAAAAAATAAAGTCATATATACCTAGGATGGCTTGAGGGTGTGGGATAATTGTTATTTTTGCGTGAACTATTCCTTTAATGCAAAAGGTTTAAATGGCAAACTGTTAGTTACTAAAATATATATATTTATATATTTTTATTTTTTTATATATTTTGAGCCCTATAGATATTCTAGACATCCATGTAAGACAACAGTGGAAGATATTACATGAATGAAAATGATTTGCGTGTGGTACCTGACATGGTAAGGTCGAGTCTGTGTAAAAGAGAGCGTTTGGCAGACTCCATATCAGGACTGGGGTTATCCAGAGCCTGTCTGCACCACACAATGGGACTCAAGGCTTTCTGCAGAGGACTGTTCAGTTTCGCCTCGTACAACCTGCAGAAACACAAGCTAGTGGTCAGTAACATGGAATAAACATACTCTCATTACATATCTAGCACATAAACATTTAATCAAAAAGCATGCTGAGTGGTGAAATTTTAAGATGCCTCGATTAACAGTGGCTTATTCAGCAAAAGTATGATTTCCCTTTAAATTAAGTCTTGCCTACAGGCAAACAACCCATTAAAATTTTCTGTAATCCTCAAGGTAAGGTGTAAGCTGCACTCTGTAATACTGTGCAGGCAGCTTTGCTTAGTCATTGAGACCTAAATTAATAGGGCCATATGAAAGCTTGGTAGAGAACTGTTCAGGTCAGCTTTTAGAAGCTTGTTTACTATCTGCTAAATACGGGTCATATGACAACCGATCATCTCAATATGAAAGCTGTAGTGGAGAGAACATTTGTTCATATTAGAGGGTGATATTATCAGTTAGAATAAATACATTTGAGTATGTTTGTTGATTGGTGTACATGATTTCACATCCAGATGTGGACATTGTATCTTCTTATATTAAGGTGCTGCGCTATGAAATGCATCTGACTGGGGACAGGTGATAACAAAACCCCCCGAAAAGTCAACTGACCCCTGATTTAGTGTTGAGCAATGAGCATCCCAAAACACATGAATGTTACTGCTTTAAAAGATTAAATTTAGTACTGGTATTAAGGCAAGAGGGTTAAAGATAAAATTGAAATGAGAAGGGAATAGAGAGAGTAGTGAATGAGGAGGGAACAGATATAACTGCACTGCATGACGCTTGTTTTCTGGTCACATACAGAAGCAGCTGTTACTCAGGATCACCTGACAGTAACAAGTGGTACCAATTTTTTTTTTTTTTTTTTTTACAGACAGTAAGGAAAACTGTATTATAATGTCCTTCAAGTCTTAAGCCCCTTGATTGACAATTAAATTGCTGGAGATCGCCATGTTGCTGTATTGTTTGTTGCTAGTAAGTGGTCCTATTTGAATGCAGTATCCAACTGTATCAGAGGGATCGATTACAATGGACAAAATAGTAGTGTAACAAACATGCTATAAATTTAATAATCAAACAGCAAATGCCAACATATAGTATCGTTCAAATGCTTTGGTTCAGTAAGTTTTTTTTAAACTTTCTTATGTACACCAGGCATTTATTGATATATATTTTAAGCACAGTAAAAACAGTAATATTTCAATAAAGTTTTAAAATTTAAAATAACTTTTTTTCTATGGAAGATTGTTTCCACCATTAAATAAAAAATTGAAAAAAGAGAAAAGTCAGAATTGCAAGATATAAACTCGTAATTGCTTGTTATAATGTCCAATTGTGACGGGAAAACACTGCCATTTTTTTCAGAATTGCGAGTTTATATCTCAAAATTTTGACTTTATAACTCGCAATTCTGAGAAAAGTCTTTTTTCCCCTCACAATTGGACATTATAACAAACAATTGCAAGTTTATATCTCACAATTCTGAGAAAAAGTCAGTTTATATCATGCAATTCTGAGGAAAAAAGTTAGGATTGTGAGAGAAAAATTCGCAAAATTTTTATTTTATGGTGGAAATAAGCTTCCATAGATTTCTAATTTAATATATATTAAAAATGTCATTTATTTTCAGCAGTTACTCCAGATTCAGTGTCACATGATCCTTCAGATATCATTCTAATATGCTGATTTAGTGCTCAAGAAACATTTCATATTATTAACAAATTACCAATGTTGAAAACAATTTTGATGCTTAATATTTTGTGGGAATAATTATAATTTTTTTTCATGATTCTTGGAAGAATAAAAAGTTGAAAAGCTAAAAACAGCATTTGTTTCAAACAGTTTTCTTTGTGACATGGTGGTGCATTATCCTGCTGGAAGTAGGTATTTACTGTCACTTTTGATTAGTTTAATGCATCACTACTTGCTGAATAAAAGCTAAACTTTTTCAAAAAGACCCCAAACTTTTGAATGGTAGTATACGGATATTGTCAAGTTCGGAGTCAAACTTAAGGACACATCTCAAATCAATGACTGTGATTTAATGGAGTTTGTCAAACAGGCTGACACAAACCATTTTGTTTATGGCACAGAACCAGAGTCAGATTTATTTATCAGGACTGATGGCAATGCAGGATTGCAGTGTTGGTGGCAGAATCTGGCACTTAGTATAATCCCTCACATAGAGACAGAGAGCATTTCTCATAACAAGCCCTTCTCCTGAGATACAACAGAAACTGAGATGATCTCCTGGTATACATACAGTCTTCACATCACAAGATCACAGATCTGGCTTTGAGAGCTGTGCTGTGGCTGCTGCTTCATTGATTCAACACAATTATAAACTCATTATCTTCTTATCTTGTCAACAGACTTGATAACAGTGTGGTTTTAAATCATTTGTGATTTTAAACACCATTAAATCTACAATATAACAAGCAAACATGATCTCATCCTGCAATCATCGTGACTAAGAAGATTAAATCAAGTATGTATCCTTGCTGTATTCATGCCTGACCTGTTTGGTTTGACAAGTAATCTTTCTATCCTACCAAATATTTGTAGTGGTAAACAGGTGTTAAGCTCACTGATCTGCTGGACTCCAGCTGTTGAAGGGATTTTCCAGCATTTTGCTGCCACAGCAAGATATCCGACTAAACAGGATTGAGTGTCTGGATTACAGCATTTGAGTCTGTGTAAACTGACCTAAACCACAGAATCTCACAAACACTGATTAAAGCAAAACACAAACAATGGATTACGCACTGACATCAATCCACACATGATCAAAAACTGATAAGATGAAACAATATATGTCTATTTCAAATAAATGCTGTTCTTTTGAACTTTTTAATTCATAAATTAAATTCACTGTTTAAAAAAAATATATATTAAGCAACACACCTGTTTTCAATAATAAGAAGAAATGTTTCTTGAGCAGCAAATCAGCATATTAGAATGGTTTCTGAAGGATCATGTGACACTGAAGACTGGAGTAATAATGCCGAAAAATCACAGGAATAAATTACCTTTTAAAATACATTAGAATAGAAAACAGTTATTTTAAATTGTAAAAACATTCCACATTCACAATATACTATTTTTACAGTTTTTTTTTAAATCAAACAGATGCAGCCTTGGTGAGCCTAAGAGACTGCTTTCAAAATCATTTAACAAAATGTGTGTTCAAAGCTTAAGTGATCAAAGTGATCTTCTTTCAGATGAACACAATCTAAGATATATTTAAAAATATCCTTGCTCCTCCAAGCTTTATAATAGTAGTGAATGGGGGGGCCTTTTTTGAAGTTTGTTTCTTACTGTATTCACGGAGACAAGAGCCATCACTATTTTCATTATTAAACACTTGCAGTCTGTATAATTCATAAACACAACTTCATTCTTTATAAATCTCTCCAACAGTGTAGCATTAGCCGTTAGCCACGGAGCACCATCAAACTCATTCAGAATCAAATGTAAACATCCAAATAAATACCATACTTACGTGATTAGACATGCTGCATGACGAACACTTTGTAATGATCCATTTTGAGGGTTATATTAGCTGTGTGAACTTTTTTTACGCAGTGATAGAGTCGAGAGCTGGGGAGGGGGCGGAGAGCGCGAGCAATTAAAGGGGCCGCAGCCCTGAATCGGCGCATTTCTAATTATGCCCCAAAATAGGCAGTTAAAAAAATTAATTAAAAAAAATCTATGGGGTATTTTGAGCTGAAACTTCACAGACACATTCAGGGGACACCTTAGACTTTACATCTTGTAAAAAAAACGTTCGATGGCACCTTTAAAGTATAATAATAACTAGCTTCCGATAGAGGGCCTTACGCATCGATTTGCGGCGGAAGAGTAACCCATCATTCGACACAAGCCGCAATGACGAACGCATAAACGCAGAGAATAGAGCAAAACAAAACACCGGTCACAAATTAGAGGTCTAAAATGAGAAATTTTAAAGAGAAATATCGGAGCATATATCGGAGGATTTCGATATAAGAGTAGAGGAGCTTCGGCTTGTTGCCCAGCCCTATTTGTTTAAACCGCGAGAGGCATCTAAGCTTTATGTTAAAATCACAAAAATTTTAAAGTAAAACTTAAAATAGACAAAAGCAGGCGACTCTTGTCTTTTCTTTCCTTTTAAATCTTTTTGCAAGAAATCCCTCAGGTCAAAAAGAACTTTGTTTTTCCACCTTCATGAAGAGACGAGTGCTATCTTTATGTCTCCTTGTTCACCTAAATGCCAAGTAATGTGGCCATTTCCTTGATTTACCCAAGGCAAAAAAGCCATGTTGACTGTGTAGCAGAGACTTTAAATTATATGTATCTATGGTGAACTTACTAGTCTTTCGCGTCAATACATGTTTATTTGAATGCGAACAGTGCGCTATCGTTTTAATTCAGTGCGGTGCAGCACAGCAAAAATAGACTGTGCGTAAATGATCGCTGCACGGTGTGCTTGTGGAACGCACTACCGGACTGAATCTGTGTGCTGAATGCTCTAATCCGTTAATATGGGCAAGGAAAAAATACGCACCGCAAACAGAGTGAAACGCACAACGTTTGTATACTTTAACCACCTCCGAAGATAGTGGGGGTCGCGAGTCACTGGCATCGTTATTTTGGGGGTCGTGGGCTGAAAAGTTTGGGAACCCATGTATTAACCCCCTGGATTATATTTATGATGGATGGATGCTTTTTTGGGGGGCTTCAAAACAGGACCCCCGTTCGCTACCATTATAAAGCTTGGTATAGCCAGGATATTTTTAAATATACCTCCGATTGTGTTTGTCTGAAAGAAGATAGTCACATACACCTAGCATGGCTTGAGGATGAGTAAATAATGAAAACTATTTTCCTTTTGGGTGAACTATCACTTTATAAGTGCTCATTATTTTCAAATAGTACAAACAACACTCCAGTTGTATCAGAACTGAGGCACACCAAGAGGTGACAACAACTACATGCACATTGTTTACATTTAGCTGGTTTGAGTGGTTTTGGACTTTAAACAGACACATATGAGCCTGACTGGACTGTTTGTCATCGCAGTTTGTTTCATCACTCCAGGAGGGACTGCTAGTTTGGACACTACATTCTTCCACTTTTACTTGTTCTGTTTGGAACGGCAGATCGCACACATGCTGATCCACAACATCACTGCTGTTTCTGTGTGCTTACTTGAGCGGTCTGAAAGACCTATATAAATCATCACATTATTATTGTCATAATTAGCAGAAATAACTGTCAACTGCATCTGTCAGTTTCTCATGTGATTGCACATCTCTTGTATGGATATTTCTCAAAAGCACTATTAATGCATTGCTTATTTCTTAAAAAAACTGACTGCACTAGTAATATTCACGTTACATGAAACAAATACAATATAGGCTACAATGCAGATCATGCAGAAAATCAAATCCTATGTACATCTTGTGCAGCTGATCTGCTTGAGCATATGTGAGGCCTTATCAGAAAGACATCTAGATGCAAATGCATCATTTGTGTGTGATTTTAATGACATCATTGAAGCATGACACCAGGGCTGTCATTAAAAGGATTTATAAGACACAGCTTAGCACTTAAATAAGCTGAAGGACAAATGTAAAGGACTCACACGTCAGAAGCAACTGCAAGACAGGCCGGTGCTAACTGAAATCATGCAGTCAGCAAACTGTTGCTCCCAAATGCTCAGACATAAGACACTAATCAACAGATGACAGTCGTATTGCAGTCAATGCACTGAATAAACGAACTCCAGCCCTTAGGCAAAGAGACATGGGAGCAACAATGTATCAAGCGCATTCCTCCAAATGCGCGTAATTGTCTGTGGCGTCTGCGCGCACATACACACAGCTGCGCGCACCTGTCAAACACATGAAGGGTGTGTGTGTGTGAGGAGGTTATTCCTCTGATCGGGGTTAACACCTATTCCAGGCAGCTTACTCACCAGCTGTCCTCTTCTTCGTTCAGGCAATCCATGTCCTCCAAATCGAGGATCTCCACCTCGTCCAGCACTGAAGTTTCTCCGTCCTCGATAAAATCCAGCGAATCGTAATAAGACGCGAGACTCGTATTCGAGGCGGCACAAGAAGCGCTGTCACTGTCATACCCCCCTCCGTAACTGCTGCCGTGATATGATCGCCTGGGGCTCAATCGGGAGTTTTCCAAAAGCCCACCAAAACCCCTTGATCCGCCGAACCCCACCCCAGTGAACCCGGCGAGCCCCGCCGCCGCTCCCGGGGAATCATACCCGGCGCTCACGGGTCTAGTGTTCCCCGACAAACCGCCAGAGGAGGAGGAAGAGAGCAGACTGGATCGGCTCCGAAGCTGCTCGTTCTGCTGCTCGAGTTTCTTTACTAAGTCTTGGAGCTTCCGCACCTCCAAGTCCGCGTTTATGTTTGAGTTGATATCCTCCATAGCAAAAGCAACGATATGTCCGCGCCCCGGTTGTGTCCGTTAGGTTTGTTCAACTACCGCCAAAGTCAGCAAGTTCGCGAGCCTTTGTCGCAGGGTCTTTAAAGGGAGCACTGTCAACGCCGCGGCTCGAAAGTTACTAATCTTATCGTCGTCATCTTCTCCGGGTACTCACATACACTGTAAGCTCCGTCGCCATCTTTACTGTCCGCCAGTCGCAAACTGGGAAATCTTTGAGAAGCTAGAGGTGAGACGTCATCACGTGTCTCGGCGGGGACGAGCACGTTTTGGGAGCGACCCTTCCCTGGAACGTGGCACGCGCACTTTAACTCTGATAACCCTCTCAATAATACACACTCGACTACGTTTACTTCAGTGCTGTACTTACGTATTATTGCGGGTATTTTGTACTTTACCTGGACACTGTTGAAACAGAGTACTTGTACTCCAACTCAATTACATTTGTAAGGCGTTATATAATATTTATTAAAAAATTTATTCGTTAAGATTTTATTTAGACATTGTACAAATATTTTTGCAGGTCAATTAATGGCTACATTTCAAAAGCAACTGCTAACAATTTTAGTGTAAACTATTTGGACACAAATATTGTCATTTTTACCTTGTGAAGGGATGTCTCATCAGTCACTACAACAGTCTTTGACACAAAGCAATGACTTGCATGCATGCTCAGTCTATAAACAACTATTTAAATGTCAAACAAGTATAAAATTAGCTGGTGAACTTTAATATAACAACTTCAGTCGACAGGTTTCAGTTTAACCTGTTTTCAGTGTGCCCTAGGCTAGAGAGGGCCGGGGCCCACTAGGGGGCCTCAGCAAACCTCCAAGGTGGGATCAAGGTGACTTAAAATGATTTAAAACAAAACAAAACATTGTTAAAAAAGGTAAAACAACTAAAAATGATTATCTTTATTTTAATAATACACTGTATTATTAAACACAACAAATAACCTCAACAACTGTTTGTTTCCTTTGAAGAACCAGAATTCTGGGATATATGAGGTAGCCAATTTTAAAAGTGTGATTTAAAGACTTGGAATCTCAATTAATAAAATCTTTAAAAGCCTTTAAAAATTGTTATAATGAATACACATTTTACTTGATATGCCAAGCTCTAAAATTAAAGGAAAAGGAATATTTACTTAAATCTTTTCATTTCTTTTTTTTTTTTCTTTTAAATGTTTAAGAAATTATTTCAATTATTTATTTTTCCACTAAAAAAGATACTTTTACTTTTGATTAGGTAAAACAGTACCTGAACAACACACAATATGAGGTATAGACTAAATACAGTGCCCTCCACAAATATTGGCACCCTTAGTAAATATGAGCAAAGGCGGCTGTGAAAAAAAATCTGCATTGTTTATCTTTTTGATCTTTCATTCAAAAAATTCACAAAATTCTAACCTTTCATTGAAGGAAAAGAATTGAAAATGGGGGGAAAAGCTCATTATGAAATAAATGTTTTTCTCCAATACATGTTCGCCACAATTATTGGCATCCCTAGAAATTCTTCTGAGTAAAATATCTCTGAAGTATATTCCCATAATCCCATTCAATTTACATTTTTTAGCACACCAGGGTGACTAGGAGCATGAAATTGTGCAGCCATGACTTCCTGTTCCACAGGAGTACAAATATGTGGAAACACAAAGGCCAAATTCCCGTAATCATTCATCACAATGAGAAAAAACAAATAATATAGTTCTGATGTGCAGCAAAAGATAACGCATTGAAAATCCCCATTTCCACCATCAGGGAAATAATTAAGAAGTTTCAATCAACTAAACATGTTACAAATCTGCCTGGAAGAGGACGTGTGTCTAAATCGTCCTAATGTGAAGTGAGGAGGAAAGTTTGAGTGGCCAAAGACTCTTCAAGGATCACAGCTGGAGAATTGCAGAAATTAGTTGAGTCTTGAGTCTCAGAAAGACAAAAAAAAAAATGACCAAACAGCACCTACATCCCCACAAGTTGTTCGGGAGGGTTTCAAGAAAAATCCTTCTTTGCTCATCCAAAAACAAACTCCAGCATATTAAGTTGTCAGACAAGACTGGAATTTCAAACGGGACCAGCTTTATGGTCATATGAAACTAAAAAAATAGCTTTTTATCAGCAAACCCACCAGATGGGTTTGGTGCACACATGGATAAAAAGTACCCCATGCCCACGGTTAAATATGCTGCTGGATCTTTAATGCTTTGAGCCTATTTTACTGCTGGAGGTCCTGGACATCTTGTTCAGATACATGGCATCATGGATTCTATCAAATACTAACAGATAAAAAATCAAAACCTGACTGCTTCTGCTAGAAATCCAATAATGGGCCATGGTTGGATCGTCCATCAGGACAATGATCCAAAACAAACATCAAAACCAACACAAAAATGTGTCACTGAGCCCAAAATGAAGCTTCTGCCATGACCATCCCAGTCCCCTGAACTTAACCCTAAAGAAGATGAGTGGAGTGAACTAAAGAGAAGAAGCACCAACATGGAGCTGGAATCTGAAGGATCTGGAGAGATTCTGTATGGAGGAATGGTCTCTGATCTCTCCTCAGGTGTTCTCCAAACTCATCAGGCATTATAGAAGAAGACTCAGAGCTGTTATCTTGGGAAAAGGACATTGCAATAATTGGGTTCCAATAATTGTGGCCAACATGAACTAGAGAAAAACTTTTATTTCATAATGAGCTTTTCCACCCATTTTCAATTCTTTTCCTTCAATGAAAGGTTAGAATTTTGTGATTTTTTTGAAGGGTTTTTAGGTTTTTCTGATATGATATCACTTTCCAATTAAACTGAATTTCTTGATGTTTAATGGCTAAACCAGCCATTTACATCATAACCATCTCTGACTGAAATCTTCTCACTGTTTGCATGAAGAAAATTGTCATTTAATTTGAAAATCATTTTTTAAATCTTTGACCTTGTTTGGACATGTACCATATTTCCTTACAGCTCATCAGTCCAACACAGAACGAATGGAGTCAGCCAATAGGGCCGCTGGAGGCACTTCAGGATTTATCTTCTTGTACAGAGGGATAAATCTGGATTAGAACCTTAAAATGTTCTCTCAGTCCTACTCATGAGTCCCTGGCCTCGACTGAACTTCAAATTTTTCCAGTCATTTCAGTTCCAAGTGAGCAAACAGAAAGGCTAAGAGATTGTTATTGTCCTTGGGAAGGGGTTTTCAACCTTTGCAGACCCAGGGGCCACCAACACAGACTCCAAACTAACCCAGGAACCCCCTATATAATAGTAAAAAAAAAAAAGATTAATATCACATTAACTCGATCTACTCATATAAACAGGATAGAGTGCATCTGGAAGTATTTTGCCCATAGGGTTTCTTTGTGAAACCAACCAGATGTGAGGTGAATCACAACACTACAAACTTTGATTTGAAGCAAAAAGTAGACAAAAAAAAAAGGTACAGGACTGTGTACTTAGCAGTTTTAAAGAGGGAAAGAACTACGCAATGCGAATGAGATAAAAACAATGGAGAAATACTGTATAAAACTATTGATTAGAAGTTGATTATATATAGAGAGAAACAATATACTGTATTTTACATTTATTACAAAATATGCATATTTTGCATACAAATATTTAAGTAGTTTGAGAGTGTAGGGAAGCTGACTCTACGACATTCAGAAGAGACACCGATACATTAAAGTTTTGATTGATACAAACCAATGTTTTTAACAGTAAATCCATTTATTTACAAATGAGAATGTGAAATGTTCATCTTTATCACAAAATACTTTTTTAATATATAAAGAACATGACCAGGAATAGTAGAGGAGTCCATAGTTCAGCTGTGGAGAACATGTTTGATCTCAAGGCAAAAAGAGTTCAAAGTGTTTCTGATCCTGCAGTGTCATCCAAAATGTCTCCTGACCCTTGACCGGTCACCTGAGCATCCTCAGCCCCTCTCGCTCCATCTCCACCTTCCCCAGCTTCACTCTGACTAGTCATTGTGTCCTCAAGTCTGTCCTGGTCCGAGCTCATTTCCTGTGACTCATCAGCACGCTCTTCCTCCTCCTCTTCCTCCTCCGCATCCATTTCAAACACACGTACGTGTCTCAGATTGGCACTGAGCTGATGAGAGAGATGAGACAAGAGACTTATTTAACATTTACATGCTATTCCAGTTGAATTCTTGATTCTGATTACTAAATAATTATATTATTTTGAAATAATTAAATTATTGAAATTTAATGCACATTAATGGCAGCAATATTACATTCATTTTCAACAATTCAACAGTTTGTCATGAATTATTTCCTTATGTTAAAAAGACAGCTGTTTTATAATATATTTATACATCATTCGTTTTCAGTATAAACTATTTTCCTAAATCGTTATCGAGTCTTACCACGCAGGCCACTTTGCGGATCCCGTTAACTGCCACAAACTGAGCCTTGATGTTGTCCATCTCTCTGCTCTGGTTTCCCCAGGCCAGACCCTGTACTGGGATCCCTTCTGTCTGCTGCTCCAGCCTAAAACGCACCACAACAAAGACGACACATCAAGAGTGCTAATTCAGGACATTCAATAGAGGCGAGCCAAGCTAAGCATAACCCTATTATATAATCTAGTATGTTGCTGAAACTGGAACTACTGCAATATATGTACCATGCTACTTACAATTCTTTAACAATTCAACTAAAAGTGATTGGAGGAAATCAACAAGTGTGCTGTACCTGAGCGTAAGGTCCCAAGTGAACTCTTCGTCCCAGCTCATAACAGAGTTTAGAGGAAGCTGAGCAAGGATACGCATCTTATTCTCATCATCTTCCACACTTCGCAATACCACCGTCAATGTCTCGTCGTCATAAAAGCGGGCATCTAGGCAACTGTATGAGGAGTCACTAATAAACACAATTTTATTCGGTCATTCACACATACAAAGATGGCAATATTGTCATAATATGGTATTTCCACAGATGAACTCACGTCGAAGATGGTGCAGGCGTTTCATCATCTATACTAGAATTGAGAGGAGTGCTGAGGTTCAGGGCCACCAGACCATTAGGGACAGACCTTATTCACACACACAAATTCAATCAGTCAGTAATGAAAATTGATTCATTCCTCATAGCCCATCAGTCTAACTTTAAATATTTTTGAAAGAAGTCTCGTGTGCTCATCAAGGCTTCATTTATTTTTAACAGTTAACAATAATATTGTGAAATATTGTTACAACTTAAAATAACTGATTAATAGTTTAAAGGTGCCCTAGAATCAGAATTTGAATTTACCTCGGCATAGTTGAATAACAAGAGTTCAGTACATGGAAAAGACATACATTGAGTTTCAAACCCCATTGTTTCCTCCTTCTTATGTAAATCTCATTTGTTTAAAAGACTTCCGGAAAACACTCGGATCTCAACATAACACCGACTGTTACGTAACAGTCGGGATCATTAATATGTATGACCCCAATATTTGCATAATGCCAGCCCATTCGACGCATTAGACAAGGAAAGGCAGTATTAACAGCTGGATCTGTGCACAGACAAGGTAAGCAAGCAAGAACAACAGCGAAAAATGGCAGATGGAGCAATAATAACTGACATGATCCATGATATCATGATATTTTTAGTGATATTTGTAAATTGTCTTTCTAAATGTTTCATTAGCATGTTGCTAATATACTGTTAAATGTGGTTAAAGTTACCATCGTTTCTTACTGTATTCACGGAGACAAGAGTCGTTGCTATTTTCATTTTTAAACACGTGCAGTCTGTATAATTCATAAACACAACTTCATTCTTTATAAATCTCTCCAACAGTGTGTAATGTTAGCTTTAGCCACAGAGCTCCATCAAACTCACACAGAATCAAATGTAACCATCTAAATAAATACTTTACTCACATAATTCGAAGCATGCACACAGCATGCATGACGAACATCTTGTAAAGATCCATTTGAGGGTTATATTAGCTGTGTGAACTTTGTAAATGCACTGTAATATAGTCGAGAGCTCGTGGGGCAGAGGGAACGCATCTCTTAAAGGGGCGGCGACTGAAAAAATCAGTGCATAGTTAATGATGCCCCAAAATAGGCAGCTAAAAAAATTAATTGAAAAAAATCTATGGGGTATTTTGAGCTGAAACTTCACAGACACATTCAGGGCACACCTAGGACTTATATTACATCTTGTGAAAAAACAATCTAGGGCACCTTTAATATACTTTAAAATGTAATTTATTTGTGTGATGGCAAAGCTGAATTTTCTGCAGCCATTACTCCAGTATTCAGTGTCACATGGTCCTTCAGAAATCATTCTAATATGCTGATTTGGGGCCCTATAATACACCCGGTGCAATGCGACGCAAGGCGCAGCGCAAGTGTGTTTGCTAGTTTGCGTCCGGCGCCGTGCGCGTTTTCCCGTTCAGCGCCACGTCCTTAAATTAGTAAATGCATTTGCGCCAGTTAGTGCGCCCATGGGCGTGCTGGTCTAAAAAAGAGGTGTGATCAGGCGCATTGCTGTTTTAAGGAGCTGAAAATAGACTGCGCCATAGACCAACTCAAACCTGGTCTAAAGTCTAAAGTCAATGGCGCAATATTTTTTTGTTAGAGCGCGTTAGTAGAAACTGCGCCTCTGGGCGCGTCCACAGTGCGCGTTGACTTTGCTTATTACACACAGGGATGTGCATCACACAAACATGCCAAATATTAAAAACAAAAGGATTACTTCTATAAAAGAATATTATTGTGTAGGCTACATAAATATAAAAATGTAATGATGAATAGTCATTGCGTGTATTAGAATTAGTCTACCTATTTTCAATTCAGCCTATTACTACTTATAATGATGAACGAAATTGGCTAATTAATTGAACAATCGTGCCAATACACACACATATATATTAACTGACTCATCGTGCGGAGCTATTTAAAAGCCTGCATCCAACGCAGACGACCGAAAGACTGACTGGCCAATTAACAGGTAATTTCAGCAAAACATCACTCATTGAACGGTGTGTTCAGCTTTTCCGCCAACAAATTCCGCTATGTAAATAGCAATCCGCCATGGCGCGAGTGCATCTCGCTCTTAAAGGGAATGGGAGATGACACTCTGATTGGTTTATTGAACGTTACGCCCATTACTCATTAAGAGAATAGGGAGAACCCATTTCAAAAATGCGCCCCGGCACAAGGACCATTTTTCCGTCGTTAAAATAGCAAAAGTGGATTTGGACACGCCCTGAATGCACCTTTACACTTTGCGTTTAGATCGTTAAAATAGGGCCCTTGGTGTTTAAGAAACATTGCTTATTATTTTCAGTGTTGAAAACAGTTGTTTACACACCGCTGAACACGGTGAGTGTGTGTTAGAAATCAGGAATGGTGAGAGAACATTGTGCTTGGTACATTTTTCATCTTTAAACCAAACTTGGGTCTTCAGCCGACAAAGTTTAAATCTCGTCTGGCTAGCGCGCTTCCCATAATGTTTATGCATTATGTCAGTAGGTGGTCTTGTGGCTGTTTGAACACATTCGACCACATGAGCTTTTCCACTACGAAAGCAATTCGGTTGAATGCATTTTCAACTACCTCTGGAAGTGGGCAAAATTGGACAGGCTCAAAACGTTTTAGACCCTGTTTACATCTGTATTTAGCGTTTGCCACTTGTGATCCAATCGACCAAACCGCATCTTAATACCAAGTGTAAACAGGGCCTTAATGAAAAAAGGTTGTTTTTTTTCCCACCAAAAATATTAATGAGCCCAATCTTTTAAATGGTAATATACATACATTTACAAAAAAAATGTTTTTCTTTACCTCAGAACAAAAGAGGTATGTGTACCTGTTGGGGTCTGTTGCTCTCCTCAGAATATAGATTTTAGAGGGTGAGATCTCAGGCATGCAGAACACTACATAATGCATACCGGTCTTCTTATCATTCCACCTGCATTAAAATATACTCATATCATTATCATCATCATCATCATCACCGTGTTTAGAAAAATCAATGTTATTACACATGCACACTGTAATTGCTTTATGAACCCTACATTATTGACAGACACTATAACCGCAGAATGGGTTACAAATGGGTTACAACAGGGATACAAGTAGTCCACTTACAGTGAAGGCAGCTCAAACAGCCTTGGTGTATTTTCTGAACTATCAAAAAAAGCAAAAACAAACAAAAAACAAATCGAAATCATCATAATTCCAACAGCGAGACAAAATATGAATTTATATGTAAATCAAAATCAAGCAATCTATTATTTCCTGTCAAAATCCAGACCATGGATTACCTCTCAGGAACAGTGTACAAGCGTAAACACACAGCTTGTTTTACTGAATGCCCGATGACCTCCTGAAGAACACACACAGACATATGATTAGGAGTCAGACGCATTAGTGCTCAGGAAAAGAATGGTCAGCAGGAAGGGCGAAACAATCCAGTTAATGAAGTTAATGCTTCTGTTATATATGTGCTGGAGACCGTTAATGGATGGAGATTGTGTGTGAGAAGGCAAGTTAGAGCATCCACTGGAAAAGAGTAGAGGATGGGATGCATGTCCATTTTGTGAAAGACAAAAGGTTGTAAATTTTTGAGGGGAGGTAATAATACGTCAAGCCTCTTTGTTGTCTATAAATATAATAGGCCCTCATATTGCAGCTTGTGTTTTTATTGTTATTCCGGTTGGCTGAAATTCATAAACACTGACTCAAACAATCTCAACCCATAATAAAGAGCTGAAAACAAAAGTAGTTTAGCCCTAAATTATAAGGTTTCAAAGCAGAATATGTAAAACTGTTGTTGTCCTAGAGTTATTCAGTTGTGTCCAAGCACTCAGTCACCGTGTCAGTGTGACTTTGTTTACAAAGATACAGAAAGAGTAGTAAGGTTTGTGTGTGTTTTTATGCGTGTGTGTGCGTGCGTGTTTTTGTGATATATCAGGACACAAATTTGTATAATGGCATGGGTATGACATAGGTATTATATGTCCCCATTTTTCAAAAGGCTTATAAATCACACAGAATGAGTTTTTGTGAGAAAGTAAAATGTTCACAGTTTCCTGTGATGGGTAGGTTTAGGTGTAGGGGGATAGAAAATACAGTTTGTACAGTATAAAAACCATTATGCCAATGGAATGTCCCCACAATTCACAAAAACAAACGTGTGTGTGTGTGTGTGTATGTATGTGTGTGTGTGTGTGTGTTTGAGACTCACGGCTGGTTTCTGTAAGCACAGATCAATGGACCCCTCCATCATCCTCTTGACAAAGTGCAAAGACTTCTTTGGGTAAGTGGGGAAGAGCAGTGGACTGTCTGCAACACAAGAAGTATCAAACATATAAGTAATTAATTACATTTCTCATATTCAAATTTACTTTTTCCTCAAAAATATAAGTTTACATTAGCAGTCTTGTGGTCTAATAAAGGAAGAAGGTGTTGTGATTTTACCTTTTAGATGAGTGCTCTGCTTTACAAATGTCACCCACTGGTTGCCCTCCATGTTGGGTGGAGATACCAAGTCTTCATCTTCATCCTTCAAGTACTGCAAAACAACAAACAAACAAAACAACAACAACAGATCAAGTATGTTATAAAATGAGGAAAAGAATTCCCTTCTTGAACATGTAAGAAGGCGCTTACCTGTCCGACACGCTCAACGTTGAAATACTTCCCTTTCCGATCAAACAGCTCCTCGTTCTGAAATGAGGAACAGAAAATGAGATGGGCTTTCACCAAATGTTTGTTTAGTGTTAAAATTACGTGTTTCTCATTAACTCACAGCGCTGAAATGCTCAGATAGGAAGTCAGCCACAAAAGCCAGATCCTTCTGAGTCATCTGAAACACACAATCACATTTACATTTACAACAGTAGAAATATACACATCTTAAAAAAAGGCCTATATATATATATATATATATATATATATATAAAAAAAGAAAATTCTGTCATTAATTACTCACCCTCATGTCATTCCAATTCCATAAGACCTTTGTTCATCTTTGGAACACAAAGGAACAGAAAGCTCTCCAATTTCATCAAAAAGATTTTCATTTGTGTTTGAAGATGAACTAAAATCTTACGGGTGTAGAACGACATGAGGGTGAGTAATTAATGACAGAATTTTCATTTTTGGGTGAACTAACCCTTTAACATTTATTATATATATTTATATTTTATATATATATATATTTTTTTTTTTAGAAATTAAATAGTTTTATTTAAATTATTATTATTCATTTTCGCACCACCACCATTTTCTTCACCCACAATCTGTCACAATCATGTCTGTTGATATCTCACCTTGTTAAGCTCAGGAGGAACGTGATCTTCTGACATTCGAAGCATTGCTGAGAAAAGCAAAAGCTGTTACAATACAATACAAAAAGACTGTTTCAAAATCTAGTGAGTTGCCTAATGAGGCATCATTTTAAGGCATTATAGGTGCACTCCTGATACACAGGCTGATACAAGTTCATAACAGCAATCACATTCCATAACACATTGTAACATGCTCAGTGAAAAAAAAAATCCATTATGGCTAAAACAAGAATGTTGATTATAAAATAAACCTCATTCAATACTGAAAAGTAACAATAAAAATAATTCAGTATAATTGCACATTGCTTATTTCCTAAATCAGTCAACTTTGAGGTTTCACGGTGGTTAGAAAGCTCCCTTAGAAGGCTGCTGCCTATGTAAGAAGCAAGTAACAAGGCAACATGCTAGGTATTGGAGTTTTTGACTAAATATATCTCAAAAACAAAACTGTAGCTTACCAACATACAGCCATCTGAAAAAGGCTTTGAAGTTCTTCATACTCTTATCAATGACTCTGGAATCAAGACAAGCAGTTGAGAGAAGTTTAATAATGACATGTACAGAAAGGACATTCAGGATAAAGTGGATAGAATAAGATTAAACTCACTGTAAAAGTTCACTGGCCTTCAGGGTGAAAGATCCCACAGCTACGATGGCATCTAAAACATTAACAAAATTCTACTTGTTATTAATTACAGAAAATGTGTTAATTGAAATAAAGCTGAAATAAAATAAAATATAAATTTCTGATAAAACTTTATACAAAAAATAGAAATGTTGCCTTGCCAGAAATAAAACAAGTTTAAGCTGAAGTACTAAAATGATAAAAAAAAGAAAAAAAAAGAAAGCTATATAGAAATATATAGTATAAAAATAATCAAAATTATAAAATATCAAAACAAAAATATTTATAAAGGCATATAATAGTACATAAATAATACTAAAATATCACTAGTCTATAAATAGTCAGTCTTATACCCTCAATGGCTGCAGGATCCAGGCCAAGAGGTTGAAACTTCTGCTTCCAGAGCGCCATTCCTTTGACCTCGCTCAGATGATACAGCAGCGCCTCAGAGCCACTGTGTGCACAGCAAAACACTCAATGCACAGGCCGCTCCGTAACACTCTCTATCTAGTGCTGGTTAAAACGCTAGTGAATGATACACACCTCTGCAAGTGACTGATAACAAGTTTCTGGATGCTAGAATACGAAGAATCAATGGACTGGCCCAACATCTTTAAGCCCTGAGCAGTTAAAAAAAGAAAAAGAAAAGCATACAGTAATAATGAATGAAGTTGATAATAATTGCTCAACTAATAGCAGTAGGATAACTGAACCTAATTCCAGGTAGATTTACCTTGACTGTGAGTTGATTCATGAGAAGAGCTTGAAGTTCAGGGCTGAAAGAGAAACAGGAAACTCGATATATGCAGTTCTACAAAAGTAATCATTTGTCATGTAATCATCTGGTTTGGCTATGCTAATGAACACCCACAAATATAACAACAACACATTATCAGCTATGCTAAAAGTTTCCATCCAAGGCTGAGATCAATAAGACCATACATCCTGTTCATCCACATCTTAACATATTCATTTGTATATCCTATAGTGGACAATTGTATATTTTCCTATTCTGACTGTAGCTGTAAGTTTACATTTCCAAGTTTACATTATCATATGTTGCCCTCTGTTGGCCATTTAGAGTAAACGCATGCATGAGCTAATCTTGCATGCTTTTAAAACAATGTCAAGAATATACAGTACAGTCCAAAAGTTTGGAACCACTAAGATTTTTAATGTTTTTAAAAGAAGTTTCATCTGCTCACCAAGGCTACATTTATTTAATTAAAAATACAGTAAAAACAGTAATATTGTGAAATATTATTACAATTTAAAATAACTGTTTTCTATTTGAATATATTTCACAAAGTAATTTATTCCTGTGATGGCAAAGCTGAATTTTCAGCATCATTACTCCAGTCTTCAGTGTCACATGATCCTTCAGAAATCATTCTAATATGCTGATCTGCTGCTCAAGAAACATTTAATGTGTAAAATTGTACAAAATATTTGTGTACAATATTTTTTTTCAGGATTATTTGATGAATAGAAAGTTCAAAAGAACAGTGTTTATCTGAAATCTAATCTTTTGTAACATTATAAATGTCTTTACTGCCACTTTTGATTGATTTAATGCATCCTTGCTGAATAAAAGTATTCATTTCTTTAATTTCTTTTCAAAAAAATAAAAATAAAAATTCTTACTGACCCCAAACTTTTGAACAGTAGTGTATAATGCTCCAGAAGCTTTGTATTTCAGATAAATGCTGTTCTTTTGAACTTTCTATTCATCAAGGAATCCTGAAAAAAAAAAGTACACAACTGTTTTCAACGTAGAAAATAATCATAAATGTTTATTGAGCAGCAAATCAGCATATTAGAATGATTTCTGAAGGATCATGTGACACTGAAGACTGGAGTAACGATGCTGAAAATTCAGCTTTGCATCACAGGAATAAATTACTTTGTCAAATATATTTAAATAGTACACAGTTATTTTAAATTGTAATAATATTTCACAATATTACTGTTTTTTACTGTATTTTTAATTAAATAAATGTAGCCTTGGTGAGCAGACGAAACTTCTTTTAAAAACATTAAAAATCTTAGTGGTTCCAAACTTTTGGACTGTACTGTATATAAATAATATGAAATATATTTAATATAAAGGTAACACTTTATTTTACAGTGCCGTAGTTACAGGTTACTACATGTAATTATTATAGTAATAACAGTAAATTATGCATAATTACAAGTAACTAAACCTAAACCAAACCCTAATAACTCTATAGTAATTACATGTAGTTAATTAATAGTACTCAGTACTTATTTGAGTAATTACAATGTAACCACGGCACTGTAAAGTAAAGCGTAACCAATATAAAAATCACAGAATATATTAAAATGTTATTAATTATAGCCTACATATTATTATATAATGCTATTATGTTAATTATGTAATTATACAAATCTAATATTATATCTTTTAGATTATTTTATTTAAATATTATAATATTATACTATTACTCAAGAAGAAATAATTATGCAAACAGAATAAATAAACATTACATTTTAATATGTCACCACAGTGGTAAGACAACGTGTGCTGTTGAAAAACCTAGTTTTTTGACTACCATTAATGAATTGTGTTTACCTTGCATGGCCCCATAACAGTAGTTCCAGAAACTCATCCTGAACCTGAGTGCTTGTGTTCTTTTCCTGTAAAACAAAAACCATCAACTCTAAAGAAAGAACAAACAATGGCTTCCATGGATCACAGTCCATTATTGCATTTATATGTATTTTCAGGATGAATCGTTTAAATCGGATATCTTATATTTGCTTGTTTGTGACTGGCTGGCATGTGATGGTCTCTAACCTGGACAAACTTAGTGAGGCGGAGGTCCATCTGCATAAGAATGTCTTCCCATGCTTCACACATACAGGTGAGGGAGAGACGCAAATACTAAATGACAGAGAAAGAGAATGGAAGATACTCTGTGAGTACAAAGATAGAGTTACAGTATAACACATGCTTCTATGAGTAAGACGCCCATGTAGACACTCACCTGTAGCAGTGTGGAAATGTGTGTAAACTTGCGTGCCATCTTGGTCAACTCAGGCAGACAGGAAGACAGCAGCCCAGTGTCCAGCTGCAACACAGTCAATCCACTGATATTACTCTCAAATATTCTACTCAATGCAGAGATGCCACACGTAACCTGACAGCTGTCATTAGCTGTGACTCAACCTGTTTGCACTTTGTTTACTTGTAATCTGACTGCTGCCTCATCAACCTTCAATAAATAACAGTTACATACACATATGTAGTACATATATAATTACAAAGAGAGTTCAAGTGGTGTTGTTTCAGTACGTATAGATGCACACACACACATTTGTATGACTTTGTTAGAACATTCTTTGATATAATGCAATCCCTAGTCCTTTACTTTAACCTTAAAGGGTTAGTTCACCCAAAAATTCATGCAGTTCCACTCCCGTAAGACCTTTGTTAATCTTCTGAACGCAAATTAAGATATTTTTGTTGAAATCCGATGGCTCCGTGAGGCCTGCATAGCCAGCAATGACATTTCCTCTCTCAAGATCCATTAATGTAATAAAAACATATCTAAATCAGTTCATGTGAATGCAGTGGTTCAATTTTAATATTATAAAGCAACAAGAATATTTTTGGTGCGCCAAAAAAACAAAAAAAACAAACGACTTATATAGTGATGGCCGATTTAAAAACAATGCTTCAGGAAGCATCGGAGCACAATGAATCAGCGTGTTGAATCAGCGGTTCGGAGCGCCAAAGTCACGTGATTTCAGCCGTTTGGCAGTTTGACATGCGATCCGAATCAATACACTGATTCATAACGCTCTGAAGCTTAATGAAGCAGTGTTTTGAAATTGGCCATCACTAAATAAGTCTTTATTTTGTTTTTTTGGCGCACCAAAAATATTCTTGTCACTTTATAATATTAATATTGAGCCACTGTACTCACATGAACTGATTTAAATATGTTTTTATTACATTAATGGGTCATTGCTGGCTATGCAGGCCTCACGGAGCCATCGGATTTCAACAAAAATATCTTAATTTGTGTTCCGAAGATTAACGAAGGTCTTACGGGTGTGGAACGGCATGAGGGTGAGGAATAAATGACATTATTTTCATTTTTGGGTGAACTAACCCTTTAACAATCACAACTAAGTGCCTAACCCAAACCGTAAACACAACCCTTACAGAAAACTTTCTGCATTTTTACATTTTGGAGGGGGGAAAAAAACATCATGTAGTATGATTTATAAGCTGTTTTCCTCATGGAAAAATATATTCCTACACTGTTTATGTTCAGTGCTTCCAGGTTCTACGTCAGAACGCCGGCTCATTATTGGCCGGCTCCTGCGTCAGCATCACGCAAATGCGTCGTGTTGCTCACATGAACAGAGTCGGCCAATACTGAGCCGGCGTTTGGACGTAGAACCTGGAAGCGCTGAACATAAACAGCGCAGGAGAATGACATGGGAGAATAAAGTCATTATTTTTGTGCATAAAAAGTATTCTCATTAAGGTTGAACCACTGTAGTCACGTTGACTATTACTACTTTTCTTGCTTTCCATGGGGGGATAAAAACCTGTTGGATTTCATCAAAAAAATCTATCTTAATTTGTGTTCCGAAGATGAACGAAGGTCTTACGGGTTTGGAACGACATAAGGGTGAGTAATTAATGACAGAAATTTCATTTTTGGGTGACCTTACCCTTCAAAAATGGTATAAATGTTTCACAAAACCATTTGAAACCAACATGAATACAAAGAGTACATTTTTAAGAATTTGGATTTTTAAATGATTTATATCTGTATCATGGACACTCTTATTTGTCATTAAGCACAGTGTTGACGATGACAATACTATAAATAAATTACAATATTTAAATAAGCATTTTCAGTCTTTACCTGTATGTAATGGATCTCAGTGTTGTTATTTGTGGATCTCATCTCTGTAATGACAGAGAGGGACTTGAGGTCACTGGACAGTCCAAGACTACGGCACGTCCCTGAGATCTGAAGCAGACATAAAATAATGAACACAAATACACACGTTTACTTAGCTTTCTAAATGCATTCTATATACAGTTAATTATAAGTACTATAACCTAACCTTAATTCTGCATTTTTTTACAATAAAAAAAATGTTATTTACTTTATTTTTATATCATTTTTTATAAATGAGCATATCCCCAAAAGGATGATTTGGGGATGTAATGACTTTGTCTACAAATTTGTCCCAAAATATAGTTATATGTAAGTATACACACACACACACACACACACACCAAAAACAGATTATAAATGAGAAAATGTACTAACAAATAGCATGAATGAAAAGAAAAAAATGTGTGAGGTCAAAATAAAAGCAAGTTTGAGATGTTATATCTTACTCCACTTAGCGTGGCGATCTTATACAGGCCATACGCATACAGTTCGACAAATCCAGATGGTCCTCCCACCACCAAGATATTGAGTCTGCAAATAAACATCACACATCAATCACAATACAACATCAGAAAGTCTCAAGCTTAACCAATCAGGTCTAAGGCATACAATACTGACCTCACTTCCCCCAAAAGGTTTGTGACTTCATCTGATTTCTCTTCACTGCAAGAAACAAAATAACACATAGGAACAAACCAGAGCTGGACACACATTAGCACATGCCACATGCAGATGACCAATTAAAAAGAGTATGACAAAGAAAAAGATAAATAATCAGCAAATTAAGCACATAAAATGTCCTCTTACCTAAAAATCTTTGATGTGGTGCTGTAGCTGAACACAATCACAGCACAAAGGAAAATGGCCATAAAACAATTAGAAAATATAAAAACAAAAGGAGTGATCCAAGCACTTGTCATTCAGGCAAACCAAAGCTTTCCATAATGCGTGAAGCTCAGAGTCTCACCTCTTAGGTAAAGTGGGTAACTTTGGAAGGAAACGGCTGGACTCGTCTTCAGACTCACTGAATGAGGACAGTGTGCTAGAGAAAAAAATAAAACAGATTAAACCAAGCAGTCAATAGAGAAAGAAACTGGATCTTCTCTACTGAAAAAAACTCACACCTGCTGTCATCATGCACCTCCATCCAGTGCATGCAGGACGCTGGGTAATCCACAGGGAACAGGTGGAGGATTTCTGCCTTCTCTGCATCACACAGAACCACCTGCTTTGTGTCTCCCACGCTGAATGCCAGGACTGCAGACAACAATGCAATGTTACTAATCATATAACATGACAATTGCAGCTTATTTATACTTCAGTATGTGACTGGTATTTATTTTTTATTTACTGTACTGCAAAAAAGAGTGCATTAAATATTGCTTTAAAGTTTGGGATTATTTGTCAAATCTGCAATGCAGCAATTTTTTGACAGTGAATGTGTTGTTCTACAAGCCCACCATAAAAGGTTACATAGAAATAATTTATGTAAAAATATTAGTTAAAAGACCAATAACAAGTACAAGACTATAAGAAACTATATATATACATATATATATATACATATATCAATATATAAAAGTGTACATTAAGATGAATAAATTATATGAATGAGTAAAGTACACTTCAGTAAGGTTTCAAAAACTAACAGTGATCTGTCCATGCCATTTTAGTATCATATATTACAGTTTGGTGCCTCCAAAATGGTCAATATTCATATTCATGCATTTTATTCATATTTCATGTTAATCATTTTATCAATTATGGCTTATGATTTGTCAACATTATCTTTGATTTCATATATTCATGCACTCCTACTCCTACTCCATATATTAATACTCGTCATATTTTCAAGTATTTACTCTTTAATGTACTCCTTTAAGGTTATTCTTCTTTTATCTTTAAGAATATGTATGCTTGCTATATTCAATTGTTCTTTAAGTGTTCCAGTGTGACAGGTCATGTTGACATGTTTGTGGTTAGATATTGGACTCCTGTCAAGTACTGCAGAAGCGATAATGTTTTCAGAATTAGTTGCTCATTTGAATTTGATGTTCCTTTGTATGAAAATATGTCTGTTTCCATTTCTTCAGACATGTGATAATGCAAGATCTGCAATATTCTCTTAAGGGAGTCAAAACAACACCTTCTGTATCTATTTTCATCTTTGACATTTGACCAGTCACTCTGACCTAGCCGTTACACCATCTATGACATAATGGATAAGTCTGTTTGACCTTTTCTTATTAGACCAAAACATAAGTTTGAGTGGGATGTAAGTTTTCCTATGCTTATGGTATAAAACGGACTGGGTCTTTGATAGTTTAGCTTTTTCCTTTGCTCTTTTTGCTTCTCCCATCTCTTCTGCGTCTTCTACTTCTGGCTGCTTTCGCTTCTTCTCTTCTACCTCTCATTTCATTCTACAAATATCTTAATTTTGTTCCTTCTTTCTCTATATTCTGATCTTCATCTTCATCTATTAGATATAATACTCTGGATTTTATTATCAACTATTAATTACTTAATTAATCTGTTTGTCTCTATAATTTTTAATTAATAAATTTGTTATTCCTTATTCAAATGTGATCTCTGACATAATCATTGCTGGGGGCTGCCTGGATCTCATTGCCTCAAGTTTTTGCATCAAGTTTTATTAATATTTTTAATTAGCTTTAATTTTTATATTTTCCATTTCAGTTACTTTTAGTCATTTTGTTTTGCTTTTCTCATTTTTATTAGTTTGTCAAATGTCAAAATAGGTTTTCAGGTTTAGTTATTTTAGTACGTTTTTACATTTAAATTGATTGCATTTTAAAGTAACAAATATAAGACAAATAAGGCAGTGAAATATTATTTGAGTTTACTTTTCCCATCAGGTCTCCAGGCCAGTGATGTGATCTCTTTTCCTGTGTTCTCATTGGGCGGTAAACTCCACACCCGCTGAAAGTTGGCAAGCCGATGCAAGAGAAGCTGTAATGACAGAACAGTCTAATGAACACTCATTATAATCCTACAGAATAGGATCTCTTGACATTAACAGTATGGTTTAACTGAAGTCAGGTATGTGTATGTGTAGAAAAAAAAGATCCAACCTCTCCTGCAGTGTTAGCCAGGGCTATCAGATCTCTCTTAGGAGACCAGGCCATGTACAGAATGGGGTTGGGGAGCTGTTTCTCCCCGACCTGGCGAAAAGCAGGCATTGTTGAACCCTGCGGAAGTAAAAAGGTCTATTAATACAGACAGCAACAACACTTCAGTCAGTCTTACATAGCATTGATCAAACGAGGGCCGCAGACTGCTGTCATCTGCTGCAGGACATAAGTGACAGCAGTTATGATGAACGCAGAATTATACAGTAAACTGAAAACTTTTCATGCACTACAGCCCTTTATGACAGAAAATAGTTCACTAGAGTGACTGCTGCTCCTCAAATGCTCCACAACATTAGCCTGATTTTAAGACTTCACGCACTTACTAGATAAACGACGACTAACGATAAACTCCGCAATCCAGCTCTTCTTCTAAATTCCTTTCAAACGTATAGAGAAACTGATTTATTACATTAATATTACTATTTGTACCGTGACTAGATTCATATTCATAAACCTCATGATAGAGTGTGGCAGTGCGACCAATGAAACATGATTCTGACCCGCCAATGAAATGATGACTACGGAAATGCCAATGGGCCAAAAAACATTTTAAAAACGCGAAACGACTTATCTAATAGCCTGACCAGGGTGAATATCAAGAAACTTGTCAACTAGGAGGACTACGTGTTCGGTTAAATTTATCCGCAAAATAAATATATAGATTTCGCATAAATCTTGATTTTCAGCCATAACATATTACATATTACACATAACATATTTCATATTAAGCTCTTGTGGCTACTGTTTTTCCCCTTGGTAACTATTGAACAATATATGTGTATCGGACAAAATATAGAAAGTTATGTTTGGATTTTGTTGACACAGCATTGCTAAAACAGGACAGGAGTTCTCCAATTCCCAGCATGATTGAAATAGTAAATTATATATTTTTTTTATTAATTTATTCTCTCTCTCTCTCTCTCTCTCTCTCTCTCTCTCTCTCTCTCTTTATTTTTTTGCACAGGATGAAAAAAGGGTTGGGTTGGTTTAATATTCTGTTGTTTTGGGATTTAGAAGAGTTTCTGTTAGTTCAGTTTTTTTTATTTATTATTTTTGGGGGGTTACCATTGTGGTGAACTTTGGAGCTTGTGCTAAGAAGGAAATGTGGAAATTTCTCATTCACAGATACACATTTACAGTACTATTATAAGTGGTTTGAGCTTAATGCACACAAAGCTAGCATATCTATGGTTGATTTTACACGTCTTTAAAGACCACCAGCAGCACATAACTGTTGTTTATTTTTACCAATCTGACTCTTAACTAGAAACAAAATCTGCCAGCAAAGTCATGGTTGACACACCAAGTGCCATTGAACATGAAATCATCTGTGGATTTGCTAAAGTTTACCAGGTTAGTGACATCAAATCTAATATGTATAGTTTTGCTTAGATACACTTTGTATCATTTAGTAAATTAACTGCAAGGATATCTGCTTTTTTATGTGTGTGAAATAGTCTGTTTATACTTTGCATGTCACTAAGATGACTCTTCCTGTCTAAGTGGTTGCTTCGTGACCTAAATAAGCTACAGTATGGACCAGAGCTGTGTTGTCCAGTCTAAGGCCTGGATACACAAGACTGTATGTTGCTTTACTCAAAATGCCATTAGTGCGCAAATTAGGGAAATATTTCCATGCTTTTTATTTGTCCTTCATTTAACAAAATGAAAAAAATGAAACAGAAAGAGGGTCTTTCCCATACTATCTTTCACTCATTGATGCGGCGGATTGAGACTGTATCAGTCAGTGGTCTAAATGTTTGCACTGTGACTACACTGAGTGATAGATCTTTTTGTTCCTCTCACTGAGGCTCACTGTAATCAGTGCATTGATTGTTGAGAAACGGGAATAGCTCTGCGCTGTCAGTGTTTATGAAGTGAATGTGATAAGTGTCTTGAAATAGACTCTTACTGCAAGCTCTCACGGCCACATCTGCCGTCCATCTCAAACACCTCTCTTAAACCACAGAGAGGCTCGCCTTTTCCATGTTAAAGAAACAGAAAATTCTGTCATCATTTACTCACCCTCATGTCATCCCATACCCGTATTAATTTCTTTCTTCCTTCAAACACTAAAGGAGAAATTACAATCCTGGTTGCTGTTTTGAACTGGAGCTTTCAGACTTCAAAAAGGCTTTAAAAGAACTATAAAAGTGTTTATGCGACGACTATTTTATTCCAAGAAATAGAGATGTTGAAGTCTTAGATCAGATTCACATGCCTTGTTTGTATTTAAGCGATTTCTTTCTTTCTTTCTTTCTTTCTTTCTTTCTTTCTTTCTTTCTTTCTTTCTTTCTTTCTTTCTTTCTTTCTTTCTTTCAAACACAATACAACTGTTAACAGCTCCAGAAATATTACCAGTGAATAACAAATTAAATTTCCACCTTAGTCAGACAGAAAGTGTGTCACAAATCCAAAGAACATGAAGCTGCTTATCTTGCTGTATCATCAAGTATAGACAGTAAGAGGTGTTAATGGTCTACCAATGAAGCTTTGTGGCAGGAAACTTTGTTGTGTACTCGTTCCTATATAAAGCACTCTGTTAATGGCAGGGTGTCTTAATGGGATAAAAGTATATTTAGGTACTGAGCTATTGATATAAGGTTAAATTAAGTCTTTATTGACTGGCACACATTGGTTCTGAAAGTGTCATGTCTCCATACTTAAATAGATTCGTAATGGTGAATATTACTTAAAGCGTCATAGTACTTTATATAAAATTAGTGCACTACGAAAGAATTTACACATTTACGTGCACATTAATTGTGACTAAGTTTATTGGATAGATGATATAAAAACAAATATATTATGAAAAGTTAAATGATTTGTGAAAATGATAATTTACCTGTGCTGTAGGTTTGCATAATTCAGTGTTTTGGTGACTTGTTTTGAACCAAACAGTCAAGTGTATGTCTGCGAAATGCATTTACATGCCTTTGTGGAAATGAAAATGATGTATGTGTGTTTTTGATGTGGTGTGGGCACATGGATGCTACACACCCCAGAGTGCTCTCTCTCTCTCTCTCTCTCTCACTCACTGTGTCTCTCTCTCTCTCTTACTGTGTAACCTGAGCTAGGGTCCAAATTTAGCGGTACTCAGTAAGCGTCCAGGGCCCGAGACAGATGGGACAGCAGGCCACTCTGCAGCCACTCTAACCGGCTCACCTCAGAGCACTCAACAAAACAAGACAAAAGAAAATAAGGACAGAGAAAAGACCCACAACTCCTTGAGGAAAGGAGACTCGTCTTTTCTAATTTCCTGGCATAGAGAACTTCAAAAAAAACTGGAACCTTCTGAAGGGGACGGATATTTCCAGAAACTGACTTAAGGTAAATGCCTGTTTTGTTGTTGTTTAGATATAATGTCATTGACTGTAAGTAGGATCCCATGTGAATTGTTTTCATTCAGCTCATACAAAACTACAAATAAAAGTAAATTATATAATTAGATTCAGAACAGCTCTCAAATGAATGGTCATCTGGGTCATCTGCGCTATTTGGTTTCAGCTTAACATTCCGTTTCGTCCGGCATCGGATTAATACTTCTACACTTTTACGAATGATTCAGATAAAGTGCATTCAACTGCTTGCGTCAGAGATGGAAAATCAAGCATGTCAGTCTGTCAGTCTTGGCTTTCACAATTGTTTGGCTTGTCACATTTATATTCCGCTATTTATAATTCATCAGAGCAGAATAAAGATGCCATAATTTCCACATGAATTATTCAGAAGCAGCATGTGTGTGTGCTTATGTGTAAAAAAGGACTCTTGGTGGGGAGGTGGTTGCTGCTGTGAAATGCAGCCCTTGAGGATTAAAAATAACAACAGCTGGCCTTCAGGACGCCATGACGGGGAGAAAGTCACACTCTCATGTCTCGTACATGCCCGCACACCTTTACATACAACACCTGGTCACTTTATATAAACATCGTGTAAACAAAGTTGACTATAACAAAACCTGGAGACAAGATTGTAATACAGCACTTTGTCATCAATTAATAGGCCATAAATAATAAATATACATGTACAAACAAGCATCTACAGTGGAAATGTAGTCATAAAGTTAGCAGGAACACATTAACGTGTCTCAGACATGCGCATGGAGTGTTAACACACACTGGCCAGTTCCCCTGCACGTATTCAGAGCTGAGGTGTGTTTTCTCTGTGACCTGATCTGTTGGTTGAAGGGTTTCGCTATGCTGCAGACACTGTCTCATATTAATGTTTCACCGATGTGTGGTATGTCAGACCAAACACTTTCCCTGAATTATGGCGAAGGATCCTCTCCACAGGTTATTGAGGATGTGATCTTTCACTGTCGGATTCTGAGGTGTTTTTCCACAAAAAAAAATCCACAATAGGGTCATGAAGCAGCCATTAATACATTAAAACAAAACCATTTTCTTTAAGTAATAGAACATTAATTGACATTTATGGATCAACTATAACATCTGTACTTAAGAGTGAAGTTCAAGATGGTAGTACGTTCAATAAGTTCCATCTTTTTAAGTTTATCTGTTGCATAACATTCTGTCTATTAAAATCCCTTATGAGGTTGGGTTTTGAAGGTAGCATAGATGCATCCTTCAATGTCTATGATATCCTGCAATCCAGCTTGTATATTTGGGTGAAAGGGAATTTATAAATGTTTTTTTTTTTTCAACTTATGACTTAATACCAATAAACAGGCATTATAGATATATTTGCTCAAAAATTTGTGTATATATATATATATATATATATATATATATATACACAAACAAAAACAGAAAATGCAAAAGATATATTTTCTTTATGATAAATACAACTCATGGGAAGATGGCAAAACTAAAATGTATTAAACTGAGAAATATATGTCATTAATAGCCATAAAATAAGTAAATTAGCCAATTTTGTTTAAATTAAAGATTGCAGAAATGAGTACACCCTAGATTTAATTCAACAATCAATAATCAATAATCCTCTTGTACCACTGTCCTCTTTTGTGCTAAGAAATAAGTCTCCTGACAGTTCTCTCCCAAGTGGTTTCATTGTTGTCAGGATTAAGTCTGAGAATGATTCAGTGGGATATATAACACTTTTAATTGTCAAGAAATTACTTTTCTTTAAATGTTTTGGTTCAACATACTTACCTGTTGATCAAACATTGTCTTAAACTTACACCAGAAAATGTTTATTTTGTTTTATATAGTAACTTTTAGGAGGGTGTATCATTTTTGCTACACAACTTTTAATCACCTTGATAACAAAGTCTTGTTTTCCTGAATAGTTCTGACATGCTTCTTTGGTAATTGATTAAGCAGAATTGCTGGAACATTATATCTCTAAAGAACCCTAACATGTCTTCTAAGTAATTGAGTAATTGCTGACTTTCAGAAGTTTCAGAGGGGGTGTACTCATTAATGCTGTGCACTATATATATATATATATATATATATATATATATATATATATATATATATATATATATATATATATATATATATATATGCTCCAGAATCTGTTATAGATTATTAGACATGGATTATGAAGCACTGGATGTCTGCCGTAAACCTTATGAGGTTCCATCATACACATGCTATATCTTTCTTACATGTTTATGTAAAAATATCTATATTTAAATAAGTAGCATGTAAATATTTAATGCCATTATTTTAATTTATGCACTACTTTTCAAAAGTTTTTTTCTTTATGAGTCTCTTATGCTCATAGATATAATAACTAGATATAATTTTTTAAATATTTTTTAACTAGTGGGTGCAGGACACTATAGTTCATTTATGTAAGTGAGGATAGCAAAATAAAGTAAACTGTGACACATACCAAAAAATTCTTCATACAGTGGACTATCAGTAAAATTGATAAAAATTTGGGACCAAAAATTATTCAGACACTTTGACCTGAACATGTTTTGCTTAAGTGTTACCTGACATAATTAAGACACAATTTAACTCTGAGATCTTGTCATATTTTATTACCATTTTAGTGATATAGTGAATAAACTGTATTAATGAATGAAATGATAAAGGTGTCTGAATAAATTTTAGTTTGACTGTATTTGATCAAAAATAGAGAAAACAGTGATTTTGTGAAATGTTATTAGAATTTAAAATAACTGCTTTCTATTTTAATATATTTTAAAATGTAATTTATCCTTTTGATTGCAAAGCTGGATTTTCAGTAGCATTACTGCAGTCTTCAGTGTCACATGATCCTTCAGAAATCATTCTAATATGCTGATTTAATACTGAAGAAACATTTCTTCATATTATTATTACACATAATTATACATTATTATAATAATAACCCTAATGCTCAAAATAATTAATTGGTTTGAGTATGACAAAACTTAAATTAAACAAATTAGTTAAAACTTTTATGAGTATTTAGCACTTTATTTTTCTTTCAAGTTCACAGAACTGATATATTTTAAGTAAACTGAACTGTTTCATTGTTTTGAGTTTTATGAACTTACTTCTTTTAATTTAGACAAACTTACATAACTGAAACTGGTCTGGGATTTCTATTTCCTAGCATGCTTTGCCCATGGCACTCGAAAGGGAGAGTACATGCTAAAATTAAGTGTTATATAATGTTTTTTTTTTTTTTTTTTTGTGCAAGATTAACTAATGTTAAGTGGGAGATAGTAGTGATTAAAGTTTTGTTATGCTAATTTAGAAGAATTTCTGTTAATGTGGGTTTTTGGAGAGTTAGCATCATGTGACAAGTGGTGAATGTGGCTTGGTGTGAGAGAAAGTATGTTAAATGCTTTATATTAATGTACAAATTCAGCAAGTGCTATACCATGCTATTGTTAACATGTTAGCAAATTAGCAGTTTAGCATTTTCTGACTTTGTTTGTTATAGCTACCTAAATTTACACTAATAAAAATGTTTATATTGAGGTTACATGATAATTTTAAATTAAATGTATGAATTAATGTACTCAAACATTTCAAGTTAAGAACAATTACATGTATGAGTACAAAATAAAAATATGCCAGTTCTGTTTGCTTAAACTTTGAATTTGGCAACTGATTGGCTCAAATTCTTTTTGTTGTTGTTGTTGCCAAATTCAAATTATTTTTGCCAACTTATTCAGGTTTACAGTGTATCTATAATGAAAACAGTTGTGCTGCAGTTGTGCTCTTGAAAACCATGACGAAACCATAAAAAAAATTTTCAGGATGCTTTAATAGAAAGAACAGCAAAAAGAACAGCATTTATTTGAAATACTTTTTTTGTATCAATGTAGTCTTTACTGCCAATTTTAGCAAGATATATACTTGATGATCAAAGTTTTGAACAGTAGACCAACTGTATGACTTTTTTTTTATTTAATGTGTCAGATTTTTGAGACCAAAATGATACAGGGCTGGGTAGTCTTCAGAAGTCACTGGAAAAATAGATATAGATTGATGTGAGGACAGTAAAGAGTAGATAATAGACGAGGGAATAAACAAGATAAAGGCAGCATCAGTGTTAAATGGCACTCATGCCTTGTTAATACCAAACAGCTGTGCTGTCAAAGTATGCCAGCCTGAGTCATCATACGACAACTGTGATCCATCTCTAGTGTGAGTGTGTTTACACTAATCCGAGTGCATGAATGTGGTGTATAACACAGAAATGGCTCATCTTCGGGACTATGATTCTGATATTCCTGGTTAATGTATTTTTATAAAATGTAAATAAGAGGGCCTGCAATTTTTTTTCTTCTCACCTGTCTTTTCGTGGATTTGTGTATTGCAGGATGCAGGACAGGAGCTGGAATGACACACTCCCCCTCTCTCTGCTGATGAAAGAGGCGTGTCCTCCAGGGGGTGTGTCCTTAGAGGGGGATGGGGACATGGTTTCAGTGCCATCTCTTGATGGTGAGGTTTACTTAGACTCAATGGCTGAGCTGGATAGTGGGGACGGGGACTTTCCAGAACTTTCTGCTTTCCTGAGCCAGGACGAGATCAACCTCAGTCTGGACCTGGCTCGAGAGGCCATGAGTGACGCAGGTGACTCAAATGACCCAGATGAACCACCCGTTACCACAGAGCACCTGCCCCTTTACTCAGAAACCAAAGACCACGCTCTCCAAGATTCAGCATCTCAGTCAGCTGACGCCACATCTGGTAAAGTCACATCCAATCAGAGCATGCCGCTCAGCAGGCCTAACCAGCCTTGCACTGCTCCTGAATCACCCGAAAAGTTCATCTGCCAAAAATCCATCACGCCAGTATATAAGCAGGACCGGCCCCGGCTGGTCCACAGAGGCCTGGAGCTCAACGAACGAGCTGCTTCAGCTACTGAGTTCTGCAGCCGAGCTGCTACCTTCATTGAGGAGCTCTCTTCTATCTTCAAAGGCTCCACACGTGTGGATCAGCAAGGTGATGAAGACTCCTCCTCACCCGACAGTGGCTACTTGTCTCCAAGGAGCCACCGACTGGCCATGCAGCAGGCTCAGCCACCTTCATCCTCTTCATCTTCATCTGAGCCCCAGCAGGAAGGCTCACAGCAGGACCGAGCTGATGTTGGGTCAGATGAGCATCAGGGACGAGGGGTTAGCCTAGATGGACCCATGGCTCCTCCACACTTCACCCAGAAACTGAAGAGCCAGGAAGTAGCAGAAGGAAGTCCTATCCGCCTGGAATGCCGGGTCACTGGAAATCCCCTTCCGCTAGTCAGGTATGAAAACCACTGTTTATTCTGCTCAGGTTTTGCCAGTATCTGCTAGCATTGGGTTGTTTTGTTTTCTTGAATGTAGCTAATAGTGCATGAAAGCGGACATTGTGGATATTTTTTCATACCAGTACTGGAAAGTTAACAAACAAACAGATGCTATTTTTAGTGATACCGCTGCAAGCCCTGGTGCGATGCCAGACTCAGTCCTCCTTCAAGGAAGGGACTCATCAGTACTGTGGAATCTTAGAATGATTCCTGCAAATGTTTTAAAGAAACACAAAGGAAGTGTGCAAATTAGTCAATGATTTTAAAGGCACACTATGTAAATTTTTGCCGCTAGAGGTCACTTATTCAAAACAAAGGCATAGCTTGATGACGTCTTGATTTCGCAGCCGGTCGAAAAGAATCGGGATGGGACTTGGGCAGAAATCATGTTCATGGATGAGATTATTAACATCACTATAGTATGAAGCAGAGCAGAACAGGGCTGAGTGCTGTGCGAGCAGAAATGGGCCCCGGAGCGATTGCTAATGAGAGATGAGAGCGACACACGGCTCAAGAGCAGTGGAACTTTTATTATCGCCGCTTTTGCTTCTTCCAGTTAAGAGTATGTTGGGTAAAGCAGCAATAGTATCTGTAAAGCAGTGCTGTTTTATCATATTAGATACATTTGTGTGTTGAAAGTTGTTATAGTGCAACTCTGCGTTCGCTCAGCGGCTACTATGGGACAACATGTAAAATAAGTCAATGATGTCCCCAGAGTGTGTATGTGAAGTTTTAGCTCAAAATACCCCACAGATATTTTTTTATAGCATGTTAAAATTGCCATATTTTGGGGTTGAGCAAAAACGTGCCGTTTCAGTGTGTGCCCTTTAAATGCAAATGAGCTTCTGCGCTCGGCATAAGAGGGCGGAGCTTTAAGAGCTGATTCTCCGGTGTCAGGAGTCAGTCAGGACGCACTATAATGTCAGAAACTGCGATTATATGCTGCACTGAGATTGAACAGGTATAGTTTAGTTCAATTACGGTTGTAACTTATATTGTCTTCTTACACTATATTAGTACAAGCCTTTTGTACCGGACCCCGTCTGAATGATGGCCAAAACTTTACAGATGAGTTTTATGATGTTTATTGTACTTAACTTCACACAAAAGATGAAGTGTCTGTTTTCACTCTAGAAAATCACTGTAAGACCTTAATAAAACACAGTGCATGTGTGCATTAAAATATTATCCATAAACTCTCTCTCTCTGTCCCTTGCATTATCATCAACATACACAGCAAAGTACACAGAAACACTCATTATGCCTTTTCGGGTGGTGCGTAATAAACTGGTAAACCTTATATCCATAAATCAACTCCGATGAACTGTAATAAAGTGCTCTCACCTTCATTACTGCCATATCCAGTATCACTCTGGAGGCTGTAAGCTGGATCACGAACAGTTTACTGATCTATCCTTCAGTAACACATTTTTAGCACAACCTCTGTTTTGTATTGTCCCTTTGTATTGACATTTGTTCACAAAGTCTGGTGTGAAATGATTTGCGCAGACATAAACCAATTTCGGTAGAGTTGAGGGAGCATTTTCTTCAAAAACAAAATTAATCCACCTCGTCTTCAGCAGCTCAGATTTAGGGAGTAAATGGAGAGAGCTATGTGGATTAATCCATCCAGCTACAGAACACCTAAAACGCTCGGGAGACATTCTTGTCAGTGCAGCGATGGCGAACTGTGTACAACTTGCTGTGAACTCACTCAGGGCTGTTCTATGTTAAAACGGCAGTGTCTGTCAACAGTCGTGGGTGGGGCCTGTGACTAATGTGACATCACACTGCCAGGGATCTGGAAACGGCTTGTTATGAGACACTTCTTATGATTTATGGGGATTAAAAAAAAAGGAGTGGTTGGATTTTTATCACTATAGGGTGGTTGTGTACACACACTGCCAACACACATTTATGTCCAAATACCATGCAAAAGTGAATTTTGCATAATAGGTCCCCTTTAATGCACACTGCAGTAAGCTAGATCGATATTAGGCATGGTAAAACATGGTACTCTCTGTAAAGTTGACTCTTACTGTGTTGAGCTATATAACATGATTAGTTTTCTGTCGATGAACGTATCCATCCAACAGTTGCTCACCTGTCTAATAAAACACATAAAATATTTAAGCGTCTTTGGTGTTTCCATGGTTTCTACAAAATAAAACCGGAAACCGAGGGTAACGTGGGTATGATGTCATTGATAGACGACGCACGTACATGAGGTTTGGTTAAAATTGCTTATTTCTCTAGATTTAAACATTCTTGGAAACATTTGGGATAATGTAAGTACACAAGTCAACAAAATATATAACACTGTTCTAGTGGTTTTTGGATATCTTACATATTGTGCCTTTAAGAAGAGTCGACTTTTAAATAGAATTTCTAGTAATATTTGAGATTACGTTTAAGGTTATTGAGGTTTGTAGTGGAATGCAAATGTTTATAATATATTTGTGCTGTGTAAAACTAAAGTGATGATGACAGTATAGTATTTTTATTTTTTAGATCCAATACCATCTAATAACAATACATACAAGACCCCTTGTCCCCTAAACTTTTGTTTTGACTTCCTTTGGGGTTGATGTCTTAATCAGTGGGATCAGAGCAGACACTAAACATAATCTCATGAAAGGTTATACTCTAAATTTAAGCTCACTTAGCAACTTATTTGTTGATGGTCTATTCACCTCAGTTTTCATACTAGATCAGATCTATCCAATTTTCTTCTCAATTTGAGCATTTTTGTTTGAAATGTTTTGAAATTCGAAATTCATCAGTATATACCTATATGCTTCAAGTTGACTCATTATTGAGATGGTAGCACTGAGCAGTGAACAGAATCATGGGCTTGAGATTAGTTAAGACAGCAGGCATATGTGTGTACATATGTTTCAGAGATAGTCTTGATGGTGCAACTGCCACTTGAGAGGGATGTCCCACATTGTGTAGGCATAGTGTCCAATGAGATGCTAAATTAGTGGTGGCAAACAGATTGCAGAATGTCTGTGTGGTCCCATTACCCACCTTAAGAATCATGTTGGTACAGCTGCTATTTGAGTGGAGTTGTTTACTTGCATTTAGACAGATGCTTTGTAACCAATGTTGTTCTGGAACTCAGTATGTTCTTGCTAAGAAGTGATGAGGTCTGTAAACTCATTTACTTTGCAGCTCTTTTGTTAATCTGTACCCCTATCCGTCTCATTAAAATTAAAAGTGCAACTCAACACCTGAGTGGTTATTTTCATTAGAGCTGATCTCCCCACTCCACTGATAACACTGAGGAAATATTCTTAGAACAAACAGTCACTATCAGTCAGATGCTCTCTTTAATGTGATGTCTGTTGCCATTGTTTCTACTGGCATGTTGGTGCTGGTGATGGTGTTGTTTCCATTGTCCACAATCTGCACTCAAAATTTAAAGGGATAGTTCACCCAAAAATGAAAATTTGATGTTTATCTGCTTACCCCCAGGGCATCCAAGAAGTAGGTGACTTTGTTTCTTCAGTAGAACACAAATGATGATTTTTAACTCCAACTATTGCGGTCTGTCAGTCTTATAATGTGAGTGAATGGTAACACAATTTATAAGAGTCAAAAAATATGCATAGACAAATCCAAATTAAACCCTCCGGTCATGGCGGCACATTGATGTCCTAAGATACGAAATGATCGGTTTGTGCAAGAAACCGAACAGTATTTATATTATTTTTTACCTCTATTACACCACTATGTCCAACTGCGTTCAGCATTCGCTTAGTGAGGTCTGATCGCGCTCTGACAACGGCAGTGATGTCCCGCGATTGTCTATGCATATTTTTTGACTCTTATAGATTTTGTTACCATTCACTCGCATTATAAGACTGACAGACGGCAGTGGTTTGAGTTAAAAATCATCATTTGTGTTCTACTGAAGAAACAAAGTCACCTACATCTTGGATGTCCTGGGGGTAAGCAGATAAACATCAAATTTTCATTTTTGGGTGAACTATCCCTTTAAGACTTGAAATGAACAAAAAAGTGGGATAGTATTGAAACCAAGAACTTTTTGTCTTTAAAAGTGATTATAATGATGATAATGTGTATAAACAGTATAATCAGTGTGGCAGTGAATATACTGTATAGAGACCCATGCTGAATCTGTTTGTTGTTGTTGCTTTAGCTGCACATACACAGCACTTTTTATTATAATTTCAACAGATTTCATTTGTGTTGTATCTGCACACTGAAAACTGTACATGTACTGATACTGTACATTCTGTTTCTTTTAATAACTGCCATAAATTATAAAATCACTATGATGACTAAGTAATTTAAAATATTAACTTGATCCATACTGTACATTCTGTTTCTTTTAATAACTGCCATAAATTATAAAATCACTATGATGACTAAGTAATTTAAAATATTAACTTGATCTTTCTCCACCTTTCTCCACCTTTCTACACCTTCTTAGGGAATATCTTATTGTAAAATCTAATTTACATGAGGAAGTGCACTATATATGCATTCAAATAGTAATTAAACAACACAAAAGTAACCAAAATAACCAAGTGTAGTTATAAACTTCTTAAATCGTCTACATTCAGTCAGATTTACCAATGTTTGTGTGCTTAAACTTTTTTCAAATAATAGGTGAGTTGTACACTCCAGTTTTTTATGTATTTTCTTTTTTGCAAAAAATGTGGCTGATAAATAGGTTTATAATGCATTTTCACCATATTTTCATATGTGTGAATGCTGCAGTCTGTTAATTTGCTCTAATGATTATGCATTGCTGACATGTGTGGCATGAAACCGGCCTATGTTTTGCTGTTAAACAGCATAGTTCAACAGCTATACCAGCATTAATCCAGATCTAACCAGAATAAACCAGTCTGGACCAGCAAGGAAAGTTAGTCATTTCAGCCTGCACTTACCAGTTGTTATTATAGAAATTATGAATTGCAGGGAAAAGTATAGAAATAGTTTAACCCAGTATTAAAAAAAGTAGGGTTGAATTTTTAAGCAAAAATTGGGGTTTTTAGCTAGAGTTCAGATGTTTAATGTTCTGTTAGTCTGAGTGCATAAACACTGAGTTCTGTGTGTTCTGATCTGCACAGCACACACTGTTTCCACCCCAACAACAGGAGGTTTAATGTTGAGTTAGAGAGGGGCAACAGTAGCCCACATAGGGTTGCATAATGAATGGGGACAGAGACACACTTGGACTCCGCGGACGTGGTGGTTGCACACTGGAAATGCAAAGCCTCATCCGTCTCCCTCTGCCACTGCAACCGGGCCTCATCCTGTCAGTATAAATAGTCCTCTGGTCGGCATGGAGGAGCCAGGCTCTGGAATGCTATCCATGCCATGACTTGACACTTTCCATACGGCTTTACTTTCTCCACCTTTCTACACCTTCTTAGGGAATATGTAGATGTCGGAAATAGAGAGAGAGCACAGAGTAAAGCTCCACAGGGAGATGTAGCATGTGGGTCACCGTGATTTTGCCAAGTTAGACATGTTCCTGGATCAACATATTTTGTTAACCCTGGAACAACATTCCTGTCCCAGTATTTACCCTATCACTACCCTTAAAGCTAACCCTATCCATAACTTTTCTCTAAAATCAGAGGGAAATGATAGGTGAATGATGCTTATGTAGAAGCACCTATTCCTGGTTGTAAGCCTCAAATCTGATTGGTTGATTGAAATGTTGTTCCAGGATCAACAAAGACGTTGATCCCGGAACATGATGTACAGTACTTGGGGAAATCAGGTTCACCGTAGCATGTGACCTGCCGTTCATCCAAGATTTACCGATGGTGTGTTTTTGGCCTCTAGGTGGGAGTGTTGCATCTCAAGTTTGAGTCAGATTGTGCAAGACCAGATACAGTTTATTTTCTCAGAAACTTGCTCCTCATAGGAGGCACTACAGAGACCCTTGGTATAAATACTGTAATGATTACATACAGGTGTTACATAACCCAGGGTTATATTTATTGAGACATGTTTTTCATAGTTCGCATGGACGGGCTAGAGAGGGTAGGCAGAGAGGATAGCTTGAAGTTTCTGGAGACATGAGGGAGACTGAAATTTCTTACAGATCAGGAAATCCCTTTGGAAAATACTAACACTTCAGTTCAGCTACAATATAACCAAGAAGTAACAAATATAAACAATTTTCCAATTTATGATATGACTGGTGAACGAAGATTTCCAAAGTATCTGTTGCATCTGAATCACACACATGCATATTCTTGCCTCTGTCTTAATCTGATTTGCTGCTTGAAGGGCAAATGTCAATGAATCACTCTGAATGGATGTTCAGTTTATATAACAGGAGCCAATTCAATAATATAGGGATCAAAATAAGGTCTTTGCACTGAGTACACTATACTGCTGTAATATATTTATATCATGTTAACAGTTACTATATTTATAATGTCTACTGGCTGATGTGAATATCAAATGTTAATTTTATGAGCACAATTCATTTATAACTTGTTGATCTGCTAGGAATTTTTGAAGTTCACATCACTTTCACAAAGCCATGGGTGTGAAGACTTTCTCACGCACCCCTTTGAAATCAAATCGTGTGTGACGAAACAGCGCCAGTTTTCTTTGGCGTGTACTGAACCTGAAAATGACATCATCAGCATGTGTCAAGCTTCAGTCTGAGTACATCAGAGTTGACTGACATCATTTTGAGTCAGTAAGCTAATGCATCTTACTTTAAGTGTTGTGCATTAAACATTCATCCTTTGCTGTACAACATAACTGATCCACGTCTGACTGACTGATCCAAGCTCAATGTTTTTCTTCATTGTGTCACTGAGGATAAACAGTAGTTTCCTTCAGTAAACACTTGAGTTTTCCACTGTAAGGTTGATGTTTTTGTGAAATCGGCCTAAACAGGAAGTCAGTGTGGCTGACCGCTTGCTCGACTGAAATCAGGATAGTGACTGGGTGACATCATCTATGGTAGAGAGGAGTATATCTTCCTTGTTCACACTCTTTCATTTAAACCATTAGTCCCAATCATTTGCAGGTGTGGAGAGGCAAGGTGTTAGGTAAACATTGGGTTTGGCACAGAGGTAAATAGTGCATAGGCTGATAGAGGTGCCTCTATAGATTTATGCATGAATGAAACACAGAAAGCTCTCAGAGTAGAGCATATGTGTTTGTTTATGTGTGTTTGTGTGTGTGTGTGTGTGTGTGTGTGTGTGCGTGTGTGCACGAGTTTTTGTGATTTAAATTTATATAATGACATGGGTATTACACTGGTATTACGACATAAACATGAAATATGAGGATATTTATAATAGTATTTATAATGAGGATATTAAGCTATTTAAAATATTTAAAATAGCTTTAAAAACATACTTAACAATGTTTTATTAAAAATGTAAAAATGCAGAATGTTTTCTGTGATGGGTAGGTTTAGGAGTAGGGGTATAGAATGTACAATTTGGTATTGACACAATTTTCACGATTCAATTCTATTCACATGCTTGCGATTTGATTTCGATTAGATTCAATATCGATTATTTTGGATGTAGTATATCAGTTACAGTACATGGCAAATTTTCTAGAGGAAAAAAATCTCTCAACTAATGTAAACTACACATGAGTCAGTTGGTAGGCTACTACATTACTATAATATTAAAGGTTAAAATTAACTTATTTATATACAAACACTTAAATTACACTCAATGATGTTTTTTATAATAAAGTTTAGAATTACATAGAATTATCATATGTCTACTACTCCAATTCGTTTTTTAAATATTTAAATCGTGGCTGTCATAACTGATTTATTCAAACATGCATTAAATATTGAAGAACATTAAAAAATATAATGGATATGTAACGGTGCATATATTTATCAGAATGCTGCTCTGTATCTGCTCTCTTCAGTAAATTATAGAAAATTACTTAAAATGATATTCAATGTATCCTAATGTAGCCTGGTCTATTTTGAGATGAACACAATATTAAAGTTTCAATTTTCTAGTTTGCTGGAAAGATCTCAATGCAACTCCACTATAGTAGGCTTCTCAATATGCATTTTAAAGTAAATTTACAGGGGGTCAGTGAGGTGTAGGAATATTTTCACATTTCAGCCTCCTAGCTTGCTGGGAAGCTTTGAATGTAAGAATGTCAAAAAAACATATATGCTATACTTAATTGTCAGGTAAAAAAAAGTCCAGAGATGCAAGGTTCGAAGAGTTCTCTTAAATTCAGCCCCCAAATGCAAAAACATCATGACTTTTATAATCAGAGACTTCCTAAAAATGCATTTAAAGGGGATAATTAGGCCTACATCATCAGTATCTATCAAACTGCCTTGCAAACTACAACACAACCACACAAATGCACAATTAGGCTTAGGCAAATTTATTAAAGGTGCCCTAGAACCAGTTTTAACCAGTTTCAGCTTAAAATACCCCATAGATTTTTTTTTTTATTAATTTTTTTAACTGCCTATTTTGAGCCATAATTATATATGCACCGATTCAGCACGTGACCCCTTTAAATCTCGCGCTCCCCCGCCCCCGAGCTCTGGACTGCCTTAACCAGCATAAACAAAGTTCACACAGCTAATATAACCCTCAAAATGGATCATTACAAAGTGTTCGTCATTCATGCTGCATGCATCGATTCCTGTGAGTATAGTATTTATTTGGATGTTTACATTTGATTCTGAATGAGTTTGAGGCTGTGCTCCGTGGCTAAAGCTAACATTACACACTGTTGGAGAGATTTATAAAGAATGAAGTTGTGTTTATGAATTATACAGTCTGCAAGTGTTTAATAATGAAAATAGCGACGGCTCTTGTCTCCGTGAATACAGTAAGAAACAATGGTAACTTTATTAACCACATTTAACAGTACATTAGCAACATGCCAACGAAACATTTTGAAAGACAGTTTTAAAAATATCACTAAAAATATCATGATATCATGGATCATGTCAGTTATTATCGCTCCATCTGCCATTTTTCGCTATTGTTCTTGCTTGCTTACCTAGTCTGATGATTCAGCTGTGCACAGATCCAGACATTTTGCCCTTGTGTAATGCCTTGAACATGGGCTGGCATATGTAAATATTGGGGTCATACATATTAATGATCCCGACTGTTACATAACAGTCAGTGTTATGTTGAGATTCGCCTGTTTTTCTGAGGTCTTTTAAACAAATGAGATTTACATAAGAAGGAGGAAACAATGGAGTTTGAAACTCACTGTATGTCATTTCCATGTACTTAACTCTTGTTATTCAACTATGCTGAAGTAAATTCAATTTTTCATTCGATGGCACCTTTAATATAAATTATTTAAATAAATAATATGTTTAAATTTACAATTATAAATAGATTGCATTCTGTTGAACATAAAACTAATTACACACTTGTACTGAATTTCTGTGTAATGTTTCTCATTGACTCTGGGTTATTGTCAATGTGTGCATGGCGTCATGTGCCATTCCTGTTATCTAAACTGTTATTTAACGTTATCTTTTGTGATGGATCATAAATGTTTCCAGGCACATCTTTATGTTTCACTGGATGTCAACACTTAAATGGTATTAGCCAAGAAGACATGCATAACTTCTTTCAACATGACTGCATTTTTATCTGATTCTTTTAGCAAACAAATATCACTTGTCTGTGAGCATGCTGATGCTCCACAATTGGTACGTTCATTGATTTTTTTTTAGGAATATTTTGCAAGAATTTGTTGTGGAAAGGGTAAACGAATACAGCATATAGCAAACACCTTGAGTCACACACAAACGCATACACACAGCAGGAAGACAAGGTTCTCATTATAATAAAACTAATTGGAAACAAAGTGATGTGGAAGTTATGTTCACCCATGGGAGCAGCTTCGCAATGAGTGTGAGCATGTGTGTGTATTCATTACTTCTCTGGTTAATGGCTCTTTCACATTTTATCACTTGTTTCCCTTGGGCATGTTCTTTGATGAGGTTGCCAGATCTTAGCAGGAGATCCTCCCTCGAACTTCTAAAAATGCCCCTTGCAGTCGCTCTGAATAACAAGCACGGGAATCCGTGCCAGCATTCCCCCTTCACCCCACTCTCCAGAGGAAGAGAGAAAGATTGTGAATGATTATGAAATTAACCTCTGTCTTAAAACTTTTAAACAGAAACATTTTATCCGGTAACCTGTTTGGGTTTGGTAAGAAGTCTCTTATGTTGACCAAGGGTGCATTTATGTGTTAAAATACAGTAAAAAAAAAAAAAAGTAATATCGTGAAATATTCTTACAATTTAAAAGAACTGTTTTTATATATATATATATATATATATATATATATATATATATATATATATATTTTAAAATCACAAAGCTGAATTTTCAGCATCATTACTCCAGTCTTCAGTGTCACATGACCCTTCAGAAATCATTCTAATATGCTGATTTGGTGCTCAGGAATAATTTCTTATTATTATCAATGCTGAAAACAGTTGTGCTGCTTAAAGGGATAGTTCACCCAAAAATGAAAATTTGATGTTTATCTGCTTACCCCCAGCGCATCCAAGTTGTAGGTGACTTTGTTTCTTCAGTAGAACACAAATGATGATTTTTAACTCCAACCGTTGCTGTCTGTCAGTCAAATAATGCTAGTGGATGGGAACTTCTACTATAAGAGTAAATAAAACTTGCATAGACAAGTCCAAATTAAACCCTGCGGCTCGTGACGACACATTGATGTCCTAAGACACGAAATGATCGGTTTGTGCGATAAACCCAACAGTATTTATATCATTTTTTAACTCTAATACACCACTATGTCCAACCGTGTTCAGCATTCGCTTAGTGAGGTCTGATCGCGCTCTGACAGCTGCAGTGATGTCTCCGCATATACTTCAATGAGAACGAATAGAAAGTTCAAAAGATCAGCATTTATAGAAATGTAACATTATAAATTTCTTTACTGTCAATTTTGATCAATTTAATGCATCCTTGCCTACTTAAAGTATCAATTTCTTTCAATAAAAGAAAAAAAAAAGTAAAAAGCACTGGCCCTAAACTTTTGAACGGTGTGTACTGTGTTTGAAGAGCCTTTCAGCTGTGTTATAAATCCCAGAACACCTGGTACTCTCCTTCTTTACAATGTTTTTTTTTCAAATGCTAACAGCACTGAAGAGCGTAGCAATGCATTATTGGTGTGTTTATTTGTACGAAATGTCCAGGCGTAGTCTGCCACAGTTGGAAATTTCCTCAAAAGGAAGTACATCAGAACATACCTGAGGTGAAGAATCATTGATGCATGTTCTGTTACATAGAGTGAGAGACATAACCAGAAGCTAGAGGGAGAGAGGGAAGGAAAGAGACCAGCAAATAAGGGAGAATAAGGATGTTTTTTTTCTCAGTGCCAACATTCTTGAAATGAACCACAAGAGGACTTGTCATGCAAATAGACCATTTTCTGGCAAGAGCTGGAATTTAAGAGGGGCCGAAAAAGAGCGAAGGGAGGAGAGAGAGGGAGAAGCGTGGATATGTAGGGAAGAATCTTGCTTGGGAAAGAAGGTTGAGTGTGAGGAATTCTTGCTCGGAAACATTTTGGTTGGCAGCTAGAAGAACCACAAGTGTGTCACTGTGCTACACTGAACAAACATGCAGACTTTGCTTTGGCGTTAACAGACCTACCAACACTTGATGCTAACATGCTAAATAACACACTTATTATTGTTAAATGGTGTGAAGTCATAAAGACACCAATGAAGAGTGAATATCATTTATAATGTTACATTAAAAAAAATATATATTTTCTGTTCTTTTGAACTTTGTATTTTTCAGAGAATACTAAAAAAGTTATCTTTGTTAGCACAGAAATATTAAGCGGCACAACTGATTTTAACATTAATATAAATAAGAAATATTTCTTGAGCAGCAAATCAGCATATTACAATGATTTCTGAAAGATCATGTGACTTAAAGCCCCATTCACACCACCAGCAACTTTGTTGCTGCATGTCGCTAGTCTCTGTACTGTGAAGTCGCTTGTGGGCGGTCCTAGTGCTACGCTCTAAAGTCATTGGTAGACTGCACGTCTGACCATATCTACAGAAAATGCAATCACAAATGATTTATAAAGCTAATAAATCATTCTTATTTGATGTATTTCACTGAAATAACTCTGTTTCTTCTTAGTTTTTCTTGTTTTTTTTCTAATCAGTTATGAACATTAGGGTTTTATGCTTCATCTAATGATGTTAAATTAATGTTTATTGCATTTTTATTAAAATTTTATGTCTGTTACCATGATGGTGTTTGTGATGAACTTTGATTCATCATGTGACTCTCATCACCACTGTGTTTGGTGGTGGTCAGTGTATTACAAAGCTACAAAACAGATATTAGTACTTCAATAGATTGGTAAATTAACATTATATCTGTTAATGAAATATGTTTGGTTTTTTTACTGTAAATTTAACAGAGTATTTTTAAAGTGAGTAAAATGTACAGTGTGTAAAATATAAGTTAATATATAAACTAAAAAAATTATAAATGTAAAACAGACAGTAAACTAAGTGCTGTCCCGTAAAACCTATAATTTTGCTACCAGATTTTTTACAGTAAAGTTTCAGCAACCACAGCTGCCGTTTTTTTACCGTAATTTTTTTTTTTACTGTGTATTGGTGAGCATAAGTGACTTCTTTATCTAAAAAAATCTTATCCAAACATTTGAGAGAGATTATTCCACTTTTAAAGTATCACAATGTCACTGTTTGATCTGTGGGAAAAGTTCTTTGTCAGGTTTTATACCTTCTCTTGTTTGGTTAGTGGTAGCTTGTAATTATGATGTCATCTCATAAACATGAGTCTAAAGCTGCATTTGGTGACTCAAGTATGTGTTTGTGTGATATATTTGAAACACACGGATCAGAGATGAGTCAATGATGAGACATCTTCTCTCAAACCCCTTTGATACTGACCTCTGACCTTGTATGTTTGTTAATCGCTATCATGATCTCTGGGCTTTGAGCAAGGAGTCTCAACTTGTCTTCATAATGGAAATGCTGACTTAAATTTTGGCCTAAATCCAAGCTCATTATGACTTAACATTGACTATGTCATGATAACCCTCTGATGTGTTTGAATCATGCGATGAATCTGTACTTGATGTAATTCTTTGCACTGAAGATGTGCACGGTTCCTCTATACCTTCATATCTTTACAAGTAATGGTTGATTTTAGGGTCAGTGACAAAAAAGGAAAAATCTAGCTGAAAATGCATATGCCAAATTCTTAGAAATGTAATATTTGCGTTGTTGGTTACATATTAGTTTAAAAAACTTTTATACTTTCAGTATTTTCATTTTTAAGTATTTTTTAGTTTAAAAAAAGTTTTAGTATAATTATCTGTTATTTTAAAAGTCTTGAGGATCTGCAGAGGTCTTGTATTATATAACTTCTATATTGTTCCCATGCATATTTCTTTACATGAACATGCTTTGTTGCCAGTTGACAGTTTCCGCTCACTTATATCATATAGGTTTTTATATACTTTGTATGTCTATATACTGCAAGTTTTTCAGATGATGTAATCCCAACCTAATCATGCATTTCAAACACAACTTTAAGCTGTCTTTTGTATATGATGATCTTTACCCTGCCGTTTATATACCACATTCTGCACGCAACATATAGACTGAAGTTCAGAACAATATCTGTGTTCAGCACAGGGCACTTAGACATTGAGAGATTAACATTACTGTATGACGTAACCCTTAGTAACAGAGTTCCCATGAAGTACTGTTTTGTTTTGTTTATGCCAAGATGACAGTGCAGTGTACAGCAGCCACCTGGGACTGAGAAATAATAAAAAGAAACTCTTGATTACAGAGAAATGCAAACACAAACACTCACTATAAGAGCTCATTTGAGAGGACAACAAGCACATACACATAGCTATAGTTACATGCACTGACATTATCACAACACTGACTTAATTCTGAATAAGATAGTGATTAATGGCCATGGACGACTATTGAAATCTGACTGTTTATTCTAAATAAATATTTTATATTTATTTAATAAATATACGGGAAAAGTCGTAGTTAGTGAATATGTGTTCCCTAAAGTGTCACCATATTTATATTGATTTTCCATCAAAATATTTTTGAATAAATATACAAATGAATATTTATTGGTAAGAATGTAATATAAATATTTATGTTCCATCTTTATATTATTTCTATAATACAGTGCACAGCATAAATGAGTACACCCCCTCTGAAACTTCTGAAAGTCATCAATCACTCAATTACTTAGAAGACATGTTAGGATTCTTTAGAGATATAATGTTCCAGCAAGTCTGCTTAATCAATTACCAAAGAAGCATGTCAAAATTTTCTTGTCATGTCAAAACAAGATTTTCTTATCAAGATGATAAAATGTTGTGTAGCAAAAATGAGTACACCCTCCTAAAAGTTACCAAATAAAACAAAACAAACATTTTCTGACAAGCCCCCTGAAATAATCAGGCCTTCATTTTAAGCTTTCATTTAGTGATGAGGGATTTTTTTGCTAGACAAAGAGCAGGAGAAATACCAAGCGAGTGTCTCAGAGCCGGCAAAAGCTATGAAAAGAGTGACTGTTTATCTCACAGAGTAAGATGCAGCCTGCAGAAATGACATGCATGGTTGTTGTTCTCACTGGAGCTACCTACTGTAGCCAAAGCACAATAAAGTCAGTTAGCCATTTCCGAAGCCCATATTTACAAAATATAGATTCTGGGAATCAATACTCTGGTCTCATGAGACCAAATCAGTCATTTTGGATCAAAAAGCATCCAAAATGTTATGGTGTTGCTAGAGGAGGAGTACAGTGAGAAGTGCCTTGTTCCCACAGTAAAGTTCAGTGGTAGTAAAGCTCTTATATAGGGATGTATGAGTGCTGAAGGTGTGAGGGAGTTGTGCTTTATCAATGCTGTCATGAATTCCCACACCACTGTGTAATTTAATATACAAATTTTAAACAGAAGATGTTACCCTTTCCTCATTCACTGCATTGTTGGGCATTTTTTCAACATGACAATGAGGATATGCATTCTCCAAATATGATGAACTATATGTCTTTCTCCACTGATGTTCTGAGTTGTTCAAAACGTTTGTTAAAAGGCAGCTGTCTGACTCGTGAATGTGAACATGGTTTGTGTAACATTAGCAACACATTATCAGCTGTTTGATAACAGTCAAGCAAAATGCTAATCATATTAATTACCGCTATGTGTCCGACGTTGTAAAAATCGATACCATTGTGCAGCGTTTACCTCAGTAAGTTGACCGAGTGGATCTCGTCTGAGCTTGTGCAAGTGAGCAGAGGCGGGGCTAATTATCATATTCATAGATCCGTGTATACTAAATAAGGCAAGGGTGTAGAGTTACATTCAAGCTATTTTAAGGCATTAAGATTTGTTTTTTTGTTGTTGTTTTTTTACAGGAAAAAACATTTAAATATGTAATTTTGGTGATCAAAGATGAGTTTTAAGGGATAAAATTAAATTTAAAACGTGTTTATATGGCAGTTTCATTCTCACAATATTATTTTAACGATACGATGTATTGCCCTAAATAGTTATTAACTAATCATCAAGTGTACATTTTACTTTCCCTTTGTGCTTGTGAGAACAGTTTCCTGTTGATAGGAAGAGTAATTAAAGCCCTGTATGCTGATAGGCAAATTCAGCAGCCTGTGTGCAGAACTGATAAGAGTAAACACTGTAGTCCTGAAGCCACAATACTGCACTACAACATAGTGAGAGGAGGAAGATTAACGATGACACTGATGATGTCATGAGGGCAGTCATGATAAAACAGGGATAGTTAGAGGGAAATATCCAGATGCAGCTGCAGAGAGGAACGCAACACTGCTGGTGTGAATGAGCCAAAGACGTAGGAAGAGGTCATAGGTCATGATAACAAGACCAAAAATCCGCCAGAGGTTCCATACTCACAGAGCTGTGTGAAACAGCACACACGTCAGCTAACTTCACAAAGTCACTTGCTTCTTCCTCACACTGACTACGTAAAGAACAGGGTGGTGTTAACAAGGACTCTGTCACTTTGGCATGCTAAAGTCTGTTTGCTAGTACATATACGCATACTGACGCCCAGAAATATTCTGTGTTATCTTGGCTGATGGTCAGGCCATGTGGCCTATACCATGTATGGAATAAAGACATTCACACACACTTTAGTAGCAGCATGTCAGGTGGATTCATGGGGTGTGCCGTGATGCAGGGTTTGATATGGCTGTTAGCCTTGAATGTGCCTGAATTCTTGTGTTTGGGCCAAGAGACTGACAGCCTTTGAACCTTAACCTGCTATCAATTATGTAGCTTATTCAGTATCTCTCGTATCTGAAGACTGAATGTTAGCATTTGTGTTTGTGGTGCAATTGTATTGTGATTATTGCATTCAGATTCATAGGTGTGAAAAACAGGTGTTTGTGTTTATGACTGGTTTATTGTATGTGTACGTGTTTGTGGATGCACGCAAGTGCACGTGGGTGAGTGCATGTCTGTGAATGAATGACCCTATTCAAAATGTTTTATACATTACAATATAGAGCTGCCTTTTTATTTTAGAGGGTCATATAAGGGAATCATCATATTTGGGGGTCCGTGGAAAAAGTTTGAAAAAAAAAACCCTGTGTTAGGAATGTGTATATGGAGTTCATGTTTCCAGCTCATGCAGAAATATTTTAACGGAATATGTTACCCTGCAGATTGTGACAGTATTACAGTCTTTCTATTAAACTGTCAAAAGACACAGACCTCATCATCTGTCCAACACATCTGGTCATTTCTCTCACTCTCATTCCATCTCTACCTCTCTCTCTCTCTTTAATCTCTTTATATAAATCTCTGTACCATATCACATCATTCATTTGTCTTTCTTTCCTCAATTTTCTCTTTATCACAAACTCTTATCACATCCCCATCTGTCTCTTTCTTGTTTTAATTGTCCCTTAAGAAAATTCTTTCCACACTGCTCATAATTCCTCCCCTCTGTCTCTTTCCTCTTTTAATCCTGTTTCTCATCTCCGTCCATCTCTTCGGGTTCTGTGGGGTTCGACCGTGAGGCGCCGGAGTTCTGGTGATGATGTCACAGTCTCAGGGAGTTGTGTCTCTGAGCATTTGGTTTCGCCTGTTAAACTGACCCCTGTGATATTACCGACTCTATAAACGTCTGCATTGAGGGAGGCAGAGGTCGGGGTCAACTGAATCATTCACTTATATAATGGCTTCGCTCACTGTGCAGGAACTTACTGGAGTCAAATGTAGGCCACAGTTGCACGTGAAAGGACAGAAGGAGTCTGTATTGGCTGAGGTCCGATTATGACAGCTGAAGTCGTTGAGCGTGTACATGAAGATTAATGTATTTTGGCATTTATCAATGTGAACATTTTTCCGTTTCACATTGAATAGTGTCATGTTTAATAGTGTAACTGTAGATTATTAGGGCCCAAGCGAAAATTCGCGCAGGGCCCTCTTGTTCTTCTAAGGATTATTATTATTTTTTTTTATTTTTTTTTTTTTATTTTTTTTCCGTCTTCCGGGCTTTTTGGGGCCTTAACATGCTCAAAAACTCTTGAAAATTGGCACACACATTGGAATCCGCGGCCAACAGGGCCGGGCAGAAGCTGGTACCCGGGCGTGGCAGGGGGGCTCAACAGCGCCCCCTTGAAAAAGGTCTGAAAATTTGGTCCATATATTAAACACGCTTGCACGTATTAGTCTGAAACTCGGTACACATATAGACCTCATCGGGCCAAACAACTTTCGTGCTCTAAGTTAAACGTCACGCCAACAGGAAGTCAGCTATTAAGGGTTGTTTGAAAAACGCATGCTCTGGAATTTGATATACTCCTCCTAGACGATTAATCCGATCGCCACCAAACTCGGTCAGCATGAAGTCAAGACACTGATGATTAAAAATTGCCAGGGGATTTTTGATATCTCGAACGGTTTGTCCGTGGCGAGGCAACGAATTTATGGCGAGAAAAAGGAAACAGGAAATGTGTTATAACGTCTGCATACATATATTGATCTTTATGAAACTTCACAAGTGTGTTCGTTATAGGAGTCTGATCACATGTATGTGACTATTGTGAGTCAAAGTTATAGCGCCACCAACTGGCAGCAGGAAGTGTATCACTTTTTGAAATGTTTTGAGATCACCCTCTTATTTTTACCTGATTTGCTTCAAACTTCATCAGTGTAATGTCAATACACAGCAGATGTAGACCTATGACAGGATTTTTGATATTTGAAATATTGTTGCCATGGCAACAGGTCAAACTGTAATAATATTCTTGAGTGTTTTTGAGGCTCTTAACATGCTTCAAATTGCATGAAACTCGACACACACATCAATATTGTCAACCAGTAGACATGGACAAAGCCATAGAAATGGGCGTGGTGGAGGGGCTCAGTAGCGCCACCTTTTGACAAAAGTGGGGGGGTTTGTTTTTCCTACAGTCACCAAACTTGGTACACATATTGTTCTCATCAAGCCGGACAATTTTCTAATTTACATTCATTAGCTCCGACCAACAGGAAGTCAGCTATTTTGGTTTGAATGTTAATTTTTTGAAAAAACAGGCTATGAATTTTATACTACTACTCCTACAGGGTTTATCCAATTTACACCAAGCTTTTTTTAACTTGTTGCTAACACATTGAAGTTGTTTAATTGCAAACGGATTTTGGATATCTCAAACGGTTTGGCCGTGGCGAGGCAACGAATTTATGGCAAGAAAAGGGAAACAAAGTGTTATAACTTCTGCATACATTAATTGATTTTGATGAAACTTCGGCTTAGTCTTCGTTGTACAAGGCTGATCACATGGATGTGACTATTGTGATTCAAAGTCATAGCGCCACCAATTGGAAGCAGAAAATGTGTCACTTTCAGCATACATTGAGATCACCCTCTTATTTTTACCTGATTTGCTTCAAAATTCATCAGAATAATGTTAAAACTTGGCACATGTAATCCTTTGAAAATGGGCAGGGAGGAGGGGCTCTATAGTGGCACCTTGTAGTGCAGTAAATGTGGAGTGAATTTGACATAGTCCTTTGATGTTTAACCGTTTTAAGTGCCTATTGCCCGCTGTGCACAGTTGCCCTGAAGCCACCGGGGTGGCGGTGCCACCGGGCTTGGGCCCGCCATCGCTGCTCGCAGCTATATTTATACTTTTGCTCATTCATGAAACTGAGCTGTTTTTACAGTATGATATATGATCTAATATAAACCTTAGTGTGTCTTTTGAAGCAAAGCCATTAAATTTAAAGTTGATTTGGAGTGCTGCGTATGCTGGTGAATATCACGGATGGTTTTAGCAGTTTGAGACATGTCCAACACAAACCTGAAACTAAGCTTTAAACCCAGTTTGTCTGAGGGATAGAAACACGTTTTTATTTAAAAGGACAGTTCACAAAAAAAAAGAAAGAAGAATTTTATTTTTTTTTTAACAAAAAAAGTCACAGTGTTTTTTCATCCACACAATGAAAGTAGGGTACGGTGTTGAAACAGTTAAAACATTCTTCAGAATATTTTTTTTTGTGTTCTGCAGAAGACATACAGGTTTGGAATGACATTAAGGCGAGTGAATTATGACTTATGAATTATGAATTAGAAGATAGAAATAATAGAGAAGTTTCTCGCAATTTTGATCTCGCAGTGTGACTTTATATCTTGCAATGTGACTTTATATCGCAGAGTGACTTTATATATCTCAATGTGACTTTACAGTATATCTTGCATTGTGACTTTATATCGCAGAGTGACTTTATATATCTCAGTGTGACTTTACAGTATATCTTGCATTGTGACTTTATATCTTGCAGTGTGACTTTACATCTCACAGAGTGACTATATATCGCAGTGTGACTTTACAGCATATCTTGCATTGTGACTTTATCTCGCAGTGTGACTTTATATCTCACAGAGTGACTATATATCTCAGTTAGACTTTATATCTCGCTGTGTGACTATATGTTACAGTGTGACTTTACAGTATATCTTGCATTGTGACTTTATATCTCACAGAGTGACTATATATTGCAGTGTGACTTTACAGTATATCTCGCAGAGTGACTTCATATATCACAGTGTGACTTTATATCTCTCAGAGTGATTTTATATCTTGCAGAGTGACTTTATATCTCGCAGGGTGACCTTATATCTCGCAGGGTGACTATATATTTCGTAGAGTGGCTTCATATATCACAGAATGACTTCATATATCCTGCAGAGTGACTTTATATCTCACAGAGTGACTTTATATCTTGCAGGGTGACTTTATATTTTGCAGAGTGACTTCATATATCACAGTGTGACTTTATATCTTGCAGAGTGACTTTATATTTCACAGAGTGACTTTATATCTCGCAGGGTGACTTTATATTTTGCAGAGTGACTTCATATATCGCAGTGTGACTTTACACTATATCTTGCATTGTGACTATATCTCGCAGTGTGACTATATCTTGCAGAGTGACTTTATATCTCACAGTGTGACTTTATATCTTGCAGAGTGACTTTATATCTCACAGAGTGACTTTATATCTCGCAGGGTGACTTTATATTTTGCAGAGTGACTTCATATATTGCGGTGTGACTTTACAGTATATTTTGCATTGTGACTATATCTCGCAGTGTGACTTTATATCTTGCAGAGTGACTTTATATATCTCAGTGAGACCTTGTCTCACAGTGACTATATCTTGCTGTGTGACTATGCAATGTGACTTTACAGTATATCTTGCATTGTGACTTTATATCTCACAGAGTGACTATATATTGCAGTTTGACTTTATAGTATGTCTTGCATTATGACTACATCTCACAGACTGACTATATATTGCAGTGTGACTTTGCAGTATATCTCGCAGAGTGACTTCATAGTGTGACTTTATATCTTGCATAGTGACTTTATATTTCGCAGAGTGACTTCATATATCACAGTGTGACTTTATATCTTGCAGAGTGACTTTATATCTCACAGAGTGACTTTATATCTTGCAGGGTGACCTTATATCTCGCAGGGTGACTTTATATTTCGCAGAGTGACTATATCTCACAGAGTGACTTTATATCTCACAGAGTAACTTTATATCTCGCAGGGTGACTTTATATCTTGCAGAGTGACTTTATATATCTCAGTGTGACTTTACAGTATATCTTGCATTGTGACTATATCTTGCAGTGTGACTTTACATCTCACAGAGTGACTTCATATATCACAGTGTGACTTTATATCCTGCAGAGTGACTTTATATCTCACAGAGTGACTTTATATCTCGCAGGGTGCAATCTCATAGTGACTTTATATCTTGCAATGTGACTTTATATCTTGCAATGTGACTTTATATCTCACAAGTGACTTTATATCTTGCAATATGACTAAATCTCACAGAGTGACTTTATATATCACAGAGTGACTACCTCTTGCAGTGTGACTTCATCTCACAGTGACTTTATATCTCACAGAGTGACTTTATATATCGCAGAGTGACTTTATATATCGCAGTGTGACTTTACAGTAAATCTTGCATTGTGACTTTATATCTTGCAGTGACTTTATATCTCACAGTGACTTTATATCTCACAGAGTGACTTTCTATAATGCAGATTGACTTTATATCTCACAGAGTGACTTTATATATTGCAGTGTGACTTTACAGTAAATCTTGCATTGTGACTTTATATCTTGCTTTATATCTCACAGTGACTTTATATCTTACAGTGTGACTTCACAGTATATCTTGCATTGTGACTTAATATCTTGCAGAGTGACCTTATATCTCACATGATATATTGTAGTATGACACAGTGTGACCTTAACAACTTAAACTTATGTTACATATTTGTGAACACAATGTAAAGACTCATTAGGCTATTGTTAGAGAATGTTCTGGAAATCTTTGAACCGTTTAACAGATACAGTTCAACAGATGTCCAGAAGCAAAAGGAGGCAAAACGAAGCCAGAAAAAGCTTCCTGCATGAGAGATGACATCAGTTCTGAGGGTGTGTGTGTCCTTGAATGGGTCTGTTTAACAGCAGTTAGAAGACCTCCATCAGATTCGGATCTGTATGATTTGTACATTGACTGTGTACTGAGCATGTCAACTTTGTAGCTCATTTGGCCTTTGGGCATATGTTGATTTGTGTGTGTGTTGGAAGCCTTAGTGATTTCAAAAGCCAAATGAAATGAATGTGTGTTTGAGGCAGATGTCAGTGAGAGTTTGTGACCGTGTCTCTGCAGTTGATCTAGTTTTATTGTTTTCTTCAGCTTTTGATTTACAAACAAATGAAGTCCATATTTCAACCCCAAACACACACAGTACAGGAAGAAAGATGACTTTTTGGTCCAACTTTGTGTGCAACACATTAATACAGGGACACACCAGAGACATGAGAATTGGGAGGAACTGTAAAATACACGATGTATCTGCTGTATAAACTCAAACAGAAACACAAAGGAATCTTTTTACCAGCTCAAAATCCAGAGAAACCTTTCGTCAATCTAATCTGAGCTTCAGTGCTGGTCTTTGAACACAGTCTTTCTCAATGTTGTATTTCACCATCATTAACTTCACTGAATAGATGATAGTCATCATTAATCCTTGTATTTATATTTATCTGTCAGATTAATGGTGTGTTTATTTAGAGTGCAATGTTAGAGTGTTGTTTGCTCAACTTGTACTATTCAGCATCTTAATGCATCCGGAGAGGACTGGTGTTTGTTTTACTTTGTGTTCTTTCCTTGGGGAAATGTGAAGGTTGTCATGGTGATTGGAAAAGCATTTTGAGATGATTCTGAGATGACCTTTGGAAAACCTTTTGAATAGAAGGATGAGAGTCAGGGGGAACGAGGAGTGTCGATGAAAAGAAAGAGCATAATAATTGCAATATTAAATGGGTTCAACAAATATCAGAGCAAATGAACACTAACCAACCATTAAAAAGCGTAAATGTCATCACAAATGTCATCATATCACACCTAGTGTCAGAGTCGCCTCTAACAGGACTTTAATTTTTGTAAATGAAGGAAGGCTGATTAACCTGTCAACATGAAAATACCTGCAACCATTCCGCAAACTGGCCTGAATGGGTTAAACTGGTAAAAGGTTGATTACAGAGTAAATAACTCGCTTTCGGAAACACTAGATGCTGCTTTTGTGCTGCCTTTGCAGTGTAAATATCTCATAGTGAGCTTTATTTATTTTAAACATCTCACAATTGACTTTTTATTTCTTTTCTCTGAGGTAAAGGTATAAATAATCAAATTTACCTAAAATAATCAAATGTAAAACTAATCCATAAAGTAAATAATGTTTGTGTTTCCTCTACCTGTATCACTTTGTCCTGTTTCTATAGGAATGGTTGTGAAACATGAGCACCACATTGGTCAGATAAATAAACACAGAGAGGGCACTGTTGAGGTGTGGGTCAGCGAGTGTGTACATGCAAATCTTGCAGGAGTGTTAGTAAAGGAGAAAGTAGTCATGCAATCACACTTCTTGATGCTAGAGTTTTTTCTAAATATGAAAGTGGGTGTGGATGTGTTTGTGCATCATTCTGTACCACTGTGTGCTGGTTTGAAAATGCCTGGATGCACAGATATGAGTGTGTGTCTCTTGTTGTGTGCATGTGTGTGTGTGTGTTTCTGGGAGTATGTGTACTCTCTGAGCTCTATGCAACAAGCTCCATAAATACCCCACCCAAGTGTTCCACCTGTTTATGGACTGAAAGACTGAGAGTCTAACTTACCATGAAGGTCTGCGAAAAGTTACAATCTCAATATGCCACAACACGTCTAAACCTCACCCTAAATAAAGGATTAACTGTGCTGTATACAACACAATTATGTTTTTGTGCAAATATAACATGCCTGTGCCGGCTCCAAAAAAATGATCAGCGATAAGACGGCCTGTTTGCTTCTGTATCCTGTCTCTCACTGTCCCAGAATGCTTGATGAAACAGGTGAATGCCATCTGTTTGATAGAGACCAGGTGCCGTTAGCTCTGTTTTTAGCTCCATGTTAAGTGGGCTCTTCTAACCAAGACTAGAAGTTCTATATTTGTCTACGCCTGAAGATTACTGAAATGCTGAATACGGCCCAACTAAATGACACAAAAGTGCAATGGATTTTTCTTGGATTCTGTTCAGATTGAGAAAATCTGATTCATGAATGAATTGTTCAGATTTGATTGACATGTTATTTCTTGCATATATATTTAATTATCTTTTTCATGCATATTTTAATATTATTATGCACTGTTTGCAGGCTGTTAACAATGGTCGCAACCTGTTTCATTGTGTTAATGTGTCAGTGAGGGAATGTTGGTATGGTGCCCGTTGGACTGTGACCTGGACATGTTGGCATGGGCAACAGCAGAGCTGAAGCAGCTAGAAATTGTTTTTCTGTTTTTGGCCATTGTTTTAGCTCAATAGAGTTCTAGAATAATACACAGAATATACTGGGCCTCAAATACTCCTTTAATCTAATTTTGGGGTCATGCAAACACTTTATTCCACATATAATATAGACAGAATTTTAATATAATAAAACAGAATATTTATTTATATCTGTGCACTTCCAAATATATTTACTATGATTTAATAGTCAGTTAGATATTTTAATGTTTGTGAAAGAAGTCTCTGATTCTCACCAAGGTTGCATTTTTTATACTATTACAATTTAAAATAACTGTTTTCTACTTTAATATATGTTAAAATGTAATTTATTGCTGTGATGCAAAGCTAAATTTTCAACAGTCATTACATGAACAGTCTTCAGTGTCACATGATCCTTCAGAAATCATTCTAATATGCTGATTTGCTGCTCAAGAATCATTTCGTATTATTATCAATGTTGAAAACAGATGAGCTGCTTAATATTTTTGTGATTTTTTTCAGGATTCTTTGATGAACATTTATTTGACATACAGTACAATGTTTTCGTGTTTACCGCCCATTTTGATCGATTTAATGCAACCTTGCTGAATTCAGGAATCAATTAAATTTTAAAAGCATATTTATTCCATGGTCTGTCTGAATACTTGATTCTGATTGGCTGGAAGGTGTGCAATAAAACCGCCAATGTTGGCAGATGACTGTGGTAAATCCATGGCTAGCTGCATTAAAACTGTTTATTGCACAGCTAGCCATGAATTATCCCTTACATGTAATATGTATTGCAATAAATGGCAAAAGCGAGCAAGAGTGGAATAGCAGGAAAAGAATATATTTTAGCATAGTATAGTATACTATAGCTGTGAAGAATGTAAATATCATTTTTGGAATAAAGGTTTTTTAAACCAGAATTTGGAGTTTAATTGGAAAATAATGTTCATGCAACACTGTTTTCTATATTCTTTATCATAGATCAGTTGCAAGTCAATGTGAGACCAACCATGTTACTGTCCCTTTAAGAGATGTCCTCCATTCACCTCTAGAAACTGTATACTCAAATCTGAGTTGTTTCTCAATTTCTAAGAAATCTTGAATTCAATTCAAGACCAATTCAAATGGTAGACCAAAGTCAAATAGTTCCTGTGACATGGGAATGTTAATTTGAGGAGATGCAGGGTGAAGACAACATTGGAGATTGAAACGATTTGCAAAAGAGAGAATGAATAAGAGAAAAATAATGAGTAGGCTGGATGTATGCCAAAGGGTTAGAGTGCCATTGAATCTTTATTCACAGTTATAGCGTGTCTTTCTCTGTTATACAGCCTCCTGCTCCCTCCCTCTCTCTCTCTCTCTCTCTCTTCAGCCGTATGTGTGCTTCAGTCACAGCTCTACCCACTGTGGCAGAGAGTGTGTACATGTGTGAATGATTGAAGAAGCTCTCAGGCTTGTGTAGGCATTCAAAGGAAGCGTGTGAGCATTTCTTACAGACACAATCTGCATGTTTAGTCATCATTTCTGGATATATTTTAAGAAGCAAGTGAAGCATAGAGCTTAGGTAAGTTCTACTGAACTTTGAACTCTGAAAATTTGCTTTACAGAAATTAGTTATCCTTTACCTCCTTCTGCTTCCATCATCTTAAAAAACCCTACATTTTAAAAGCAATTTGTATGAAAGGATTTATTTTATTTTTGTTATTTAACTTTATTTTATTTTTATTTTATTAATACTAAGCATTTATATTTGAAGTGTTTAAATGTTAAGTAAACAAGTGTTACAGATCTGTTTATCTGGATACTCTAACATAATTATCTTCATACTGTATAATGTTTTTATCTGAGTTTGTTTTACTTTATGACAATTCAGAAAAGATAAAGGTGATTTGTCAAATTATCTCTAAACTACGTGTTAATAAATGCAACATGATTTACAATAATTTTATTGTATATGATCTTGATTTTTGCTTCTGTGTAAATGAAGGTGCATCAGCCTTGTCGTTGACATGACAGAGTAAATATTTAATGTTTTATTCACAATTGGTTTTATTCATCATTTTTGTCTCTACATTCATAATTGGTAACACTTTATTTTATGTTGTCATTGTTACATATGTTACATGCAATTACTATAGTAATAACTATAAATTATGCATAATTACATGCAACTAACCCTAAATCAAACCAAAGCCTAATCCTAACCCTATAGTAAGTACTTGAAGTTACTTAATATTGCTTAGTACTTAAATGTGTAAATACAGTGTAACAAAGACACCTTAAAATAAAGTGTAACCTCATAATTTTATATTTAAAATATTAGAAAAATAGAATATTTACAATAATAAATTAATATTTGAAATATTTCATAACACTTTTTCTAATTGTAATTGTAAATGCAATTTTTTTGTATATATGCCAAAACAGGTGCTTATGCCACATTTGTGATACCAATACCCTGTGAATTATTCATACTGTTTATAATACAGTGTGAGTATGTGTGGAGTTTTCTTCAGACACATGCTGGTAAATGTCATGTGGATGGTGGGTTGCTAGCATGGTGTGTGTGTGTGTGTGTGTGTGTGTGTGTGTGTGTGTGTGTGTGTGTGTGTGTGTGTGTGTGTGTGTGTGTGTGTGTGTGTGTGTGTGTGTTTACAAGCACTTCTTAATTCAGCTGCTGCAGATGCATCTATCAGTATTTCTATTTGGGGCATCTCTTGTGGTCTTCTCTCCATTCCTATCTTCTTCCCTGTATTCCCTTCCTGGCCTCTGATCTTTAGCATCTGACCTGTGGTGTCAATTGTAACCAGGCACAAAATGACTCCACTGATTGCGCTCAGAGAATTTAGCATTTGTCATGAACTTCGGGAATCGGATTACACACAAGCACACGCTATAATCCATCTTGATAAGGTTGTTTTAAAAGTTGCCAAAGTTGCCTTACCTTTTTAAACTTTCACTGTATGTCTTAGTCTTCCACAGTATCAGACATGCACCCAACTCCCGGTGACCCCCAGCCCATCCCCACCTTCTCAGTCTGTCTCCCAAAGCTGGTCAGTGTTTAATTCTGGCTCCAGACTTTGTTTCCTGTGTTTCTGAGGTGTTGTCTGGCCTGCTGTCAGTGACATGAAGCATATTTTTTCAAAACACCTACAACAGATACACTAACAGATCAGAATGAATTTCAGGTCTTATGATATGCCAAGTTCAGGAGAAGCCAAATCAGATTATTTCATGTCTTCATGCATGAAAAGAGAGCAAGTAAAAAAGAAAGACAGAAAGAAGAAAAGGAAAAATAGATTTATCCTGCACCATTCAATAGTTGAAGTACATATGGAGCATATTATACAGAAAGAGATCAATAGAATTACACATATGCCCAACATCCAACATTTGACCTTCTACTCACCAAAACGCTAGCTTTACTTTACAGTATACTATTTATTTGTAAATTTTGAGTTTTTGTACTTGAACTTATACTTGAACTATAACATATATATGTTATAGGTAACACTTTACAACAAGGTTCATTTGTTAACATTAGTTAACGTATTAACTACCATGAACTAACCATGAGCAATACATTTGTTACTGTATTTGTTAATCTTTGCCAATGTTGGTTAATAAAACAGCAGTTCCATTGTATGTTGATGTTAGTTCACAATGAATTAACCAATGTTAACAAATACAACGGTCCCACTTTATATTAAGTGCCTTAACTACTATATACTTACATCAAAAAATAAGTACAATGTACTTATTTGGTTCATATTGAATTGCAAAACACTTTTGCTGCTATTGAGGTGGGATATGGGTAAGGTTAGGGACAGGTTTGGTGGTATGGGTAGGTTTAAGGGTAGGGGTAAGGGTTAAGGGATGGGTCAACAGTGTAATTATAAATGTAATTACAGAAATTAATTACAGATGTAATTACATGCAGGTGTTTTTAAAATATAAGTACAATGTAAAAACATGTATGTACACAATAAGTGCATTGTATCAAATGATTAATTTAAATGTAAGTACATAGTAGTTAAGGCCACTTAATATAAAGTGGGACCAATACAACTCTTGATTTTAATAATGTATTAGTAAATGTTGAAATTAACATTAACAAAGATTAATAAATGCTGTAGAATTGCAGTTCATTATTAGTTTGTATTAACTAATGTAGTTAACTAATGTAACCATATTGTAAAGTGTTACCAATATATATATATTGTATACATATTTTTCATTCATCATACTTTTGGTAATTTCTGTACAAATGCCTTTATGTTGCCTCTGTAGATCCCTCCAGCTGTCTATGCTGCTATAAATTCATTTTTTTAGTGCAAATCAGTGTTCCCTGTTAGAAGCACTTACTTTTTTTTTTTCAGAATAATGATATATTTTATTTATATTTATAATTTCATATTTAAAACATAAAACTTTATAGCTTTCTATAATTGTAATTTCTGAATAAATGCCTTTATGTTGCTGCTTCGGCACTGTCTATGCTGCTATAAATGTATTTTTGTAGTGCAAACCAAATGTTTCTTGTCAAAAAGCTCCTACTTTTCAGAATAAGACCAGCACTGGTTTCATTGAAAGCCTCAGTAGTGTTTAACGCTGACCATCAAATTCTCCCTTGGTCTGTACTCTTGGGTTTTTTGCTTGTTTGACTCTTGCCAGAAGATCAATATGCTCTGGTTTTGAAGGTGGCTTATAATTATCCATGGAAGCAGCGAGTGCCATTTTCTTATTTCTATCCAGTGTTTCTCTCTGTCCATGGTTGCTTTAAGGAAAATTTTTATTTCCATTTATCTGACTGTTGTTGCATGGTGGTGAAAGTGTGATAATGGAGACAATGACAGTGCAAGAGATGAAATTACCTGTTACTTGGCAGGATAGTGAGTTTGACAGAGAAGTGTGTGTCTTTCTCATGTGAGAATGAAGGCAGTATCCACACACATACTCTGTGACTTGTTGTTATTTGCTGTTGTAGATGGAAAGTTTAAATAGGGAGGCTCTGTTACACTGGCCACATCATGGCCAAACCACAAGAGGCAGAAAAAGAGTTTGTACCATTCCCTCGCTTTTTCTCTCACAGACACACACAGTGTTTGGCTATGATGGACACTGCTGAATTGGTTTATATGGTTCAGTAATTACCCTTAATGATTGTTCATTAGGTCCGGTTTGTGGGTATGACCGACATGTTACCATGGCAGCACTAGCAAAATTTGCATTCTTTCTATTACCAGTACTTCCACCACCCATAATGCTTTGTGAATTGAGCATGTGCATAAGTGTGATGAGAAAAAATGTACATTAATTGTAACAAATATTAATATTAATAAATAATATTTAATTAATGTTTATTTTTAAATAAAGTTCAATATATATTTATTATAATATATAATATATAAATGATAATTAATATTTTACTTAATTAAATATTTTCTAAAAAAAAAAAAAAAAAAATATATATATATATATATATATATATATATATATATATATATACATACATACATACATATATATATATATATATATATATATATATATATATATATATATATATACAGTGTCTATAGAAAGTCATCATACCCTGTGAAAATCTTTACCTTTTGTCACATTACACCCTGGAAAATAAAATGAATTAAGTCTAACTTTTTGAGTTGTATGTACACATTATAACCCTCATCATCAAAGTTAAAATAACATTTTAAAACATTCTGGAGGATTATTAAAAATTGAAAAACTAGTATAACAGGGTTGGAAAAGTCATCAGTCCACTGATGAATTACTTCGCAGAACCACCTTTTGCTTTAATTACAGCCATTAATATTTTTGGATATGTCTGTACTAGCTTTGCACACCTAGATTGGGGAATATTTGCCCATTCTTCACTGCAGGATTACTCAAGTTCAGACAAATTCCGTGGTGAGCGGCAATGGACAGCTCTCTTCAAGTCCATCCACAGATTTTTTATCGGATTTAAGTCAGGGCTCTGACTTGGCCACTCAAGGATATTCACCTTCCTATCCTTAATCCATTGCGTTGTTCGTTTGGCAGTATGTTTAGGATCGTTGTCGTGTTTGGAAGATGAATGACCTGCCCGTCTTCAGCTGTCTAGCAGAGGGATGCAGGTTTTCGTCAAGAATTTGGATGTACTTGGCAGCATCCATTTTTCCCTTCAATCCTGACCAATCCCCGCTGAAGAGAAAAATATGTGGATGGACTTGAAGAGAGCAGTCCATTGCCACTCACCACTGAACTGAACTTGAGCAATTCTGCAGGAATGGGCAAATATTCCCCAATTTAGATGTGCAAAGCTACAGACATATCCAAATATCCAATTTTTAATAATCCTGATGGGGCTGAGGGCTATAGTGTGTACACACATTTATTTTCCAGGGCGTAATGTGACATAGATAAATAAATCATTAACACACTATGAACAGTTTTTGGCCATTTCCTCTTTGCTGCTTGTTGATGCAGGATTTTTCCAACTTCTGGAGACTGAAACTAACAGGGTTTCTCACTTGCACACACATACCAACATAGCAAGCTCCAGCACTGCCTGTAAGCCCTGTTAAACCAAATCCACCCACATCTAATTAGTATAAAGCATGCAGTAGAACTCCAGTGGAAAACTAAACTAGGATCCCTAAACAGGGATGTCTTGTGTAACATGTTCAGGTGTTTATGGCAAACACATTGTTTGTTTAGTTCCATTACCGTGACAAGCTGTGTTTTTCTGAAACAGTTCTCAGCTAAGTAATGGTTTATTGTGATAGTCTGTTTCGTAACACATGAAAACAACAGTACTAAAGCTGGTCTAACTGCTTCAGTGGGTCTCTTTACCTTATGAGATATGATTTTGCATTCAAAAACAACTAGATGCAGTGCACCTAGGTCTCAAGACTTTTTTAAAAATGTGTAAAAATTAGTTGAATAAATATGGCACATTTGTCATTCCTTTTGCTCTTTCCATATGATGATGGAGAGAATTCCCTGCAGGGCACTGAGACCGACTGCTCAGTCTCAGTCTTCTCCAGTCTGTGAGATTTGGTCGGGATGTAGACACAGACACAATGAAGTATAGCCATGAAGCAATGCAGAAAGGCCTTTATTTCAGAACTTATTTGGGTGAAAAAAGTATGGGGTGCTGTCCAGGGTGGATGAGCTTCCGTGAGATGGTGTAAGAAATGGAATTGGATGTCTTTGAGGCAGGTTTAGCATCCATGCACAAAGCACTTCAGTCAGTCTTTGTCTTAAAGATAACCTGGATTTGTTCCTGTATGCTTTAAAACAGGAGGATTTTGTTGAGCTTAAAAAATGAAGGCGAAAATTTTTATTTACTATTATTTTATTTGACTGCCATTTTAAATGAATGTGTTCACTGAACTTAAAGGGGACCTATAATGCCCCTTATACAAGGTGTAATATAAGTCTCTGGTGTTCCCAGAATGTGTCTGTGAAGTTTCAGCTCAAAATACCCCACAGATTATTTATTATTCTTGTAAAATTTACCCCTATTTGGGTGTGAACAAAAACACACCGTTTTTGTGTGTCCCTTTAAATGCGAGTGAGCTGATGCTCCCGGCCCACTTTCCAGAAGAGGGCGGAGCTTTAACAGTTCACGCTTCGGTTGCTCAACAACAGCAAAGCTGGAGAATCTCACACAGCCAAAATGACGATATTCAGTAACGGTGTTCATCCTTACAGTGTCGGACACTTACAACTTTTAGAATGCAACTGGACGTTTCTGAATGGTTAGAGGATAAATAAAATAAGTTGATTCAACTCATTGACTAGCATGTGCCGTCATGTTAATCTTTTGTTGCATGCACCCCTTTAAAATGTTGAGTTGCCGTTACTGAATTGTACGGAAGAGGATTAGAGCCAAGCAATAATAAAAAAAATAAAACCATCTCAAGATTAAAGTTGTTAAATTTTGAGAAAAAACTCGTTAAATTTCGAGAAAAAAGTCGAAATAAAATGTTGAGAATAAACTCGTTAAATTTTAAGAAAAAGAGTCGAGATAAAATGTTGTGAATAAACTCATTAAATTACGAGAAAAACCCGTTAAATTTCAAGAAAAAAGTCGAGATAAAATGTTGAGAATAAAGTCATTAAATTACGAGAAAAAAGTCGTTAAATTACGAGAACAAATTCATTAAATTACAATTTAACAAGTTTTTTCTCGTAATTTAACAAGTTTATTCTCAACATTTTATCTCGACTTTTTTCTTGAAATTTAACGAGTTTTTTCTTGTAATTTAACAAGTTTATTCTCAACATTTTATCTCGACTTTTTTCTTGAAATTTAACGAGTTTTTTCTCGTAATTTAACAAGTTTATTCTCAACATTTTATCTTGACTTTTTTCTTGAAATTTAACAAGTTTTTTCTCGTAATTTAATGACTTTATTCTCAACATTTTATTTTGACTTTTTTCTCGAAATTTAACGAGTTTTTTCTCGAAATTTAACAACTTTAATCTCGAGATGGTTTTATTTTTTTATTATTGCTTGGCCCTAATCCTCTTCCGTAGAATTGTAACAACTGTACCTTAATTTACCTTTTTAATTATTGAACTTTATACTTCATTTCAACAAAACCTAAAATCGGTAAATAGTCAAACAATGAAACCATAATATCCCATGCAGCTGGGAAGAGGGCGAATGGGGCTGAACCCAACCTTTTTTTCCTTCAGTGTAGGCAGATGTATGTTGGTTCGACTTAAAGTTATTAAAAGTTCATTACAGTTCATTAAAAGTGTCACAGCCAGCCTCAGTTCTTGAAGTATGCTTACAAAGCGGAAACTTGAGAAAAGACAGGACAGAATTAATAATGAAGACAAATGAGGGAATAACTGCAGACTGAGAGAGGAAGGGGTAAAGACGACAGATGCCCTTGATGCCAGATCTGGGCTCAATTTTGCTGTAGTTGTGGTAAAGCAGACAAACACTTTTGCCTTCACACAGGATCTGAACCACATGCTGCTTTTTCGAGCAATTAGAAGCTTCTCCATCTGAATGTGATCACACAGACTTAAGCTAATTCACATTTCACTCTGCTTCCTGACCTCAATGACAGTGATGTCTCGCGAGCAGAATGTCTTAGAATGAAAGTAGACTGATTTCACCACATAACAAACACAACATGTCTCCCTGTCTCTGTGATTTATGTGACATATTCCAGCTGTTGGACGTAGATGACCCGAGCCTCTGTTCACTCTTGTGTCCTGTCATAAGCTTTATTCCCTTAACACATGAAACACACTCATTTACTTTCTCATTTAGAAAAGTGACATTTTAAGTAAAAGTGACATTTTAGACAAATGTTTTAAATTGTATTTTATTTTTTCGCATTCATAATGACTACAATCTAAAAATGCCAGGTTAAAAACAAACCCAGCGTTTGGGTTAAATGTTTGCCCAACGTGCTGGCCAGTTTTATTTAACCCAACTATTGTTTAAAATGAGCCCAAAATAGGTTGAAAATTAAAAATCAGACACATAATTACTAGAAGCAACAATAATAATCAAAAGGTGAACATTTATTAATAAGCAATTAATAAATGTTTATTGATTAATTATTATTCATTAAACTTATTAATAAATGTTAATTTCCAACATGCTTTGGGTTCATTTTAAGCAAGCAATACAGTATTTTTTAAACAATAGTTGAGTTAAATAAAACTACCCAGCAGGTTGGGCAAACGTTTAACCCAACTGCTGGGTTAAAAAAACCCGAATGGCTGGGTTTGTCCATTTTCAACCCAATGTAGGGTTGTTTTTAACCCAGAATTTTTTTGTGTATAATTGATTGAACATAACAAAAGACAGCTTGAGATTTTTAATTTTTGTATATTTGCAGGGAGAAAATATATAATGTATATATATATATATATATATATATATATATATATAATATATATATATATATATTTTTTTTTTTTGTGAAAGTGCACTTTCTGTTCAACGTTTTAAAAACTTCTTTAGGTAACATTTTATTTTGATGATCCACATTTTTCTAACTATTAAGTATCTTTGCAACATGTCAACTAGCTCTCATTAGTAGGGGAGAACTTTCCACACATGCCAGCATGACGAAACTTGGTGTATTTACTAGTTGCCATATCAACATCTTTGGAAGAAATCATTTAACATTTATTTAACCATAGCAAAAGTAAATTTCTTACTTAAGTTAATTTTTCATTTACATTTTTTGTGTTTATTTAAAATGAAACAAATCTGATATTATTTTAATCTTATATCTGTTATTTAACAGTTGAGGTAGTTCAGCCGAAGACACAAGCCAGGTTTAAAGGTGCCCTAGATTCAAAAATTGAATTTACCTTGGCATAGTTAAATAACAAGAGTTCAGTACATGGAAAAGACATACAGTGAGTCTCAAACTCCATTGTTTCCTCCTTCTTATATAAATCTCATTTGTTTAAAAGACCTCCGAAGAACAGGCGAATCTCAACATAACACCGACTGTTGCGTAACAGTCGGGATGTACGCCCCCAATATTTGCATAATGCCATGTTCCCAATATTATGAAAGGCATTAGACAAGGGCAGAACGTCTGGATGTGCACAGCTGAATCATCAGACTAGGTAAGCAAGCAAGGACAATAGTGAAAAATGGCAGATGGAGCAATAATAACTGACATGATCCATGATTACATGATATTTTTAGTGATATTTGTAAATTGTTTTTCTAAATGTTTCGTTAGCATGTTGCTAATGTACTGTTAAATGAGGTTAAAGTTACCATCGTTTCTTACTGTATTCACGGAGACAAGAGCTGTCGCTATTTTCATTTTTAAACACTTGCAGTCTGTATAATGCATAAACAACTTCATTCTTTATAAATCTAGCCTCAAACGTCAGAATGTAAACATCAAAATAAACACTGTACTTACGCGATTAGACATGCTGCATGACGAACACTTTGTAAAGATCCATTTTGAGGGTTATATTAGCTGTTTGAACTTTTTTTATGTTGTTTAAGGCAAGCGCGAGCTCTTGGGGTGTGGAGCATGAGATTTAAAGGGCCACACACCCTGAATCGACTCATTTCTAATTATGCCCCAAATTAGGCAGTTAAAAAAATGAATTAAAAAAAATCTATGGGGTATTTTGAGCTGAAACTTCACAGACACATTCAGGGGACACCTTAGACGTATATTACATCTTTTAAAAAAAAGTTCTAGGGCACCTTTAAATTGCAGTTGCGCAGATGGGGCACGTTGTAACACTGTATTACAATGTGCCCCTATTGGATCTATTCTATTCTATTCTATTCTATTCTATTCTATTCTATTCTATTGCGGTGTGTTAACTGTCGAACACAAAAATTAGTTTTTATATGAAAATTAGTTTTTATATGAAAAAGTGAATAATTGTATTTTATTGATGAAATTTTTTTTTGATTAGATAAGATAACATTTTAAGCTATTGTATGGTCATGTTACAATGTGCCTCACCTATGGGGCATGTTGTTACATTTCACTTCCAGTCTTTCGGGGGGAATCAAGAAAAAAGTATACACTGTATTAATGAAACAAAGCCACATAATTGTACCAGACATGAGTGAAATTAATGTAAAAAATAAATACTCTGAACTCCAAGTGAATTTACATAAACTGAGAAAGTCAAAAAGTGTTACTTTGTGCCCCGCTGTCCCCCTAGACCAGGGCAAACTCAGTCCTGGAGGGCCGCTGCCCCTGCAGAGTTTAGCTGCAACCCTGATAAAACTCACCTGCGTGTAATCCTGAAGACCTTGATTAGCTGGTTCAGGTGTGTGGAAAGTGGACAGGCTCAAAATGTTTTACACCCTGTTTACACCTGTATTTAGCGTCGTCCACTTATGATTCGATCTTAATACTAGGTGGATACAGGGCATTAGACTTGGTAGAATGTCTAAAGTGCACTAAATTCATCTATACTATGTTCGTTCCTTCGTTAAAATAATCATTATAAAATTGATTGAAATCTGTAGCTGTTAGACATATTTTCTAGACAACATCATCAGCCTTAGACATGCTCTTGTGCCATCAATTTTCTAAGACTTTAATTAGTTTTATTAAGTGTTTTGTGTTTTTGAAATTGAAACTAGACCACCAATAATCTTTAAGGGGAAAAATCCCCCTTGCACAACCAAAGACCGCAGCTAGTTTGAGGCTGTGGTGAATCAGACACACACCTGTACTGGCACCGTAAAATCTCTCTCTCTAAGATGAATGAGTGTATTAGGCTTGCATGAGCCTGTAGAGAGGTGGAGAGACAGACTAGAGAACCAAACACTGCCTTAATGTGTTTCATCTGATGCCATTTAACTCAGCCAGCAACCATCAGTTCTGAACGTAGTTGGTAAAATTTGAATCAGTGGATATAATATGATGTGTTGACATGCTCGCTTGGCTCGTCCGTTCTTTCGGTGTGTACTGACAAGTCAAAGAGCATGAGTGATAGATTGGGTGCTGTTGTCCGAGCTATGGTCGGCAGAGGGGTGTGAAACAGAGCTGCCAAACCTTGGAATGTCTTGGAATCTTTCCGGGATTCACAAAGGTGTTTAAAAAGTGACTCCAACAGTTTTCAGACATTTACAAAAGCACACAGAAGAGACATTTCAGATTAAATGTTACAGACATCCTTCATTTTTATAGCCTTGCAGTAAGAAACCATGTTTAGGGATCTGAGACAAAAAGAAGCAGATCTGAGCAGGATAGAATCTTAATGGACAAAAAACTTCATTTGGTAATGAGAATGAAGCAGGAAATAGATAAAACCTTTGACTGCCAGATTGGAATGAAACGTTCTCAGCAGGCTCCGGAATTTTGGGATTCTTTATGGAAGTCTTAATGATGTCCCAGAGTATTTTAAGATCCGGAGACGAGCTGAATGAACAGCTGTGCTCCTAAACCAGTATTCCTTCCAGACGACTTTAGACACATCTTAAAGCGTGTATGTGTGTGTTTGGAGTGTTAGTGAGGATGAATGGATGAAAGTGGTCTGGAACACTTGGAGTACAAAGAAAACTTGAATGAATTGCACAGTATGATGTATTGGGAGGCTTGGTTTAGGTTTGCTGTGTGGGACAATGACCCAGACCGTGTGTGTGTGTGTGTGTCAGTGCTTCCCGTAACATACACTCACAGGTGCTCGAGACAGGTATACTTGTTTTAATATTCATGCCTCAGGGGCTTACAACACACACTGACATCTCAAATAACTGATTTATAGAAACAGAAATTGCATTTGGTGTGTGTGTGGTGAGTAAAGGACTTTTGCTGTAGACTTTATGATTCCCAGACCTGTGCGTCACGATGAAATGCGGTGTCCCCGCTTTAGGTGTGTGTGAGTGTTTGATGTGTCATATTCCAGCTGTGCACCATCAATCTAAACATTCCTCCCTGTCTGAAAATAACATAATGTCATGAGCTAAGTAGCAAAAATTGTCATACACACTGATTTAGATTTCTATGTTCAGCTATTTTAGAGCTAGATTAGAGATTCTTCAGTGTTTTACATTCATTTTCTAGACTTTACATAAGCATTACATTTTGTATGATATTAAAAGGCTGAAAAGCCTTTTAAAAAAAATGTAATAATGATATTTTTAAAATGTAATAATGATATTTTTATTTTATATTTGTATAACATTTTAATATTATTATATCTTACCATATTCCTTATGCCCCATACCCTTTTTATTGTTCATGAAGTACTGGCCCAAACCAAACAGTTTTTGAAAATGCTTTCGTAAATAATGGGTTCTTCCATTTCAAAACAAGAGATATGGCGGTGCTGAGGAATGAAAATAACATGAATATATATGCTATCAATCAGAATGTGCCATTTGTTGGCTGATTTTCATTTAAAAAGTACATATAATGGGGCGCTATCAAATCACTCTTTGAGCATCCCGTCTAACACTGCAGCAGAGCCACGTTTCCACCAAAATTACCCGGAACAATTTGTCACGGGAACTTTTTTCCCCCCAGACCTGTTGCTGTCTGCATTTCCATCATTGTCTAAAGTACCTTGAAGACTAGTCCTGTGACGTAGGACTGCACCCGACTTTCCAGTTCCCGCTGGATTTCGTCCTCCGTGTACCAATACATCAGTCGAATTTTTTAAAACGTGAAGTCAACCAATCAAAAAATGCTGTGTAAACTCAACCAATCAGCATGTTCAACACCCAAGTCCCACCCCCGAAAGTTCCTAAACTTTGAAAAACTACTACCGCATGAGCAGGGACTTTCTGAGGGGGAAATTGAACTTCATTTAGACCCTTGTACCTGCGGTCTAAACACACCAAGTACCACCCCAAAGTTCCTAGTTCCTGGGGAAAGTTCCTGCAGTGGAAACGTGGCTTAGTTTAACTAATGACATGAGTTGAGAGTGGGGAATCTGTTTGATCAACTAATGGCGGCTGAAAACCTGTTTGAAAATAATCCAATTGTTTTTGGTGCCATTTGCAGCACAACAAATACATACTTTATTTTTAACATTCCACACGTCACACACAACCCCTTTAGAGTTTGAATGCCAACACAGTATTTGAACATGAATAAATAGAAAACGGCATTGGACTTTTCTTCCCTATTGTGACATATGTCCGAGGGCAGGGCAGGACTTGATTTTTTCTTGGATCATTGAATCTGTGAGTTACAGGTTGTACCATCCTCACACCAAAAACAAGTCATCAGAGTAGAAAAGAGATCTTCATTTTTTTATTTTTTTATTTAAAGATAAAGGGGGCAGATGATTTTCTTTTTTTTAAATGTTGTGCACTGATAAATCTTTCATAATGCAATATTCCATTAAAAAAGGGTCAATTTGATATCAAGGTGACTTTTTTAAGTTTTGATAAAAGAGCGAATCATCATTCTACCGAGATCTCCAGTAGAACCATACTAGTTAGTACTGCCACAGATTTGATTGTTTGATTAATAGTTCACAGTTTCCCTTTTTCCAGTGTTTGTATTATTTGAGAGAGAAATCAGTGATTGCTTTGACCAGAGCTTAATCTGATTTAATTAGACAATATTTTATCTCTATAATTGGCTACACCCTTTGATTGACATGCTGTCCTCTCTGCTTTAATTGCACAGGTGGTTTTGTGAGGGGCGGGAGCTGCACCACTGCCCTGATATTCAGATCTGTCGTGATGGTGATCTGCACACTCTGGTGATAACTGAAGCTTTTGAAGACGACACCGGCAGGTACACCTGCGTAGCTTCCAACGCACTTGGAGCAGACAACACCTCTGCAGAGGTCTATATCGAAGGTGAGCTCCCAGCTACATGGCGAAATCCTTTTCTTGATCAGTACTTTTGTCTTTTTTTCTAATAACATATATAATCATGCTTTAAACAAAGTAAATTTACTTGAAATTCTTTTTTTAACCACCACCAATATTTAATGAAGGTTATGCTTCAATTTTTCAAGATACAATGCCTGATAGTCTAAAATAATTATCTAATACAAATTTGTATTAAATTATTTGAACAAAAATGCTGACTTAAAAAAGACTGAAAAATGTATATTTGAAAAATTGCCCACATTTCACATCCATACAATTTCACAAAAATGCCAACATAAATAATTACTTGCTATAGCACAAAGTAATTACATTTTTTAAGTTACATGATGTATGTTTACAGGTGCTGGTCGTATAATTAGAATATTGTGAAAAAGTTCATTTTTTTATTGTAAATTATTTTAAAAAATGAAACTTTCATTTATACTAGATTCCGTACATGTAAAGTAAAACATTTCAAAAGTTTTTTTTTTTTTTTTAAATTTGTTGATTAGAGCGTACAGCTAATGAAAGTCCAAAATCCAGTATCTCAAAATATTAGAATATTTACATTTGAGTTTCATTAAATGACCATCCCTACAGTATAAATTCCGGGTATCTCTTGTTCTTTGAAACCACACTAATGGGGAAGACTTCTGACTTGGCAATGGTCCAGGAGACAATCATTGACACCCTCCACAAAGAGAGTAAGTTACAGATGGTCATTACTGAATGTGGTAGCTGTTTACAGAGTGATGTATCAAAGCATATTAAATGCAAAGTTGACTAGAAGGAAGAAATTGGGTAGGCAAAGGTGCACAAGCAACAGGGATGACCACAAGCTTGAGAATACTGTCAAGTAAAGCCGATTCAAACACTTGGGAGAGCTTCACAATGAGTCGAATGAAGCCGGAGTCAGCGCATCAAGAGTCACCACACTCAGACATCTTCAGGAAAAGGACTACCAAGCCACTTCTGAAACAGAAACAACGTCAGAATCATCTTACCTGGGCTAAGGAGAAAAAGAACTGGACAGTGAACAGTGGTCGAAAGTCCTCGTTTCAGATAAAAGTAAATTTTGCATTTCATGTTGAAATCATGGTCCCAGAGTCTGAAACAAGACTGGAGAGGCACAGAATCCAAGCTGCTTGAAGTCTAGTGTGAAGTTTCTGAAGTCAGTAATGATTTGGGGGGCCTTGACATCTGCTGGTGATGGTCCATTGTGTTTTATCAAGTGCAAAGTCAATGCAGCCATCTTCCAGGAGATTTTGGAGCACTTTATGCTTCCATCTGCTGACAAGCTTTATGGAGATGCTGATTTCCTTTTCCAGCAGGACTTTAGCACCTGCCCACAGTGCAAAAACCACTTCCAAGTGGTTTGCTGACCATGATATTACTGTGTTTTATTGGCCAGCCAACATGCCTGACCCCTGATTCTATGGGATATTTTCAAGAGAAAGATGAGAAACAGTCGATCCAACAATCGATCTGAAGGCTCAATAGTGCCTCAGCAGTGCCACAGGCTGATCACTTCCATGCCACACTTCACTGATGCTGTAATTTGTGCTAGGAGCAACTCATTTGCTGTAATATGTGCTGCCGACCAAGTATTGAGTGTACAAATGAACATACTTTAAAGAACTTGAACTTTACTGTTTTGAAAATCCATTTTTTGATTGAACTTAGGAAATATTCTAATATTTTGAGATACTGGATTTTGGACTTTCATGAGCTGTACGCTCTAATCATCAAAATTTAAAAAAATTTTTTTTGAAATGTTTTACTTTACATGTAGGGAATCTAGAATATATGAAAGTTTCATTTTTAAAAATAATTTACAATAAAAAAAATTAACTTTTTCATGATATTCTAATTATATGACCAGCACCTGTATAGTGTGATCACATTTGCAAAATTCTAGGGAAATTGCATGGGCACTTTAAAGGTGCTTCTGTATCAAAGTCTAGGTCTGGAGCCATGCCACAGTATGTGTGCATGTTCGTCCTCATATGGCCTTTGACCCTTTGACCTCAGACCTCAGCTGATAGGTTAACCGACTCTGACTGTGTACTTATCAAATAGCCCCTAATTCACTCAGTGCCATAAAAGTTCCTCTTACTCCGCCCAAAGCACACGGCGGGTTGTTTGGGTATGAACTGACCATAAAAAATAGCCAAGGCTGTTAGACGGTTTGTCTTTGAAGGCCAGTGATCCATTAAGAATTTACAGCTCACACAGAAGTCACTTTCAAACCAAGCAGCTTTCTGTTGGTCAATATGGTTAATTCACGTGACCAACTTGAACACGAGAGAAATCTGTGTGGGAAACATTTTCACCCTTATACAAAACTTCCGTTCGCATGTTTTCTTATTGAAATTACTGTATTTTGCCAACGCAATTTTGGAAACAGTTGTCAAGTTAAGTCACCTTTATTTATATAGCATTTCATACAATGAATTCAAAGCAGCTTTGCAGTGATAAACAGGAAATTCAATTCTAAAAAGACAATAGTGTCATTATTCAGCTGAAGTCAGTTCAGTGTTGATTCAGTTTGGTTCAATAACTGTGTAAAGTTCATTAATTATGGAATGAGTTCAATTCAGTTATAAAGGTCTACAGAAAATAGTGATTTCATCCTCCAGCACAGTTCAGTTCTCATCCAATAGAGTCAGTGCCGTCAAATCAATAATATTGCTGAATATTAAGCGTCCCCAACTAAGAGGCGACAATGGCAAGGAACCCAAACTCATCGGTGACAGAAATAGAGAAAAAAAACTTGGGGAAAACCAGGCTCAGTTGGGGGACCAGTCCTCCTCTGGCTAGATGGACGAACATGGTGTGGTTTCATTCTAAGTCAGATTGTGGATTACTATCATTCATTAAAATGAAGGCAGCCTGCAGCCGAACATGTTTCAGACCAGAAATTGCAATACTATTTTTCTTTTTCATTTTCTCATTGTATTTCTCTCTATAAAGGTGCTTCCTCCTCAGACTCAGAAGGTGAAGGATCCGTGTCGAAGTCTAGGTCTGGAGCCATGCCACAGTATGTGTGTTTCAGCATGTTCTTCCTTGCATGACCTTTAAACCTTTGACTCAGACCTCAGGTGACAGCTTAACTGTCCCCCTGTATTATCTAATAGCCCCTAATTCACCCAGTGACATGAAGGTTCCTATCTCTCCACCGTGAAGAACATGGTAGGTTCTTTGGGTATAAACTGACTTTAAATTATAGCCAAGGTTGTAAAACTGCCGATAATCCATCAATCGAGAATCTAGGAATTGTTTTGTCTACCTTATTTCATTGTGACATTGCTTGAACTCTCTTCAGTCACCTCTGAACTCATCTGCTCATTTCTCTTTCTGTCCTCAATTGCCTCTGCTGGCCTCTCAGTCTTTTCCTTCTGTTTACACAAATTATTAAGCGCTTGGCTCTGGTTCCCTCTGACATCATCACACCCATTGGGATTACACTCTCATTGGCTCTAAAGTCATTTATAAGGTGCAAACTGCATAGTGAAAATTGATATGGATATTACTTCACTGTGTTTGTGAGTTGGTGTGTGTTAGAGAGCAAGTGTTAACTTTTCTTAGCTTACATATTACATTCTGTATATTTGCTGTTGGAAACCTAATGTTTTGAAAGTCAGACAAATACTGTTAGACTTTGAATAAACCTGTAAAGGTCTATTAGAGGTGGGTATAGCTGTGTTCACTCTCATTTTCAGTCTGCTCACGGGCATCAGAAAGACTAGTAGACATCTTTTCAACAGCAACAGTGTAATCTAAGGCCGGGACACTCTACACTCGTCTGGAAATGCCGGTGCTGTGCCGAATTCTGACCCCTGCCAAATTATTACCCCCCTAGTATTGGTAGGTTTAATTAGGTGTTGGGGAGGGGTTAGGATTAGGCAATCAGGTAACAACTTCAACGAGGGGGTAATAATTTGGCAGGGAGTCGAAATTCATTGGTCGGCTTAGTTTTTTCGGTGTGTTCCGCACCGTTGGTTCTAGTCGGATGCCGTCTGGGTTTTTTGGGCCGATTCAGCATGTTGAATCGGCATCGGACCGTCAGTGAGAGAGAGAACTCTGATTGGCTGTTCAGCTTAGTGAACGAGTCAGTGTACGAGAATAAAAGTGAAAGTGATGAAAGCAAGCAAAGAAGTCAAGACGGTACAGACAGACAGAAGGCTGTTATTATTTTCATGAAGAAAGTAATCAGCGTGATTGATATTCAAAATGGTATGCAATTGCTGCTTATTTTACGGTTTGTATATCTGCAGTCCTAGTTTTGGTTTCCCATTTTGAATGATGAAAATAGACTATTGATACCTGCTGATATAGACAGATATTTACTTGCACGCAGGCACAGAAGGCACATGCTAGCTGACAATCACCTTTAGTCTTTTTAGTGTGTTCAAGCGCAGCTTTTTGGCTGAGACACAGCCGACAACACAGTCAGCTTTCGTTGTTGCTAGTTCTTTTACATCGGCTTGGTGTGTCCTGGGCATTAAAGGTGCTCTAAGTGATCCTGGGTGGATGTAACTTCCTGTTGACGTTCGAAGTGTTGTCAAACAAAACAGAGGCTAGCTAGACCCTCCCTCCTCCTCCTCCTACTCCCCCTCCCCTCCATGCTTCCTGAAACAGTCATGAATGCGCATTTAAAATCATTCTTGTCGGTTATTGGCTGGAGCATGTTTATTATGATTCGTGGTCTAGGCTGCACCAGTTTGATTTTGTTGCCGTTTTCGGAGCTTTTGTGGCGACTACAGAGACCGCGTTTTTTTACAGTGTGTTCAGGGGACAGGCAGCTAGCAGATAGTGAGGAGATGTTTGCTGTATGTGACAAAAAATGTTTTGGCCTAAAAACGCGTGACATCACTTAGAGCACCTTTAATATCATTAAAATACAATTATATTTTTATTTATATATTTAATTTGAATTTTAAATTTTCCACTTTTGTTTTGATTTTAGTTAAAGTTTTAAACTTTTGTTGTGTTTTCGTCATTTTTTTATTAGTGTTTGTAATATGTCTGTATAGTTTTTATAAATTTTTATTTCAGTTGTTGTTTTAGTTACACTGTAAAAAAAAAAAAAATTACCTAATTTAAAGGTTTATATTGTAATAATTACGGTTCATAACTGTTTATTTTACACACTGCTGGGTTTTTTACATGGTAAAAAACCCAGCAGCTGTGGTTGCCAGAAATTTACCGTGAAAATTACAGTAGCAGCATTTTAGGTTTTATGGGACAGCATTTAGTTTACTGTCTATTTTACAGTTCAAAACCATATAATTTAAAGGTTTATATTGTAATAATTACGGTTCATAACTCTTTATTTTAGTATCAGTATCAGTATTTAGTACATCAAGTTAAGCTCAATGAAAATGAGAAATGTTTCTGTGGCAAGTAACTGAAATAAGACATGTTTACGTTTTTTATATCTTATTTTTTTCAGTTAACAGTTATTTTATTTCAAGTAACTAAAATATTTGGTAACACTTCAGTATAGGGAACACATATTCACAATTAACTACAACCTTTGCCTCAATTAACTCCTAATTTAATGCTTATTAATAGTTAGTAAAGTAGTTTTTGTAGCATTTAAATGTAGGTATTGTGTAGGATTAATGGGACGTAGAATAAAGTCATGCATTAATATGTGCTTTATAAGTACTAATAAACAACCAATATACTAGTAGTATGCAAGCTAATAAGCAACTAGTTAAAAGTGAGAATTGAACCCAAAAATAAAGTGTTACCAAATGTTTTTATGGTTTTAATTTTATTTTCTTTTAATAAACCTGACCAGCACTGAAACAAATTCTGACCACTGACCTATTCTGAGGCAAATACAGCCCAGCTGTTTTCCCCAAAAATACCGGTACCTCCTCAACTGAGTCACATATAATGAACTGTAACTTCTAAAAGATTGATTTGCTTGTCATAGCTTTACAAAATGTCTTCAGATTTCAGCCAGGATGACTCAAAACATGAATATTGCAAGATGCGACAACCAAGGTGTACAACATTTTTGAAGTTTTTTTTACTTTATATCTAAATGATTTCTTAAATTATAACTTTGTTTTAGTGTTTCTGATATGTTCTCTCAGGTCGGAATGAGGTTTGTTTAGTGTTGCTGATATGTTCTCCTAGGGCACAGAAGAAAACCAGCTCAGTTTCCTTGACGATTCACACATCATCACCAAAGAGCCCAGAGAGCCAACCTCATCGCTCCACACTAGTCCAGCCACTTTCTACTACACCACAGAGAGTAAGAAATACACACACACACACACACACACACACACACACACATAGACACCTCATTTTTGCTCTGAAACTGTTATAAAGTGCTGCAGCCTGTAGGTTCCATCGTCCAAAAGTCAATGAGCTTTTTGAACGGGTTTATGGTTAAACGCCTGAAATAAGATCTGTGGTTAACACAAGCTCAAGATGTTTTTATTCTACAACAGTTATACCCGACTTGTGAATTTTTTAAGCTTTTATTTGTCTTGAAAATGATGGTTGCTAACAAGTGGCTAAATGGGACTACAGAGGGTGTCAAGGACATTAAAAGTAATCACAGATTTGTCAGATTTAGCTAACTTCTATGGAAACTTTCACTGACTGCTATCTACTACAATGGCAGAATAAATGCACATGCACAAATATGTCTGGAAGACTCATCAGGAATGATAACAGCAGATGGACTTGTAAAAAAAAAAAAAACACTCTCTGGAAAGATCCATCATAACCACACTTACTCTCTCTCTCTCTCTCTCTCTCTCTCTCTGTCAGGTCCAGAGTCCAGTTTCTTCACTTTATGCCAGTGATGCTCTTGTTAAAGCTCCCCCTAGCTTCACTAAGGTAATGACATGGCCACACACACACACACACACACACATGCTGCATTCACATGCAAAAGTTTGAGAAATGGATGAATTAATCACGGTATGAGCTGTCCCAAATTATTTTTTTGTCATGTGACTCTGAGCAGGCCTAGGCAGGGCTTCAGACTTCAATGTCAAATGCTTTGTTTTTCTCAATGTGCAAAATCATTTTCCACCTCCTTAAAGATAAAAGTTAGGTTTTTTTAACCCCCCGTCATCCCACTCCATCTTTCTTCTGTGAGACTTTAATCTTCCTAATGAGAGGATGTGCCATTTTATAATACATGGTTTAGTATCATCATCATAGTCCTGAACAAACAGGCACTCAAATGAAATGGCTGGATTATATAGATGTTCTTCTTGACTTGAACTTTATATAAACCTATAACACGTCACACGTAACCTCAAGCATGCTACACACACATACGCAAAGCTTCAAAGTGAATGAACCCACAACAGAAAGCAATTCACACACACATTTATAAACAAACTACTCTTCGCCTTTTTACTTTTATGGGTTGCTGACAGCTTCTTGCCTCTATGTTTGTTATGTCTTCTGCCTGAAAGAGTATGTACTTGGGAATGAAAGAGGTGCTGAAGAAAGAGCAGAATTAGTGGTTGTACACCTTTTCATCTGTCGCTTCAGTTTTTCCATTCAGCTGTCTGTTCTGTTTCCCTTTGTTTACCTCTCAGTCTGTATTTCCAGTGTTAAACTGTGGATCTCTCGTTCTGTAGGTGTTGCAGGACGCTCAGGCATCTGAAGGTCAGGTGGTGGTTCTGGAGTGCCGGGTGAGAGGTAGTCTTCCTCTGCAGGTCCAGTGGTTTCGAGAAAGCCAGGAAATCCAGGACTCCCCTGACTTCCGCATCCTGCAAAAGAGTAAGCAGAACTACTAAGGCAACCATTTAAAGGGACATTCAGTAGTTATTTGCTATTGCTAGCATCGCTATTCTTTGTGTACTTTCAAGGGGACCTATTATGGCCCTTTTTACAAGATGTAATATAAGTCCCAGGTGTCCTCAGAATGTATCTGAGAAGTTTCAGCTCAAACAACATTTTTGAGTGGAAGGAAAAGCATGCTGTTTTTGTGCATGTATCTTTAAATGCAAATGAGCTGCTGCTCCCCACCCCGCTTTCCTGAAGAATCTCTTGCCTCGGAATAATGCTCTGTTTTTTCATCTGTTTTGTTTTAATGATCATCTCTATCGTGGTCATGTGACATTGCAGTTCTTCATCATCATGAAAGTTTATTATCTGCATGAGTTTTAAAGCCATATCAGTCTAAACTTCTTATGTACGGTTTTCTGAGTGCACACATCTGAAGCATGCGCACAGCTGGCTGTTAGACGGCGCGTCCTGTGAGTATTAAACTAAGTTCTCTTTCACGTGTTATTGCACTGAAACTGTCAAATGCACACAAGGTTATGTCAAAAACAGACACAGTTCACATAAACAGTCGGTTATATTGTAACGTCGTTATATCGTTTAACGTAAACAGCAAGTAAAGAAATCGCATGTGTATATTATATCTGTGTATTAAAGTTGCCGAAGAACATGTTTTTAAAAGATGTAATATAAGTCTAAGGTGTCCCCTGAATGTGTCTGTGAAGTTTCAGCTCAAAATACCCCATAGATTTTTTTTTTTATTAATTTTTTTAACTGCCTATTTTGGGGCATCATTATAAATGCGCCGATTCAGGGTGTGCGGCCCCTTTAAATCTCGTGCTCCACGCCCCAAGAGCTCGCGCTTGCCTTAAACAACATAAAAAAAAGTTCACACAGCTAATATAACCCTCAAAATTGTTCTTTACAAAGTGTTCGTCATGCTGCATGTCTAATCACGTAAGTATGGTATTTATTTGGATGTATTACATTTGATTCTGAATGAGTTTGAGGCTGTGCTCCGTGGCTAAAGCTAACATTACACACTGTTGGAGAGATTTATAAAGAATGAAGTTGTGTTTATGAATTATACAGACTGCAAGTGTTTAAAAAATGAAAATAACGTCAGTCTTGTCTCCGTGAATACAGTAATAAACGATGGTAACTTTAACCACATTTAACAGTACATTAGCAACATGCTAACGAAACATTTAGAAAGACAGTTTACAAATATCACTAAAAATATCATGATATCATGGATCATGTCAGTTATTATCGCTCCATCTGCCATTTTTCGCTAATGTTCTTGCTTGCTTACCTAGTCTGATGATTCAGATGTGCACAGATCCAGACGTTAATACTGGCTGCCCTTGTGTAATGCTTTGAATATGAGCTGGCATATGCAAATATTGGGGGCGTACACCCCGACTGTTACGTAACAGTGGGTGTTATGTTGAGATTCGCCTGTTCTTCGGAGGTCTTTTAAACAAATGAGATTTATATAAGAAGGAGGAAACAATGGAGTTTGAGGCTCACTGTATGTCATTTCCATGTACTGAACTCTTGGTATTCAACTATGCCGAGGTAAATTAAATTTTTGAATCTAGGGCACCTTTAAAGTGAAAGCAGCGTAATATAACCTACTGCTATATATGCTGTTAATATGAATCAAACAACAGAAGAAAAACAGAAAATCACTCACTGCTCTTGATTGAATTTAGTAGCTTTAATGAGAATACATTTCTTACTTGAATGCTGCTGTTAAATTCTCTGGCGAGGAGATAAACATGGCAGACTGTGTACGGGTCACTGAGGGCGGGTCTATGCTAATAGGGCAGAGTCTGTCATCAGTTGTAGGCGGGGCCTAGGCATTTTGTGAAGTCACAAAATGTAGAATCTGCAAACGGGTTGTTCTGAGACACTGCTTATGATTTATGGAGATTAAAAAAGTGGATGGATTTTTATCATTATAGGGTGGTTGTGTACGCACACTGCTGACACACATTTACAGTGTGTTCAAACCATGTAAAAGTGAATTTTGCATAATAGATCCTCTTTAAGAACTGATACCACAATGTTGTTAGACGCTTGCTGCCATCTATCGACATGAATCAGCAGCAATGTTGCATCAGCCATGTTGCAATCAAAGTTGTGAATTTAACTTTGGCAAAAATTTGGAATATTACATAAAACATTCATTTCCATCCAATGTGTTCAACAGAATAAAAAATGTCATCAGGCGGATGCCTGATGTTTGGGAACGCAATCTTGTAAGACAGTTCTGAGTGGTAATTATACCAAATCTTTTTGATGACAGACTTTGGCCCAGGCATTTCATAATGACTGAAACAACATTTGAGATTGTTTGCAATGAGATTGGTCTGCTGGTTAGTCCAATTATCCAATCATATGTGATTGTGATGTTAAATGTGTTTCCATTGTAGTTTATGTGCGTGTCTTCTAATTCTATCTATTTTTATGTGATATCCCAAACTTTGCATAAAAATATGTGGAGGGAACATAGCTATTGAGTGTGAGGATTCTCTCTGACGTTTAGTGTAATACCTTGGGGTCACATCATTTAAATTGGCGAAACACATTGAGAAGGGTAACCCACACATTACACAATTAAAAAACTTTTTATAGAAAACCATCATGAATACAGTTTTCATCTTATGTGTGTGTGCCATAAAACTTTTTAAATTAGCAACAAACTACTTAATGCAACTTTGAATGGAGAGTTCACCCAAAATTGAAAATTCTGTCATCATTTACTCACCTTATATGACTTAATTTTTTTCTGTGTTCCAGTGGTCTTGGCAACACTTCAGTATGGTGAACAATTATCACTTTTAATTGCCTATTAGCCTGCATATTGGCTGTATATTAGTACTTATAAAGCATATATTAATGCATGACCATCCCTTAATCCTGCTCAATACCTGAACGTAACCACTACCTTACTTACTATTAATAAGCATTAAATTAGGAGTTTATTGAGGGAAAAGTCATTGTTAATAGGGAATATGTGTTCCCCATTCTAAAGTGTTACTGTGGTCTTTTATAATACTTTATCATTTTTAATACTTCAAACCCTCAGAGCGACTTTCAAATATTATTCAGATATTCTTTCAAATTGCTCCTTTTATGTTCCAGGGAAGAAAGTAAGTTATCTGGGATTTGGAACAAATAAATGTTGACAGAATTTTTCTTTTTGAGTAACTATTTAAACTATTTGAGGAACTATATTTGGTTTATTGGTGTACTGATATGCAGTGATTTGTTGTGGTGTTTTTCTTTCTCAATTCCCATATCCCTCTTTCATCAGAGCCAAGATCAGCAGCAGAACCTGGTGAGTCTTTTTTTATTTACTCCTCCCTCTTTCCACTCCTTCATAAAACACTTTTTCTCCAGATATATATGTACATATGGATTTATCAGATAATAATTCTCTTAGCCTGTCAGCCAGCTGTTTGTGTATGACATGACGTCATCACTATGCAAATGCCTAAATATGGTGCGGAAATCTGATTAACACAACAGATTATGTATGTCAATACCTGGGCTGAAACCTTCTATGAGTCACATACTTTCACACATACTAAGAGTAGTAACTCTCACCTCTATCTTTGGGTGTGTCTCAATCTGCTCACTAGTTTAGGACATACACGGCTGAGGGGAGTCATTCAAGGCCTGTCTTATTCCAAACTGAATTTCTTCATAGAAATTCCCAGATTGCAAAAATTTCAGCGAATAACAGCCACTCACTCGATACACTTACCAGAAATATCATCAGAAAAGGGAAGTGAGCACATTTCATAATGTATAATTTATTCATTTTAACTATGAAAATGAATATGTATGATAAACGTATGATATGAATGAGTGTTATACGTTGTTGCATTTGACATATACCACTTACATTTTAATATGAGCCTCATAACCTTGTAATGATGTTGTGGGTAATTGAGTCATCAGTGTCCTAATGTGTAGGGGTCAAGGCTCTTGCTAGTGCAGAAGTAGTGTTCATAATTTACCGAATCACCTCATAAGAAAAAAAGAAAAGGAATGAGACACACAGCCTGTGTATGCGGCAGCAGACTTCTCTCTGCTATTGAATCACCTCTGCACCCATCAATTACCTGTCTAGATTCACCACACCTGTCTGTCTAATTGTCTATCACCTGTCTACATCCCTTCCTCATTACAAGCAGTATTTACTGTATGTGATTTTCATGTTTCTAGAGCTAGCATTGTTTGACTGTAATAGATTGTGTTGTGAAACTGGCCAGTTACAGTAGCTTGTGTATTGACTTGTTAGACTGTTGTTAAATTCATTATAATGATGTGTGTGTCATCATTAAAACTATTTCTAATCTGATTCTGCTTGTGATCTTGTTGTTGTAATTGATGGCTCCTGTGATTGGTCTTTCAGAGGAAATCTGCACGCTGGTAATTGCAGAGGCGTTCCCTGAAGACGGAGGTTTATTCTGCTGCACTGCAACCAACCAGTACGGCTCAGTTAACAGCACTGCGAAACTCACTGTCACACCAGGTGCGTTTACACTGTACCTACAATGACTATATCTGACATCAAAGTTCATGACCATGTAAATATTTAAGTATTTTAATGAGAGTAGAAGGAGGTTAAAATGTAAAGAAACGTACATGTTAAAAAATCAAACCATGTAATATACAGTATAACAAATATCTGTCTTATATAAACATATACACTACCGTTCAAACGTTTGGGCTCAGTAATACTTTATTTTATCTTATTTTATGTTCACCAAGGCTGCATTTATTTTATCAATACAGTAAAAACAGTAATATTGGTAAATGTTATTACAGTTTAAAATAGCTAATAATACAAATATTTTATTTTCCTGATGAATTAAATGAATTTGCTGTCTTCATTGTCTCATGCTCATTCAGAAATCATTCTAATATGCTGATTTGGTGCTCAAGAAATATTTATTATTATCACTGTATTTTTGTCTAAACCGTAATACATTTTTTCAGTATTCTTTGATTAATATAAAATTAAAAAGAACAGCATTTATTTAAAATAGAAATTATTTGCAACATTCTAAGTTTCTTTACTGTCGTTTTTGATCAGTTAAAGGGATAGTTCACCCAAAAATTTTGATGTTTATCTGCTTACCCCCAGCGCATCCAAGATGTAGGTGACTTTGTTTCTACAGTAGAACACAAATGATGATTTTTAACTCCAACCGTTGCCGTCTGTCAGTCAAATAATGCTAGTGGATGGGAACTTCTACTATAAGAGTAAATAAAACTTAGACATAGACAAGACAAGTCCAAATTAAACCCTGCGGATCGTGACGACACATCGATGTCCTAAGACACGAAACGATCGGTTTGTGCGAGAAACCGAACAGTATTTATATCATTTTTTACCTCTAATACACCACTATACCCAACTGCGTTCAGCATTCGCTTAGTGAGGTCTGATCGCCCTCTGACAACGGCAGTGATGTCTAGCACTCATTGAAGTATAAGCGCGAGACATTACTGCCATTGTCAGAGGGCGATCAGACCTCACTAAGCGAATGCTGAACGCAGTTGGACATAGTGGTGTTTTAGAGGTAAAAAAAGATATAAATTCTGTTCGGTTTCTCACACAAACCGATCGTTTCGTGTCTTAGGACATCAATGTGTCATCACGAGCCACAGGGTTTAATTTTGACTTGTCTGTGCAAGTTTTATTTACTCTTATAGTAGAAGTTCCCATCCACTAGCATTATTTGACTGACAGACGGCAACGGTTAGAGTTAAAAATCATCATTTGTGTTTTACTGAAGAAACAAAGTCACCTACATCTTGGATGCGCTGGGGGTAAGCAGATAAACATCAAATTTTCATTTTTGGGTGAACTATCCCTTTAAATGCATCCTTGCTGAATAAAATGATAAATTTAAGAATAACCAAATCTTACCGACCCCAAAGTTTTGAACAGTAGTGTGTGTGTATATATATATAGCAATTGAAATTCAACCTCATGGTCCAAAAATATATGTGTAATAAATTCTCACACGTGATTGAAATCAAAGTAGAGGATGCAGGATCTAAGTGCAGCAGTACATTTATTAAATAAATAAACTCTAGACATGAACAACAGACAATTTCGTTCTGAAGCTACTTTTTGTGTCTATTTGATGCTTTACACAATAATGACTTTAAATGATCTTTTGGGAGTAATTTCACATTGATGTGCGATTAATTTGCGATTAATTAGATTAACTAATCGCCACATCATGTAATTAATTAGATTAAAAATTTTAATTGCTTGACAGCCCTAATATACATATATCATAATAGACAAAAGCCAATACCAATATCAATAATACACAATAGCCCTAATGTATATATAATTAGAAGTGATGCAACACAGGAGTTGTAATGACTTAATTTATTTACAAAGCAGTAACAAAAAATACCATCTCCAAGGCATAGCATCTCCATCATTGATCTTTTGATGATATGTTATGGGGCCCACTGTGGTACATCTTGAAAACATGTCAGTTGCTTGAGGCAAACCATCCACATCCTGTCTACAACACTCCAAGATCTGAGTGTGGGGTGAGGAGAGAGGATACAGTATGTGCTGATAGCTGTTGTGTCACATGGCAAAGACGGGAGAGGGATGAAGGTTTATATACTATGTGATGGAGTGGGTGTACTTATATTTCCAGGAGTCCTCATGCCTCAAGTTTACTACAGAGCCATTTAAGTAAATCTGAGACAATCTCAGCCAGATTTCATGTCTGATAATGGTTTAGATTACATTTAAGCTATGGATTACTGTTGATCTAGGATTATGGGTATTTATCATGAGGTTTTTTTTCCCCCACTGTAGGTGTGTTGGTGTTTTGCAATGAGCATAAAGTATTGTCCTACAGTGACAAAAGCAGGAAATAATTTCCCTGATTACTCAGACCCTCTTACTGTATTTCCTCCTTTATTCCACTGAAACGGATTGTGATGTGGGCCATCTGGATTTCATCACTCACTTAAAAGGAAAAGAAATCTGTTCTCACCCTATAATGAGCTGTATGTGTTCTGTTATCTTGGATCTCTAGTTGCAGAAGAGTTGCCCAGTAACGGTGTATCTGGGGACGAAAGCGTGTTTGAGGACAACCAGTCGTTCCCGCCTCCACCTCCTCCACCAACTGAGATTAGTTTGTTGGAAGTCCCACCCAAAACCCCACCAAGTGCCGAGGCCTTCCAGATCAATGAGCTGGACATCTGGCCCAGCATCACTGCATTACCTGTCCAGGTCTCTACAGATAAAGAGCCTCGTGAAAGTCTACCCAACAGACCTCTACAAAATGGTCAGACCCTAAACAAGCCACCAGATGAGAGTCTACCGTCACCTTCAAGTGTGAAGGAAACAGCAGCTCCACCTCCATCACCTTCAGCAGTTAAGGCTCCACCTCTCCCCACCAAACCCAAACCTAAACTGTGAGTATTGCAGCTGAATCTTCTGCATCATCGCAGAACCTGATTTCACCAAGCACAGTATGTTCCTGAATCAACGTCTTTGTTGATTCTGGAACAACGTTCCAATCAACCAATCAGATTTAAGGGAAAAGTTTACAGTTTATGTCAAGTTTAGGCTTACAACCAGGGTTAGGTGCTTCTACATCACCTACAATTTCCCTCTGATTTCAGGGAATTTTGATTTTAAGTTATGGGTAGAATTAGGTTTAGGGGTAGGGATATGGTTAGGATGAAATTTTCAGACAGAAATGTTGTTCCAGGATCAACAAAATATGTTGACCCAGGAACTAAGTCTAACTCCGCAAAATCAGGACGGGCTGCATCATCACAGTCCCATTAAGTTATTTGAACTTATTTCTTCTCTTTAAATTCGATTGTCATGACAAGTTTTGGTTTTTGAACTGAAGTTTAAAAGTTCTCAAAAACTGAACTTAAAGTAATCCATTGTCTTGACTTTTACTCGTGTTTTTAAGGCCGCAGGTGAACTTTTTTTTTCTAAGTTTAACCACCTGAAAATGTTTTACAGTGTTGGTAAAAGCAGGTAAACGCATTTCAAATTTACAGTGTTTTTCAAAGAAAATGCACCAAAATGCTGATGACTCATCAGTACTAAAGATTTTCATCATATCAAGTCCCTCCCACTAATACCACCTGCTACTGCCTAATGAGTATATATATATTTTTTTTTCCAGAAATAAATTTCATTTTACATATAATGAAATAGAAAATAATGGTAAATAAATGGTAATATTATGTTACAATATTACTGTTTTACTGCATTTTTTGATCAAATAAGAGATTAAGAAAGCGTTAAAAAAATCTTACTGACCCCCAACTCTTGAATTGTGGTGTACACTCTGTAAGTATGCAGTTGTGTAGTATGAAAACAATCTTCCATGTTGGCATTGTTATGTGACCTATGATTTTAGCTGTGTTGCTGTTCCATTTACAAATTTGATGACTCCTGTAAAGTGTTTATCAGATGCACAGTATGTTGTCAAATTTGAAAAAAATGGGATTTATTTGGCATGTTACTATTTATTTGACATGCAGCTTTCGGTATGTTATATAATATGTAAGCTTTTGGCATATTATATAACATGGATGTAGGCATATTTCTTATATATCCTATTAATATCAAACCTCAAAAGATTATACTGCAAGTAAAATAAACTTGATTCTGATCAATCTAAAGTGGTAACATTTCCAAAGTTTCTGTGGTGATATACTACCCCAGCTGCCTGCTTACTGTATGTCAGTAGGTGGTTTAATGGGAAAGCCCCACTTAGAGAACAAATGCATTCCGTCCCTTTATCACCATGTCAGAGGCCGGGCATTGCTGCATGCCATAAATCACTGTGAGATTGTGTGCGGTATGTGTGTTTGCATATGTGTTAGCAGTTGTGCTATGACTCCAGCCAGATTTCAGAAGAATTATTTGCTTTTATATTAGATGTATCTCATGCTGCACTACCATTTATCATCGGTTATAGTGATACATTTCTGACAGTGGATTTAGGTGTAATGTTCAATGCCTCAAGGTTGTTGGCTGTAGATTACTCAGTAGGTGCAATTTGACTCTCACTAGCACTGTTCTAGTTTTTAAAGACAGCATCCTTGAATTTAGGGTCGAGATGAGGTTAAGTACACTGCCCAAGGGCACAACATTAACATGCAGGGCAAGCCAGTACTTACATGCCTGGGATTAGTCCCATTGACCCTCCAAGTTATACTGGTCCAAACTCATGTACTACATATACAGAGATCCAGACTATGACTAAAACTGTGACTAAAATCACAAATGCAAAAAATAAACATTTGTGACAATTATTTACAATCTAGTCAGGAAAACTTTGTGTCCCTCATTAGTGTGTCCTGAACAACTCATGAACAAATGACTCAGATCAGATTCTTTTTAGTGAATCAGTCCAAAAGATTCATGAAATAACCTCGAACGCAGGCCCACAGAGCGCATTTTTGAATTCTACTGTGCTGTTTTTCCATTGTTTTTCTTTGTAAACATGCACCAGACATGCTTCACCGTTGCACTTGCATTTTTTGCAGCATCTCGTACATGCAGTTTTTCATTCCCTACCTGCGTCTCATGTTTTAAACTCAAAAACTTGTTCTGTGTGAATGGCCTCTTAGTGGTTTGAATCAAAATCACTTAGTCTGTGAATTGTTCAGAGCTGCTGCTGAGTTCACATCTGACTCTCTCACTGAATCGCAAGTCTTTTTTTGTTTTTTTTTTTAATATACGAAACGAACCTTGAGCAGTTACTGTGGTGTACTTCAGATTTGTGGACTTTAATCTATTTACTGACTTGTTCATATGACAAATGTCATTAAAGACACATATTCACATGACAGTGGTATATCTAAAATAACAACATAATATATTTCAAAAATATTATTGGTCATTGTTTAAAGGGTTAGTTCACCCAGAAATGAAAATTCTGTCATTTATTACTCACCCTCGTGTCATTCCACATCCATAAGACCTTCATCCATCTTCGGAACACAAATTAAGATCTTTTTGATCTGAGAGATTTCTGTCTCTCCTCCATAGAGAACCAATGCAACTACCACTTTTGGGTGAACTAACCCTTTAACATGGTGAGGTCCAGTTGTAATAATGTAACTTTGAAGTGGATGACATGTTGCAATCATAAGCAACATAACATTCACCATATTAATCAATAATTTAGTTTACAGCAAAAGAGCATTGTTGCGTGAGCTTTTATTCTGTTTATGATCAAAGGATGACATAAACATGTAAACTGCAGCAACATAAAAGCAAAAGTGTCTCAGAAGAGGGACTCTTTGTATATTCTAGGCGGAGTCAGTCTTATGTAGTTCAGCTCTGTAATCTTGTCTGGATTGTGTGTGGCATTGAAATATGTTTATGTGTGTGAATGTGACTTTAGGCTCTTGTTAAAGGTTATACCTTTACATAGGACTACTTCAAAAAGACTTTAAGGGCTGTTTGTCTCTGTGGTTATTGGCTGATTTCCGTTTAATTCAGATGCCTTTTCTTCTTTACAACCAGAATAGTAGCATGTGTGTGTTTAGTGGGTGGATGTTGGGAAGAAAGAAAAAAAAAAGTCAATTGTGTGCATTCTTGTTAGTGTATACACAATAAATCATGTAAATGGCAAGCTTTGCATTGTGTACATGCTGTACTGGGAATACAGGGCAACATTTAGTCCTTGTGGTTTTATTCGTGACTTTTCTCTATACATATCCCCATCCGTTCTGTGATTCCAGATCAAATGAGCAAGCAGACGACTTCTCAAATGAAAGGTAAAACAAAGAATAGGTTGATGCAACTTGAGTGTGAATAACGCATATGTGCGTGGGTTTGACGGGCATGTGTTAGCTATGAAAGGAAAATTGTTTCTAGTTGTGGACGAGGTCCAAGCTGAGGTTTAAATGGCATGCCGTTTGGCAAAACCCTGTCTTTGCTTGTGCTTCTGCAAATTATTGCCTTAAAAAGCTGCTTCCCCAAAAGATTTTCCACTGTAACGTCACAAATCAACCGCTAGGAACAGCGCAACAGGGGAGCAGATAATGAAACCCTCCTCCCTCATCAAAACCCCCCCCCAAAAAAACATCATCCAACTGCACTCTACCAAGCACTAGTCACTTCACCATGTCATTTGGTTGTAAAAACAGGAATTTCATAATTGTATAATTAACCAGAGGTCATTTCTACATGCTGTGTGGCATGTTATTGTCTCTCAGCATCCTCCGGGTACAAACAGACCTGAACCTTGCCTTGTGACCCTCCAAACACGTTTACACATTCCAGCTGATTTCCTCTGGATATTCCCATACTTGCCGTTCACATTAGCGCTTTGAATAGAATGATGAAGTGGGGATTTAAGACCATGTTGTAGCTGCAGACATTTATCTTTTACAGGTCCCCTGTGATTTGAGTTCTCCTTTAGTTCAACTTTATTTCAGCGTTACGGTGATTTATCAATTACATCTATGATTATGTTATTTGCCGAATTGCTGTAAAGCAATTAGAGGACGAGTGGAAAGTATGAGTTTGCAGCTCTGGTTATGTTCTTTGGGTAAACTAGTAAAAGGGTGATAAATTTCACCTGGTCTCATGTTTCGTGTTTTAGCGACGGGCCTTGGACATTTGCTGGCACAACAGCATTGCTTTGATATGATGCATGTCATATAAAATGAAATATAAAATCAGTCTGATGCTGCTGCCTACTAAAAAGCTTTATTTTGAAGCAGTTGTTTGTTTGCTTGCAAATATGTTGTTCTATTCTCAGTCTTTTCTCCCTTCATATATGTAGTCCATCTTGAACAGTTTACCCATAAATTCCTCACCCCTATGTCATTCCAAATCAAATTAATTTCATGTGTGCAACACAAAAGGTACATTTTTGAAACATATTCCTGCTACTCTTTTCCATATAATGAAAATGAATGAGGACTGGTGCTCCAAAATTATGAAAAGGCATCATAAAAGTAGTCTAGATGACTCATGGACTATATTACGGGCCTTCAGAAGACATATACAATACCTTTGTGTGATGAATAGACCAAAAAAAGTTATTCACTGAGAATTATGAGTTTATGAGAGAAGAGTTTGATTTGTGAACAAATCATTCTTTTGAGTGAGATTCATTTCATGGAATCAGTTGATCCAGTTCAAAAAACTTTGAATGATTCTTTTTCAAATCAGACCAGTTTTAGAGTTCAGCTCAATGATTAAGTTGCTGTGAATCAGTAAATAATTACCTAAATTTCAGTCTGTTGTTGTTGTATGACTTTAACCCTCTGGTGCTCTTCGGCCATTTTTGACCAAAAAATTTACGATTCGTTTTTTTTTTTTTTGCATTTTTTTACTTCATCGGAATGGTATGAAACTTGAATGGTCCTAAAAAATAGTCACACTTGTGCTTCTCACGGTTAAAAATGACTGCATTGGAAATTAATGGGAGATGAATTTCATCTAGTGGAAACTTTTGGTTCTGCAGCCAAACAAAATCTTACTGAAAGCTCATTTTTTGAGGTATCAAGCTTAAATTTGTAACACAACTTGTTTAGATTTATGGCTTTGATTTCCTTGCAGTTTTAGAGTAAAATGTGTTTTTGAAAATCTATATTTCATATAAAAATAGCATTTTTGTTCCTTTTTCATAACAATAAATGTAAAATTCTGTAACTTTTAAGTTAACTTTTTAAAACTTTTTTCAATTCAACAATTTGTCATGTGTCGTCTTTGGAAAGAGATCAAAACGAAGTCTGTGCTCTAAAGCATTCAAATTTATGACAATTATTTATGAAAATTTTCAGGTCTATGATCAAAAAGTGATTTAATGGATTATAATTACAGCGTAAATATAATTTAGTACCATAAAATCCCCTGAATATACAAAATATTAAATAAAAACCTTAATCGAACTAAAACATAGTGCATTCATTCATTTTCATTGTCATTTTTGACTGACACCAGAGAGTTAAAAGACACACAAGCTGTATGAACCACTTTTATGATTTTTATGGTGCTTTTGCAACATTTTTGAAGCTTGAATGCTCCATTCATTGTAAATGCATGGAAATGAATTGTTCTTTTGTGTTCCACAGAAGAAATAAAGTCATACAGGTTTGGAACATCATCAGGATGAGTATATGATGATAGAAGTTTAATTTTTGGGTTAACTATCCTTTTAATTTTTCATGATTTGATAGTATCTCTTACTAAAAAATGTGAACTTTCACCCAAATTTAACAGTTTTAAGACATTCGGCGACAAATTAAATACAATACACACATAAAGACACTGACTCGGCTTACATTCATACAAATTATTTTACTTATTTATGTTGGTGGGGCATTACATGTGCTTGTTCATTGTTTCTAACCAAGTGTTGAGTGAACATCCTTCAACGTTTAACACCTTTTCACTATGCAGTTTGATTAACATGTTCAAACCTCTTCACACTTGATCCCTTGATCGCTCTCCCGGCCACTGGCGCTACACCCTGCGGCGATACACGCCATACAGGAAACCACACAATGTGTTTTGGCAGACTTTGGTGACAGCAGGAGGGCCCTTGTGATATAGACAGGGCCCAGTGTCCTTCAGCACAGGAAGGGACAGGGAGATAAACCAAAAAAGAGGAAGGTGTGAACGAACAGGGCGATTGGTGGGCGTCCACCTGCAGCTGACCAAAAGGAAAGGCTGTTTTGAGGCAAATAGCTTATAATGAAGGCATATTACTCAATTTGTGACATTTATCTGAGCAACTAAATCCCTGTTACAGCCAAAGTTTTATTTTCAGAGGAGCATCTGTGTAAGAAGAGAGATGGTTGTGTGCACCTCTGATTTACGATCTTGTTGGGCTGAAATCACAGGGGTTTTATGGGAACATGCTTCACAGTGTGTAAAGTCCATACCACACTGAAATGATAACACCTGGAGCTTGTAAAGAAACAGAGACAGAAAGTGAGAAGACTGTCTGCATTATGCTCTAGGGTATACTTGCTGTCGCATATGTACATTTTCTGTATGTATATGTGTGCGTATGATGAATTAAAGGTACGCAGCAGGTGGTGTCTGATATCAGCTGTACAGGTTGATGAATGTGTATGCTAACGTAGCGAGACATTTCACAAAGCCCCTTTGAATTAAAGCTGGATTATAATAGATTTGTTCTGTAGGTTTGTGTGAGAGCCTTCTGAAACCCTCTGGTGTTTGAAGCATCATTTTCAGTGGATCAAATTTACATTAATTCTTCCTTCATGAGAACACGGGGTGTGTTTTCGTAAATGTACTGTCTGTTTGGTTTTGGATCTTTTCTTGGCATCAGCATAGTAGTGGTTATGTGATACCCACTCCACCAATATCTGAAGATTTCTGAGAAGTAAGCAAGCGCTGAAAGTGTTCTGATAACAGTTGGTGAAGACTATATAGCACTAGGCGAGATGAGACATGACTGAAGAAAAAAAGTTGATTGGTGTGCGAAAGTGGACTGTGGTTTAAAGTACTTTTTTTTTTTTTTTGAGAGAAATTAATACTTTTATTCAGCAAGGACACATTAAATTGATTAAAAGACTTTTACATTGTTACAAAAAAAAATTATATTTCAAACAAATGCTGTTCTTTTGAACTTTGAACACTGAAGAATCCTAAAAAATGTATCATGGTTTCCACAAAACTATTAAGTAGTGCACATTTTTCATCATTGATAATAATAAGAAATGTTTCTTGAGCAGCAAATTGGCATATTAGAATGATTTCTGAAGGATCATGTGACACTGAAGACTGGAGTAATGATGCTGAAAATTCAGCTGTGCCATCACAGAAATAAATGACTTTTTAATATATATTCAAATATATAAACTTTAATTTAAATTGCAATAATATTTCACAAAATTGCTGTTTTTACTGTATAATACATTCAATAATATAGTAAAAACAACAATTTTGTGAAATATTATTGCAATTTAAAATAAAGTTGAATAAAGTTTGCTGTATTATTTACTTGCATTTTTACTATATTTTTTAATTTGCATAAAAAACATGATTAATTAATTTTAATTTTAATTAAATTAATAAATTTTTTAAATTTTAATAGCCAGTAATCACCATGCAATACAATACAGTTTATTTATTTATTTATTTATTTTAAGTGCATTTAAAATTCACGTAGCTTAGCAAAAATCTGAAGGAAATTTTCATAATGATGTTTTTCTATACACAATTACTGTAAATAGCTATTTTGCACCAATTGACCCTTAGCCCGGAGTTTGATTGACAGGCGATCTAACCACTCATAACGCCGAATCCGCCGTTATGTGCGACAAAGCAGTCAGGGGAGTTAGTAGATTAATGTCAGAGGATTTGAACTTGAAAAATGGTGTGTATTGACGTCTTTCCGCGGTTGAAACAACAATCCTTCTGATGTTAATTCATGTTTATTTGATGCTATAAATTAACTAGTAGGAAGAGATGATTGGTTCACGAGCCGCTTGAACTGTCACGACACATCAATGAGCCACAAAACGGTATTTATTTTTTAAATTTGTTTAAAAAATTACAAAATTTGACATTTGAGACTTTGGTTCATATCAAAAGTAACCTGCTCTATCTTGTCTGTCGACGCAGTGTCCTCTTTGCTCTGCAACGTATTTTTCACTGCGTGAGAACATGATGTGTGGCGTGAGAGCGACATCATGGCCGGTCAGACATAGCAACAGTAACTAAAGGGGGCGGGTCTTTGCGAACGGTCAATTATTGATAACCTACTCTCTGAAATTTTTCAAGATATTCTTCTGTCTTACTCTTATGAGATTTAGGATCAAACATCTGTGACAGTGAATCTGTATTTTTCTGTATCAGTGTTTTTGTGACGAATGAAGGGTGTGTACAGAGGTGAGGGGTTCAGCAAACCCTTTTACAATTTTCCAGGAAGTAAAAGGTGTTGTTTCCTATCAGGGCCACACCAGAGACAGACAGTCAGACAATAATCCTTCACTTCCTGAGCCAAAAGGACCAGAGCGAAGTATAAATGCACCATTGGCTCAGGGGTGAGAGTTGGATCGTGACCTGAGGAGCCATGAATCCGCACCGATTCATCACATGTCTGTGAGACAGACAGACACAGAATGTCTCCTAGGAAGTCTCTTTGAAGTAAATGATGCAATAATTTACCTCCTTACTCATTATGTGTTTATATTTAAACGATTACTCAAAGTAACATTCAGGATTTTTGTTTATTCTGGATTAGTGGATCGCCATGGTGGCAAAAGTAAATGAGAAAAAGAGAGACGGAGATAAAGAGCGAGACAGAAAGGATAACAGATGAGAAAGGAAGTCTTTAATCCTCGCTGAAGTGCTGTGTATTGCTATCTTCGTGCCGACTGCATTGCTGCCATACCGCACCGCCTGCCACAAACCTCCCAGAGCCACAGTGGGGTTGTTGTCATGGACACTATGACAACTGCAGCAAACTGAGGGTCGGCCTCAAACAATCTGGTCATATTTTATTGAGCGCTCTTATTCTTGACCACAACCACACTAGTTTTCTCGCAAACTCATGGGGTTTTTAGTTTCAGATGTTGTGCTTGATTTTACAGTACTGATGTGGTTATTGTGGTAGCGTGTCAGTTATATTTTGATCAATTTAGTTGCAATGACGGAGGTTTAATGTCATATTCCCATATCTGTATTTCTTCTCTGTTCTCTGGGCTGCGTTTCTCAAAAGCATTGTTGATCATAGAGACCATTGGTGCCAGTGGTTCTACGATCCAGAAACGCAGCCCTGGTAAGTTTTTTTTTTTCAGTTGAAATCGTCATGGTAGTGAACACAGATAAAGCTTTAGCTCTGAGGTCTTGGTGTACGGGTGTAGTGTTTAAACCATGCCGTTATGCCCAGCATTATGGTTAAATCCATGGCGCGCTGGTCAGCCGGTTGCATTTCTGGCGTCTGACTCAGCGCTGTTTCTCAAAGCCGGTTTGTTTATGAGGTGTTGCTCGTAAAGACCCAAATGGTGTATTAACAATCATTTTCTTGCACAGGCGTTGCGTGTGGTTTAGAAGCACATCCAAAAGCAAACAAGCATATAGAGACGCTTTCTCTAGGAAAATTCAGTTTAAACACTACAAAAATGGTTTATTGCATACGGTTTTGTTGAGTGACACAGCTCACCAAACATTTTCCTATCATTCGTGCACCTCTGTGAGCCTCATTTTTAGAAATTAACCCAGAGTTTCCACTGTGGACTGTGACTTTTATTTTGTGTTTATTTATATACAATACAAATGAGGCTCATAAAAGTACTGTTAATTGCTAATTGGCAAAGCAGCTAATTGGTAAGTAGCCTGAAAGTTGGTACACTTCTGTTCAAAAGTTTGGGGTCGGTGAGATGCTCACCTGATCAAAAATAAAAACAGTAATGGTAAAATAAATTGGAATTTTCAGCGTCATTACTCCAGTCTTCAGTGTCACATGATCTTTCAGAAACATTCTAATATGATGATTTGGTGCTCAAGAAACTTTTATTATTATTATCAATGTTGAAAACAGTTATGCTGCTTAATATTTTTGTAGAAACCATGAAAGTTGGTATTGGTGATGCTTATATGCAGTTATGACATAAAATACACATTTAATAACCACAGCATGAAAAAAGCTATCACAGATAACTTACAGAGTAAAAACATTATCTTTGTTTTTGACCAATTCAGACAGTTTACTTTAGAATGATTAAGCAGCACATTGTGGCCAAGAAGGCCAGAGTGAAGGCAAACACTATTGACTCTGTGCAGTCCTTATAAGGAGATGGGGGGATGCGGGATTGGCTGAGGGATCTGAGGCTCAGCGCTGCATTGGCTAGCTGTGTTAAAGTGACCAACTAGGAATAGAGCAGCTTTCCAAATATGGAAGAGAGAGTCCAGAACAGGCCATCTCAATAAAAAAAAAAAAAAAAAAAATCTGTTATTGGATGACTGCAGAGAAAAAGAGAAAGAAAGACATGAAAGAGAAACTAGTTTAAGTCATTTGGAGATTTTATAAAGTTTGCTCTGATGCTGGTTTGGAAGTACAGAGTGGTAGTTTATATTTATATAATATTCATAGATGAGTAAGACTTTACAGTATGCTTACATTAGTTAACTACATTAGTTAACATGAACTGCACTTCTACAGCATTCATTAATCTTTGTTAATGTTAATTTCAACATTTACTAATACATTAAAATCTTGTTAACATTAGTTAATGGACTGTGAACTAACATGAACAAACAATGAACAACTGCATTTTCATTAACTAACGTTAACAAAGATTAGTAAATACCCATAGATTACCCATAGATGAATAGTTTGGTATAAAACAGAATTTAAAGGGATAGTTCACCCAAAAATTAAAATTTTTACTCACCCTCATGACATTCAAAAATTGAATGACTTAACTTTTTCTACAGAACACAAAATAAGAAAAATGTAGAAACATTTTGAAAATTGTTTTGGTTTTTGTAAATAGAATGAAAGTCAATGGGGTCCAAAACCACATTAGACCCTGCTGTTCTTTTGTGTTCATTTTGCTTTTTGGCTGAACTGTTCCTTGAATGTGTGTGTGAGAGATGCACATTTGTGTGTTGACCGCCTGTAGTCAATCATTTTATCCCTTAAAACTCATCTTTGATCACCAAAATTGCATATTTAAATGTTTTTTCCTTTGAAAAAAAATGTTTTATTTAGTATAGGTCTCCACTCATTCGCACGAGCTCAGGATACCTGATCAACTCGGTCAACTTAAAGGTGCTAAAGAGGATGTTTTATTTTATACATTTTTGCAATATTACTTGAAACTGTCTTTACTAACTGATAAAAGACTATTTATTAGGTGCACTGAAAGGAATAATATTAATATACATCATCTGTGCACGAGGTAGGGCCTTAAAAACATCAGCCAATCGTTGACGCGATCATCGCGTAAACGATTGGCCCTCTGGCTTGTCAATCACTGCCGTGACATTCCTTGTGAGAGACGTGCGCAGATTGGCCCTCTGGCTTGTCAATCACTGCCATGACGTTCCTTGTGAGTTACACGAGCGCGTCTGCGCGCTCCAGTAACTTTCCACACTCCACAGGCGCCGCATGCAGTGTTTTTGTCAGGAGACAGGAGTAACAACTGCAGATTATGAGTTACCTGCGGTGAGTCCGACATAATGAATCCACTAACACAACACAGCGAATGCCGGTGGTAAACACTCGTGTTCCAATACGAGTGTTTACGAGTTTTGGGAGGCGTTCCTTCGAAGGAGGGGGGTTGTTCTTACGCATGCGCTCATTTCAAAAACTCAGTAACAGTCTTTGGTTTCTCAGTCGACGAAAAGATCCTCTTTAGCACCTTTAACAGTAGTAAACGCTGCACAATGGCAAATGGAAATACTGGTTTAATTTAGCCATATTTGTTTGAACCCAAAACTGATTCAGAAGAAGTGGAAGAGGGAATTATATAGGGTCGTCTACAAGTCAGAATGGTAATACATTTTGTGTAGCGCTCTACAACGTCGGACACATAATGGTAATTAAAATGATTAGCCTTTTGCTTGACTACATTATCAAACAGCTAATAATGTGTTGCTAATGTGACACGAACCATGTTCCTGTTCGCCATCTCAGATTCAGACAGCTGCCTTCTAACAATCAGTATCCTTAGAAATGCTTTGAACAACTTAGAACGTCAGTGGAGAAAGGCTTATAGTTCATAATAACATCATAATATACATCATATACGCAATTCAACCGCTACAGTAAATGTACCCGAATTTTCATATCAACAGAAGAATATACCAGGATAACCTGGCTTCTCTTGAGACGCCTCTAGTTTATGCTAAAGACCGCCCGCACGTTGGCGGGATTGGTTACAACATATTTGTGACACAGAGAACAAGGGCGATTTCAAACCACGTTTTTGAGACTGTCTTTGGTTCATTGCAGTTTTAAGGAGATAATACTCAGCAATGGTGTTGACTGATGAATTTGCACATGGTTTGTCTTAAAGTATATTAAAACACCACATAGACACACACTGTAAAAAGTAATACGCTCTGTCGACTCAATAAAATTGAGGCAGCAGATTACAAGCAATACTATTAATTAAATTCAACATATAAGAATTGAGTTATAATTAATCAAATGAATTCCTTAAAGGTCAAACATTTAAAATGTGTAAAATTAGCACCATTACAAAAACCACAAACTGACATAAAAAGCAAATAGTCCAACTAAATGAAACACTGATAACCGTAATGGCGACCAAACATTTTCAATAAAATCGACATCAACATCTAAACCTCTGTTAATTCTTGTGTTTCTCTTTCCTTCAGTGATTCTGCTTGTTATCATCAGGTGTCTTCAATGCTGTCTGTTATTCAGATATTTTTGTTTAAATTTTACTTGTTTTAAATGGTCGACATTTATGGAATGAATTTGATTAATTCCAACTCAATTCTATTTGTTGAATTTAATTAATGATATTGCTTGCAATCTGTTGCATTGAGTAGATACTGAGTAGATATAGCATTAAAAACATGATTTTCACCACAGGGGGTCTTTTAAAAGTCTTTGGACAGAGATGTTTGGCATATGAGACATGATAGTGTGTGTTTCTCTCTCACAAACACATCTATGACGCATACTCACAGTCTCAGGCATTCTGGGAATTACATTATTTGTGGATGGGGTTATTTAGGATTACTTTGGGCAGCTTGAAAGTTATGGGAGTGGCATGAATTTTCCATTTTTTGGGTGAACAATCCCTTGAAGTATTTAAATACTTTTCAGTAAATCTGTTCTGTGTGTACATTCATCAGTGTATCATGAAGTATATCAGTTCTATATATATTAGGGTTTTAGTGTAAAAAGATGGATATACATGATTTACTTTAAAAATTATTTATAAACAAATTGCTTAATGGCTATTGTAGTGATTGACACCAGCAGATATGGACTAGCTCTTTACTGGCTGTTATGAGTCACTTCTGGGGATTAGCATGAGTGTTGAAGGGGCGACTCATCTGCACCTCTGACACAAGCACACAAGTGAGCCAAGAGAGGAACATAGAAGAATACAGAACACTTCTGAAAATAGACATTACACACCACACAGAAATGATATCTGTACCCATACTCCCATTAGTCTAAAATACGTCAGAATGCACTCACACACATTCAAATAACAAAGCAGAACACAATTCTCAAGAACAGAAAGTGAAATAGGGGGTTAAAGACGTTACAGAACATTTTATCAACTGCAGATGTAGAAATTGTCCAAGAATCATCTGTAATCTGTGTCTACATCGTAAAATATACAGATTTATCTGAGTAAACAATCTCAGATTAAAACAATCTCTTGAAATTCAAACAAAGAGACTGACTGATGGGGAAAAAAATAAGCCTTGTGGACGATCAAAGATTAACTAAAAAAAACCCTATAATTACAGGTTTTTGTTCTTGTTTAATTTGAAGTGTACAACAAAAAATAACGTGAAATTATGAAAATATTTAATTTTTGTCTGCCCGTTGTGTGCGTGTTCAGTTTACATGGTTAAGAGGATGTTTTTCAAACAAACTCATATCATTTCCAAGAGCGAGATGTTATCTGAGGTTTAGATTTGAAGGTTTAAACAGTGGAGGAGTAACACAAGGCAAGCGCATGGATTAGGAGTGATGTAAGTGGCTTAAATTTCGCTTTGGATGTTTTATATTAAACATTCTGGATTTATTTTATAATAATGTTCAACACTGTGACAAAGAATAGTTTCTGTTTAGTTTTTTATGGTTGGTTTTCTAAATATAAATGTCTATAATGATTAGAAATGAGAATAGTACATGACCATTCCCTTCCTGAAGTGACAGAAGTTTTGTATGTAAAAATATAAATGATTTACAGGATGTAAAACAACTTTGAGGTGAAAGAATAAAATGTCTTGTCTAGTTTATGATTTGATTTGCGTTGAATGTTAATTGACAGAAAGTAAATAACATCTGCAACATGTAACATTCACAAAGTTTTGTAAAGTAATTTTCCATTTTTTTTTATTTTCCTAAATATTTACCATTTGTTTACATTTTTTGATTAACGTATCTCATTGATGTTGAAATGATAATTCATAATAATTATTTTTTAACAAAACAATCAGTTATCACCATAGCTTACTTTACAGATAAGTGGTAGATGTTTAAACAACTTTAATTTGTAGCAGATGGATTTGGAAATAGAAATATTTTATCAAAAAACAGTTTTAAAACACTCCTTTATCATTCACATGTGCTGTGAAATAAAGAACATGTCCTTAAATCTTATATAATACATTAAAAATATGTACGTACATAAAAAGAGTATTACATGGCCCACATTATTATATTTAAATAAAGTCGAGCATGGGGACTTTTATTATGGAAGTTATTGAGTTGCAGGACCCTTATTGTGTCAGACAAGCACGCAGACTGCCGTGAGTGAGTCAGAGCAGAGCGCAACAGCTAGACGCCGCGTCACTCAGCGCGTGTCTGCGCGTTCTAATATAAAGACAAGAGCAGCTGACTGAGCGCCGCAGTCCTCATATACGCTCACACACACACCTGTAAGGAATTACCTACATGCAACGGGAATAACTTTAACCAGGTGAAAAAACAAGGTACAAACTTTTTCTTTTTTATTTTGAGTAACTTACATGGATGAATGGAGGTCATTTTTAAAAATAACTAATTTCTGTCCATAGATGCAAATCTGATATATGTAAGAAAACATGTTTATATGTAACTATTTAACACTATATATATATATATATATATATATATATATATATATATATAGGGCAAGTTGTTTAACATGCAACTGACTACAGAAAAGAATAAAGAGAGAAATTGCACACAGAGAACACATTTAATCTACTGATGTGATGTGGATAAAGTATTTGAGAAAACAATTAGATGATATATCTGAGAGTAAAGTGAGATACTTGAAGGAAAAAAAGAAGAATTAGAGCTCTAGAAAAGAACAGAATAAATTAAAAGAGGTACAGATAACAAATCAGAAATTCTCTGCTCGGTAAAAATAATGTTACTGACTAGTTTTGCACAGGGCTTTGGCAAGGAAAGTAGGTTATTCAAAATATCTGGAAAAGATGTTATGTTGGTGGCTTTGTCTTTTGCACTTGTGTTCCAGGTTTTAGCAGTTGATTGTTTAGCACTTTAATGTGTGTATGGGTTGGCACTTTGCTCGTGGCAGCAGTAGTGAAGTAGTGGTTTGCTTAGTGGAGTCTTGGTTCATAAAGGCCATTGTATCCGTTTATTGCCAGCAGAGAATGATTTGGACTCTACTTCTCTTTGTTACTCAGTTTGCCTTGTTTAAGGCTTATTTCTCTTCTGCTTGTACCCCTCCCGCCTTTCTCTCTCGCTCTCGCTCACTTTCCCTGCTGGTAATCCCATTTGATGGTGATGGGTGATGTCTTTTCAGCCAATCCGGGGAGGAATGTCTTCAGCTCACATTCCTACAATCCAGGCATATACCCACTTTGTGTGTGTGTGTGTGTGTGTGTGTGTGTGTGTGAGTGTGTGTGTGAGAGAGAGAGCGCACAAGAGGGATGCAATGAGACATTGTATGTGAAAAGAAAACAGTCTGGTTCTGTTTTATGTGCTGTGCATGCAATTAGAGGCAAACAGATGGGGGAGGGGTTTGAGAGAGAGATGGTGAAAGCAAAATGGAATAATGGACAGTGCAGGTCAAGACTTTTTGACTATAGATAAATAGAGTGAAAGAGAATGAAACGACAGTGAATAGGTCTGGAAATTAAGTGCTTTAACTTTTCCTGCAACTGCCGTGACCGAAGGTTTCATTCATGCTTTTCAAACTACAGTAGTCCTTCTCATGCGTCTTTTGCCATTGACTAAATAGCAAATAACTATACTAAACAATTCCTGCCTCTCCAAGAGTAATAAGCACAGACTGTTTCAGGATTCACAATACTTTGCTTCCGTATTTGTTATTGGCAAAGGTTTTTTCTTTATATATGTACACTGCCTGCCCCCCCCCCAAAAAAAAGTCATCGTTTGAATTTTAAAGGTGCCCTAGAACCCCTTTTCAAAAGATGTAATGTAAGTCTAAGGTGTCCCCTGAACGTGTCTGTGAAGTTTCAGCTCAAAATACCCCATAGATTTTTTTAATTAATTTTTTTAACTGCCTATTTTGAGCCATAATTACATATGCACCCATTAAGCGCGCGGCCCCTTTAAATCTCCCGCTCCCCGCCCCCGCGAGCTCTCGACAGCCTTAAACAGCAAACACAAAGTTCACACAGCTAATATAACCCTCAAAATGGATCTTTCCAAAGTGTTCATCATGCATACATCGATCCCTGTGAGTATAGTATTTATTTGGATGTTTACATTTGATTCTGAATGAGTTTGATAGTGCTCCGTGGCTAAAGCTAACATTACACACTGTTGGAGAGATTTATAAAGAATGAAGTTGTGTTTCTGCATTATACAGACTGCAAGTGTTTAATAATGAAAATAGCGACGGCTCTTGTCTCCGTGAATACAGTAAAAAACGATGGGAACTTTAACCTCATTTAACAGTACATTAGCAACATGCTAATGAAACATTTAGAAAGACAATTTACAAATATCACTAAAAATATCATGTTATCATGGATCATGTCAGTTATTATTGCTCCATCTGCCATTTTTCGCTATTATCCTTGCTTGCTTACCTAGTCTGATGATTCAGCTGTGCTCATCCAGACGTCCTGCCCTTGTCTAATGCTTGAACATGAGCTGGCATATGCAAATATTGGGGGCGTACACCCCAACTGTTATGTAACAGTCGGTGTTATGTTGAGATTCGCCTGTTCTTCAGAGGTCTTTTAAACAAATGAGATTTATATAAGAAGGAGGAAACGATGGTGTTTGAGACTCACTGTATGTCTTTTCCATGTACTGAACTCTTGTTATTCATCTATGCCAAGGTAAATTACATTTTTCATTCGATGGCACCTTTAATAGGCTTATGCTTAAGAGTCTATGATTGGATCATTATTTCAGTGATTATTATGTTTCTAGCCTGTTATATATTTGGCAACAGTTCTTTTAAACCTAATTGATGGACTGTGTCGCTTTTCATTTCTTAAAGCTGTTGTCTGTAACTTTTGGTTGAAAATTATCCAAAGTCAAATTTTGAGCAAGTATAACCAGCCAGTGTTCAAAACTATCTCCTTACCTTAGCCTGATTCACAATGGTAAGCTTGTAAATATGTTTTCTAATTTGAGTGGTACTGGTAGGTTTCCGCAGGAAATTTGAGCATGCCACCGTTCATCTTTGCATCATTACGTCTGTTTACATGAAGGAGTCCCAGCTAGTAGGCTATATGGCATGAGAGAATGCTGCAGGTCGCAGATCATTTATAGCCTTTTCTGACAGCAGCTGGAATAATTAAACTTATCATTTTGATGGCAGAGTGTATGGTATGTACAATTGTACAAATGGACCATTCGAGACTAGATTGTACAGAAATTGAAATCTACAGGTAACGCTAATACACACTAAATACGCTGATGTTGTCAACATTAACAATTTGAGAACAAAGTATAACAATAATAATAATTTTTACGGTTTGATGTGATCCGAGCTAAGCAATCGTTACATTTAATCTCCATTGGTAGCGCGATTTATTGTAATGCTTTTTTTCCCTCAGTTGTTCTGAACAAAAGTGGCAGATTTGTTACTTGTTCAGGTGACATTCTCCAGTTCCTACAAGATTACAATCTGTGATTCCGAAGTACCTTTACAGTATCCAACTATGTGGTGACTGACGGCAAATATTAGATTCATCTGCGCTGAGGAGCCGTGTCGATGCACAACCCACGTAAAGATGATAATTCTGCAAATAACTGCAATTGCAGGTTTTAAACAGAGATGGCGACAAAGAGGTAAAACTTACAAACTGCAGCTTTAAACAACCAGGGGTGCGTTTCCCAAAAGCATCGTTAGCCAACTAACATCGCTTAGTGGACTTAATAAATCGTTATCTTGAGCAAAATAAGCAAGCTTACATTAAGTACAATGTATATATTTTATTTCGAATATATACAAATGTCATTTATATATTTTAGTTTGTCAAGAGAGCTAAAGCACCATTTTTGAAGAATGCGCATGTGCGTACATGATCTAGTCAGAACAAGCATTTGATTTAATCTGGGAATAAAGCAAATTAACTGAGGAAAATGAGAATTAGTCCTCTAATGCAATGTCCGTAGTTTATAGCAGAAATTCTAGCATTAATTCGACCTCAAACGGACTCATTTAAAGAAGTTAATACTCCACCACCTGTGTGACATCGTGAACGACGTGAACGACTGTTTCCCGGTTTCGGGAAACAGTCGTGACTAGCTAGTTGATTTGTTCAACGATGCATCGTACTATGGTAGTTCAGCAGCGAGTTACATCGTTATTCGGGAAACGCACCCCAGATTGGAAGATGTGTCATGGCCATATTCCAGGATGACAGTGTCAAGATTGGGAGGAAGCATGAAGAATCATTTTCACACATGAACTGGCGCCAAGCGTGCCACACGAGTCCTGAAAAGTGAAGCCAAAGCATCTCGATTGCCCCCAGGTGGCAGTATAGGTCGTAAACCCCGCCCTCTCCATGTTTTCCAGTGGGACGTGAGACAAACTAAACAAGTAATTTACACTTCAAATATTTTTTTTCCAAAGACAATTTCAGTCATTTTAGGCAGTTTTTTATCATGCTGGTGTTAGTGCAAGAGTTCGTTCTTTAAACAAGTTTGGTTTTAGTTAGTTATTTGATGCTATAAAAACGGGGGTGTGACATCATGATTGACTGCTGAAGTAGTCCGTTGAGGCACCAACTGACTTTTTTCTGGATCTTCTTGAGCTTTAACTTTAATGTCTACATTTCCATAACTGTTTATTTCACACCAAAATAATGTTTTTCTGAGTTTGGGCGGGACCTTGATATCGTGGCTCCACTTCGTGCTCACAGACAGGTTTCAAGTTCACTATACGCAGACTCGAGACTCAAGATGTCAGCGCCGTATAGAGACACTGGTGGCTTCAGTTACTACAATGGAAGAGAGTGAAGGTGCGTCGTCCATATTTTTTTTTTTACAGTCTATGATTGGCACTTCTGAGTCCAGACCTTAAATTCATTGACAGTCTTTAGGATGTGCTGGAGTAGACTTTACAGAGTGCTCACCTCTTGCAATGTCAGTACAAGATCTTGACCAAAAAATGATGCACCTCTTGATGGAAATAACATCACAACATTTATTTCCATCAAGAGTTGCATAAATTTTTGGTTCGTAATAATATTTCACAGTACTGTTACTGTTACTGTTTTACTGTAATTTTGTATCTTTGAATAGTGTATTTTACCTGAACACTCACTTAAAGTTGATCTTTAAAGATACAATAATTTACACTGGTTAAAGTAATCTCTTTCTGTGATGTTTGAATTTTCTTGTAGCATTTTAAATGATAGAAGGGATGGAGACCGAGTAAAAAGGTTGGAGAGCAGACAGACCAAAGGAAAGAGAGAAAGTCGAAGACTTGGAGAATGCAAGATGGTGAAATTAGAGAATAGAAAAAGAGAGAGGGAAGAAAAAAGAAATCATGAAAGTGTGGGAGCTGGAGAAGAGAAAGAGCCTTTTTTATTTTGGCCTGACGTCTTTATGGAAAGTTGGACATTTCCTCTAGGAGTCTGGTAGGGAGTGCAGCGCATGTAGAGCCGCTTGGCTTGGGTGGGAGCCGCATTGTGAGATCAGATCTGGGTCAAACTGCTCCTAAAACTGGAACACACTCTACCAATACCAATGTAATCTGAGAAAGTGCTTGAAAACTTGCACTTTCAGACCTTTTGTGTGTGTGTGCATGCATATACGGCCCTCTTTATGCACTCTGTTGACCTCGAGAAAAGCTAAGACCCAAAATTACTGTAGGACATTTCTGGAAGTTTCGTTCACAGTAACGTGGCAGGAATCCAAATGATTTTATGCACATTAGTGGCGAGAGAATGAGTGTCCGCTTTGGTTGAGTGAGTGACAGCACTACTATTATGCTCAGATATAATGGAAGGATCAGATGCAGTCTTCTACTCTCTAGTCTGTGTGCTGTTTAATGAATTGCCTGTTTCGAAGGGTGTGTATGTGTGCGTGTGTATGAGCATCCACAGGGAATGAGAGAGACACTAGTCCGATACCGCAACATGATGAGATACTTTTTCTTCCTGACACATGAGTCTTGTTGCAATTTAAGAACTTAAAACTCTGGAGTATTGTAGGGCAGGTCTGTAGATTGCAGTTAAAAAGAACAAGATCTGTTGCTGTTTCGTGTGACGGTATATAGGGTGTATTTGGATCATGGTGAAGTGGAACTATAAAAGAAAGCTGAAATCAGTGTACATGAGCTGACAGGGTTTGGGTGTGGTTATAATTCAGATGTTAATGTGAATAAGAGTGCATTGCATTTAAAGATTGAGAGGTTGAAATAACGAGTCTCATTTGGGTATAATGCATTTACAGATAACAGGCAACAAACTTTTATTGCACAAAACTATCATAGTCCTAAAAAAACAAGATCTAAAGTCTAATTGTTTCAACATTTTTAAAAAAAAAGTTATGATTGTGTTTAAAAGTGCTATTTTGATGGCTGTAGTAGCAGAGGTTTAAAGGGGATCAAATCAGAAATGCAACTTTTATTTGATGAGCCAGGAAAACACCATGCAAACACAGGCCTGAATGCTTTAGCAACGCATTGAGCGAGTGTTTGAACATACTTAACGTGTGTTGACAAACCCCAGGACAACAGCAGGACAGTTGTGCTGCTTAATATTTTTGTGGAATTTCTTTTTGATGAATAGCCTAAAATGTTCAAAAGAACAGCATTTGTTTGATATAGAAATTTGTTTTAATATTATAATTGCCTGTACTGTCACTTTTGTTCAATTTAGTGCAGTTTCTTATGGAAGCTTGTTTCCGCCATTAAATAAAAAAGGTAATTGTGACTTTTTAATCTCACAATTCTGACTTTTTTTTTCCTCACAATTGCAAGTTTACATCTCAGAATTGCGAGATATAAACTCAAATTTACAATAAATAAAGTCAGAATTGCAAGTTCTAAACTCAAAATTGCACGATATAAACTCGCAATTCTGACTACTTTTCTCAGAATTGTGAGAAACTCGCAATTGCGAGAAATTTTTCCTCAGATTTGCGATTTTATATCTCACAATTGCGACTTTATATCTCGCAATTCTGACTTTACAATGCAATTGTGAGTTTGTGAAAAAAAAAAAGTGAGAATTACGAGATGTAATCTCATGATTGCGAGAAAAAGTCATAATTGTGAGAGAAAAATTTGCAGTTACCTTTTTATTTTTTATTCAGTGACGGAAACAAGCTTCCACATTCTCTAGAATAAAAGTATCCCTTTAAAAAAATAATAAAAAAATAAACTTGCTGACCCCAAACAATTGAACAGCAGTGTAGTTATCCATAAACATATTGAAATTCTTTTTATACTGTTGCCCACGTACAAATGTGTTTCTTGGCGATTACGCAATTTCTAATTTCTATCTGTTAAATACAATGGGAGGTTATTTCAGTCTGTGCGTCTCAGACATTCATCCATCGGTCCAGCACTCCAGCTGTCTCATGGGCTGCCAGCTTGCTAAATTGCTGTGTAGCCAGACAGCCAATGAATCAATCTCCTGAATCAATCATATTTCAGCATTGAATCAGTTAGTTAACTAGGGCTGATCATTAGTTAGTGGGTTGTCCCAGGGGCATGATGATGCAATGATGATGACATGACGGGTGTGGTTATAGCTGAATCCAGGTGTTCTGCGTTGTGTGTGTGTGTGTGTGTCTCCACATGTTTTTCTGGATTGTTTCAATATCTTCCCTCATGTTCCTTGAGTTCGGTTTGTATACAGTATTGGATAAACACATTTCAGCTCTAGAACACTGTCATCCTCAGTGAAGATTTTGTTACCACAGTAGCGTGTTGTAGTCAACTGTTTTAGGATAAATCTTTATTTGACAGGACAGTCCTCTTTTGTTGTCTAATACAATTTTTATGCAATAATAATACAGCTTTTATGCAATAATACATGAAGGAACATTTTAGAGATTATCATTGCTTGTCTTCCGCACCAATGCAGGACGTGCTCTGTAAACACTGGGACTCCTCTAATTGGCAAATATTTAAACTCAACTTCCTGCCCTCTTGAAGCTTCTTCCTGTGATAGCAGCTGGTTAAAAAGAGTAGAAACGCCACTCAAGCGCACAGCCAAAACAAAGATGCTTAACCTGACTGCAAAGGTCACACATTATTATAATAAAATCGCCCTTGTATTAGTCCTTGGAACATATTTAACTGATTTTGGTTAACGTAAACACACAAATCTGTTTACAGGATGTATTTTCTTTCATGTTTAGAGGAGTACACTTGAAATATTTAGAAGATACTGCACTAGGACTGAATTAAAAAGAGAGAAGAACACACTGACCTCATTATGTTTAGTAAGGCTAACTAACACTGGCTCGTGTCTGATGCAGTGACATTAAAAGTCTGGACAGAAGCTGATTGGTGGACTAATTAAACCACAATTTGCACTGACCCATGTCTTACCATTATTTTTAAAGGGCACATTTACTTTATGTGGTAATTTTTTATAGTTTTATAGGGGCACAAATGCCACTGACAAAAAAACACTTCAAAGCTAATGAGCGTATGTCTGACCTTCATGTGACGATTGTGTTTTAATGGTACCACAAATTGTAGTGTGTAATGCAGTGTGAACATCATCTGCTCTGGATTCTACATTATGCTGTGAAGGAGAGAAAGAAAGACTATAACTCCTGTCTTGTCTGCATACTGTATGATTCAGATAAAATGTAACACACTTCATAAGAAGATAAGAACAGAAAAATAAGTGTGCATTTTGTTTTTTGTGACTTATGAAATGGATTCTGAGTAAAAGAACAAAGGCTTTATGTTAGCATAGGCTATAATAGACCTCAATGAACAAACATCATTTAATAAAAGATGAGCTTTTAACACCAATAAACCACAAATAACTAATAGCTTTGATACGTCTAAACCATATACTTTCAATATACTGACAACTTGGATTATTTGGGACATTTTAAGGATTTTTGTTGAACTAATGTCTGTTGTTATACACATTCCAACTAATTCACATTTCTTAGTATTTAAAAAGCATATTTATTTACTTAGTTTTTGTTGATTTATAATTTATTTGCAATATTTTAAAATTATTAAATTTATATTAGTTTTGTTTTTTTTGTATAAATATATTTTTACGTTTAGACAATTTCTAATTTCTCTGAGCAGCTCAATGATGTCTGAACAGTTTCCTTTGATTCAAAACAGACAACTTTGACGATTGTGTATGTGATTTTTATGCAAGGTCAAGTGCTTCTCTGGAGTTCCCATAAAACAGTAGGAGCTGGATTTGTGAAAGTGCATTTTATAGACATGTAGCTAAATTAGACAGGAATGTGTGTAAGTGCAGGAATATGAGAGAGTGTTTTGTGTCTGCTGAGGGGTCTGTTTCATCTCCACTAGTAACAAACCTTGTAATTTGGCAGAAAATTGATTGGGTTACTTCATGTAACCTTTGACAGAAGGCTGTTATTATTTAAGCTGTGCTGCGTGCTATCGACATATGGAAACATTGCCATATGCACCTCTCTTCCATTAACCATCTCTAAATCACTCAAACTATGACAGAACTGACCCTGAGTCCAGCAGAGTTGTAGATTCAAAAAACAAATGTGTTTGGAGTCTGATCCCATTTTTTCCCTTTTTATTGCTTAAAAAAAAGCAAAATGGAGAATCTACTTTGAAACTGCACAGTAGATTTCCCAGTCAAACGAACTACTTAGAATGCATCCTAATTCATATAACTTGGTCGACAACATCAGCAGCATTTAAGTAAATAATTTGCTATAAAAAGATTTAAAATGCCACAAAAGGACTGAATAATTTATGACCGGTTCATTTACATGAAACAAAAGCCGCCTTTTCAGAACGGTAATGAACGGTTCCAGTTATATTTTCACTTGAGCTTGGTTCGGCACGGCATGATTACAAACCGCTCTCGGCTCAGAATTCTGGTAGAATGCATGTAGTGATGTCGCCACTCAGGATTGGTCGCTTGTCTGTTACCTGGCTACCAGTTTCTCTGTAGCTGCATAGCCAAGTGCGCTAATTGAGCCAAGTAAACGCATGTTAATAATGAAATTAAAATAAATATCTGATCATCCTCCATAACGCAGTCACTATTTAAATCTCAAAATGTCTGTAAACTCCTGGCCAAGACAACAACTGACATATTTGTAATACATCGTTAGCCTCATAGCACAATTGCCCAGATCATATTTCAAAGGCAGATATCACAATTTGGCCAAAAAATGACTTTTATGCATTTTAGGCAATTATGCTATGAGGCTAACGACATTCAAAAGAGCTCTGTTATCAGCTCCACAGTGGAAAATTAAACCATATTCGTACCAGTTCGGCTCGGCTGGGCTGGGTTGGATCGGCACAGAATGGAACGGTTAAGCAATAAAAATGGTTTGATCTGAAGATGCAAAACAAAGTAACAAAAAATGTTTGTGGTGTTGTATTAGTTGAGGTGGGGAAAGTAGCATGTTATTGGATAATAAATAAAAAACAATAAAAACAACTCTCACTGTATTGAAAAATGTATTTAAGTTGGTGTGTCGCTACATTTAGAAACTTAGTTTGCTGCTTATTTTGTACTCCCTTCAGGTTTTTTTAATGAATGAACACGATTTTAAGCAGGAAGCATTGTCTATTTGCAGACTCAGTGCCTTTTAAGGCGAACTGATTATGTCAGTACCGGCTGACCTCCCTCCATCAACCAAGGTTTACTTGTGAGGAATTCCAGAAATGCAAAAGGAAAAAATAAGTGGAGAAACCTGCAAGAGCTATTTTTAGAAAATGGCTGCCGGTGATTAAACATTATGAAATTCCTTGACTGCTGGAAACTATTAAGTGGGATATTAAGAGTCGGAGCGGTATTTCTGGAGGGGCTTGTAATGCCAGACCTCCACCGGCAGTTAACCAGCAACTTTCACTCAGGGGAAGAGGAGGAGGAGGAGGAGAGAAGAAATGCAGAAGGATGGAGAAAAAGACAAGATTAGATTTGAAACCCTTCTTGTTCTTTCTGATGTTAAAAATGAGTGAATAAGGAGGGAGACATGGTGATGGAATTTGAAAAAGTGTGAAGGGATTCAAAGAAAGGGAGAGAGGGAGGGAAAGCAAGACCAAAGACAGAAAGAAGAGAAGTGAGAGTCTAGCCGCTGGTGCTTCGGACTCATAACAGAGCCAAAAAAGGAATGAAAGCAAAGCAGCACAGGCAGTTGAGTCCAAGAGCCTTTCACCAGCTGCCAAAGTATTCCTGTAAAAGTGCTCTTTTGATGGATACTCAAACATACAGACTGGGAAAAAGAGGAAAAAGGGAAAAAGGATGGTTTCAGGTGGTCATTTTTGCCTTTAACGTGGCCCAAATCACAGTTTTTGCCGCCAAAACAAAGTTACGTCATTTAATCTATTATTTTCTTCAATGAATCCTTTGCTTTGATGAACTTACGCTCTAGGTTTTAGGTTAAGACTTGGCGAAGTATTAATATGACAAAACTGAATACTCCCCTTCTCTTTTTCTTGATCCAAACTCTGAGGATTTATCAGTTGGTTTGATTGAGGGAAGGCTTCCACCTCCATGACAAAAAATGAATAGGAGGAGGGAAAACACAGTGACTCATTAGTCAACATCTGGAAATAATTAGGTTAAATGGGGTTTGGAGTGTGGCTGGCCTACCACCCAGATCCTCTTGTGAAATACACAAAAACACACAATGAAATTACATTCATTTCACGTTTTGAGATCCTTTACAGAGTGACTAGCAGAAAAGCATTGAACGCCGCTCAGAATGGGCCTGTAGCAGACCAGTGATAAAAGCATCTGGACTTGGTTATTGGTTCATTTAAGGTTATCCATTTGTTTAGGCTAGGAGTTTGTCTAGGAGTTGCCAAAAAGAAGGCAGCGGAAGAGTGGGCGTGAGTCTGTAAAAGAAGAGAGACAAATTGTTTTGAACAAAACATGTCTTCAAGGGCACAAGAATTCAGATGATGGAAAACTGTAGGCTGTAGGCAACAAATATCTGATGTTTAGCCGAGAAAAGGAAAGTGTGGACGCCACTCCAGTGTTTTTGCGTATGTGGGTGAACCATGACATTTGACAGATATAATGCTCAATCATCAGCCCACACTCATATTACCACGACGCAACACTGAGATCTCCATCTCTTCCTTTTCTCACTGTTTACATGATGTTGACAGTATATTTGAAACTTTTTCCAAGATAGCATATCACTCGCTTTTCAGTGGGCTTTCGTTTCCTTCCCAGAAAGTCTGCACAAATACACACAGACATGCATAACCACACAACAACCAGGCATGAAAACTTCTTTCTTTATAGTAATGCACACTACACAACTTTCTGCAGGCTCTGGAGTTCATTTCCTCCCGTGTGATGGGCCGTCTATTCTATGAGGATGAAACACTGACCCTGAGAGGGCCTTTCATGAGAAGGAAATATATAAAGCGCAGCATCATCAGAATAATCTTTGCAGTACCAAGTTAAGCTATTAAGATCACACGTAGATCACTGAAAAGCCACGCAATATCGCGTTCATATCGCAGATGAATCGCCTTCGATAATGAACGCGATATTGCGTGGCTTTTCAGTGAACTCCGGTTCTGTCTATTAAATGCCGCTCCATTTGAAAGCAGGTGATGGCGATTTAGCGGTAATCAGGGAACCGGCTTTACTGACGAAATGCGCGTGACAATCTCATGCGATATATCGTGCAGCCCTAATTTTCAACCAGCTAATGACCAATGAGAAACCAGCTACCATGTTGCTTTTATTAAAAAGATTAAACCTTGATTTATATGGTAAACAGGTGTTTTTTTTTCTTTCTACAGTATGTCATGGATTTTGACAGGAATGTTGTATTGAGTAATCCATGACTAGAACTGTCAGTTTTATAATTGTGTACACAGTTATATTTAGCCAGGTTTAGTTCCAGCAAACATGCTCTTCAAACAAGATCTATTGACATTAGTTTAGGTAATGTTTGTCAGGTTGAGTAATTGTACAGTAAGACAGTCCTATTATCTGACAGACTCTTGTAGTAAAATGCGTATAGTTAGTGTGATGCTAAACAGTCCTTTTTTTATCTTGCAGAAACGCGGCACAACTGAAGCAGCTTCAAGATCAGATCCTTCTAGAGCAACAACAGCAGCTTCCCCCTCCTCAGGAAGTCCCGCCTCCATCTCCGCCTCTCCCACCTCCTCCCTCCTTCCAGGAGCTGGAGAGTAGCACCATGCAGACAAGCACCTTCAACTATGCCCGACCCAAGCAGTTCATCGCTGCCCAGAGTCCCACAACAAGCGGTGGACCAATCGGATACAGCACGCAGTCCTCGACCTCCTCAAGCTCCAGTCCGCTATCCCCCACAACGGCCCACAAGCCCTTCAGCCGTGTCACCCTTCCGCCCTTCCAGCAGCAGCCTCTACTGTCCAAAGGAAGCAGCGTGGAGTCTCCCAGCTCACCTTCCTTCCCGCCACCCCCTCCGCCCTTTCTCAGTTCCAGCGCTCTGTCCTCTCCTGCTGGCTTGCCGCAAGACTTCCCTCCACCCCCTCCACCGCCTCCGCCACCTGTCACGTCAAGCCCCACCCGCTCGGACACCTCTTCGCCCTTCACATCCACTCCCCAATCACCAGCCGGATTTCTGGTATCGGTGCTCCCGACTACACCACCTCCACCACCAATGAACGCACTTGGTCTGCCCAAGGGAAACGGCACAGTGTGAGTACCCACAATCGTGTGTTAAAGTTTGAACACATCTCAAATGCTTCTTGAAGGTGTGCAATCATTCTCTATACTATATAAATACTGAGCACTTAATCCAGAGCTCCAGTAGAGCACTATAAATGGCACATAGAGTGAACACTTGGGCTAATAAGTAATTTGGAGTGTAGCTCCTGCTTTGCAGCTGCATGGAAAACATGTACTGTATGCATTCTTTCGTGGCATGTTTATGGAGACACGGGGATCAATGGGAGCTGAGGAACCTTGAGGGTCAGGTCTGTGTATTACAGAGGTTTCCTCTCTCATTCTCAGTCCTACAGGAATTTAAAGCACATTGGTTCACAATTGAGAATGAGTGCTTTTAAAGGGATAACAAATTAATTTGCTTACCCTCATATGGTTTCAAACCTGTATGACCTTCTTTCTTCTGTGCAACACAAAAGGAGGATTTTTTTACAATATGTCCAAGCTGTTTTATTTTCTATCCAATGCCCGGTTTACACCTAGTATTAAGATGCGTTTTGGTCAATTGGATCACAAGTGGACAACGCTAAATACAGGTGTAAATGGGGTCTAAAAAATTTTGAGCTTGTCCACTTTTGCCCACTTCCAGAGGTAGTCGAAAACGCATTTCACCGGATTGCTTTTGTATTGGAAACTTTGCCGGCTGAAGACCCAAGTTTGGTTTGAAGACGAAAAATGTACCAAGCACAATGTTCTCTCACCATTCCTGGTTTCTAACACCCACTCATCGCATTTGCCGTGGTCTTGCAGCTATCAGAGTGGAAACGAAAGCTGATGCTCTGTGTTTTGCAGTTGTCTCTGGGCGCGTTCATAGGTAAATTGCGCAAGCTTTTTGTCCATTAGATCAAAAGATCTGAAAATACCCATACATTTACCCACCCATTGACCCTCCCCTCGAGGAAATCAGGACAGAAGTGGCTGAAAGCAGACAAAAGAGGCCGATTAAAATACCAGGTGTAAATGGGTAGGTGTCTCCTTCGTCCACTTATGATCCGATCGACTAAAACGCATCTTAATACCAGGTGTAAACAGGGCCCAGAAGTACAAAGCGACCAGTGATCACTGAGCTCCAAAATTATCAATCATTGATTTGTGCGTATGTTGCGATAGATCACAACACACTGGATGAATGAGATTTGAGAGCTGTGGTGGAATTTTGAGACTTGTACCTTCACTCAAAGTTATTGAATGGCTTCAGTCTTTTTTGTCTACAATCTAAAACTAATTTTATGGTACTTTTGTCATTTTAAAACTTGACAGACCAGTGTTGTTATTGTTATAACAAAAAACTATTAAGCCATTTTCATTAATTGAAATAAAACTGAACTAAATAAAATATAAATATTAAATGAAAACTAAATTTTGTAATTGAAAGTTTATGTACTAAAGTGAAAATAAAAAAATGAGAACTAAAATAAAAAAAATTTGGTATTCACTCTGTTACATCTCACAATAATGGCTCTCTCTCCTTCATACACACAAACACCACCTGGCATATTCTAAAAAGAGTTAATCTTCTGCAAGTGATGCAGATACAAGCTGATCAAGTACTGAATCTCTGAGAGTGTTTCCAGAGCTTGATTTGATGCTACTCATGAGATATGATTTGGATCTTCAGTGAAGATGGTCTGATGAAACTTGATTTTTAAACCACTCATCTAGTGTATGTGAGAGAATTTTTCTTCAAAGCTGCTTCTCCTGTCCTCTACCTCTTCATCTCTATTTTCTGTTATCTCCCACTAGTTCATTCCTCTCTCTTCCTGGCATTCCAGAGCCAGAGGGGGAAAGATAAGAAACCGCTGTGGAATTTTAAAATGCATACTCATAAACCGATAACGAAAATTATTCTTGCTTCCCAGTGCATATGCAAAAAATATTTCCCACATTCCTCTCGTCAGTGTCCTCTTTTCTAATGCAATGTATTATAAAAGCTGCTGTTCTGTTTGTTTTGTGTTTGTGTTTTAATCCTAGCTGCTATCTGGAAAGGTTTTATGGACAGATTAATATAACATTGTAGCCACACTTTCTTTCTTAGTCTGTAATCTGTTGCTTTAAAGTCTTATTTCAGTATTTTCTGATTGTGTTTTAACAGGGCTTTGCCACGAAAGACTACACCCCGTACACAACGCATTATCTCTGATTCGGATATTCAGGGCTCCAAAGATGCTGTCATACAAGACCTGGAGAGGAAACTACGTTTCAAAGAGGAGAGACTCAGCAATGGACAGCAGGTACTGTATGTGTGTGAAAGGTCTTATGTTTGGATTACTAAAGAATTACAATAGATCATTAATAGTACTACCATACTAGCCTTACTAGCATTACCATATTGAATATAATGTAAAGTCTAATCAATAACACAAGCAGTCATGTTTGAGTGCATTTGGTAATAAATGTTCTTTTTTTTAAAAAGTGTTAGTTCACCCCAAAAATGTCATAATTAACTCACCCTCATGTTCTAAAACTCATATGACCTTCTTTTGTGGGGCACAAAAACACAAAAGAAATTGAATTTAACACTGCTCTTTTCCATACAATGAAAATAAATTGGTACCAGTTATATTTTGTGTGTATGTATATTTTGTGTGTATATATATATATATATATATATATATATATATATATATAATTTTTTTTTTAATATTATTTTTTGTATTATTATTTTATATATTAGTAAACCGTATCAAAATGGGAACAGATGCTGTAGAACTCAAGTTGAAAGATGAGTGAATAGGCCCTAAATTAAAAGTAAATTAATTTGACTATTAATCCACCATAGCTCTTAAATCTAATTTGCACTTCAGCTTATTCCAACTTACAAAAAAAAGTTTCATATAAATGTAACATTAAATGTCTTGCTACAGTATATCTGCAGAGGTAAACTGTTTAGTTAAAGGTGCTATAGAGGATGTTTTCGACGACTGAGAAACCAAAGACTGTTAGTGAGTTTTTGAAATGAGCGCATGCGTAAGAACAGCCCCCCTCCTTCACAGCTCATTTCGAGGGAACGCCTCCCAAAACTCGTGCACGAGTATTGGAACACGAGTGTTTACCACCGGCATTCGCTGTGTCGTGTTAGTGGATTCATTATGTCGGACTCACCGCAGGTAACTCATAATCTGCAGTTGTTACTCCTGTCTCCTGGCAAAAACATTGCATGCGGCGCCTGTGGAGTGTGGAAAGTTACTGGAGCGCGCAGCCACGCACGTCTTGCACAAGGAACGTCATGGCAGTGATTGACAAGCCAGAGGGCCAATCCGCGCACGTCTTTCACAAGGAATGTAATGGCAGTGATTGACAAGCCAGAGGGCCAATCATTTACGTGATGATCGCGTAAACGATTGGCTGATGTTTTTAAGGCCCTACCTCATGCACAGATGATGTATATTAATATTATTCCTTTCAGTGCACCTAATAAATAGTCTTTTATCAGTTAGTAAAGACAGTTTCAAGTAATATTGCAAAAATGTATAAAACAAAACATCCTCTTTAGCACCTTTAAGTATAATTGGAATTTCTTTTGTATTTTTTTTTCAGTATATATATTCACTGTAACCTTTAATTCTTATAAAATACACCATAATAAATGGAGAAAATTACCTTCCATCACCTGCTCCTCCAACTGAAATTGTCACTCGCTGTAGAAGCTTTAAAGGTGGAGTGTGTAAATTTTAGCGGCATCTAGCTGTGAGTTTGCGAATTGCAATATAGAGAAGCTACAGTGGCCAACACAGGACAAAGATGTCATCTGAGACGGAAGAGAGTAGCCAGTCAAGCAAACGCGGTCTGTAGAGCAAATTGTCCGTTTAGGGCTACTGTAGAAACATGGCGGCACAAAATGGTGACTTAACATGTAAGGGGACCCGCGGTGTATGTAGATAGAAATTGCTCTTTCTAAGCTAATAAAAACATAACGGTTCATTATGTAAGGTCTTTATACACCACTGAAAACATAGTTATGTATATTTATATTGCATTTCTGTCAATAGATCCTCCTAGAATTTACACATTGCACCTTTAAAATCAACCCACCACGCATAGCAAAACCCACCACGTGTTCAGCACGACTAATAGCCTTGAATTCACTAGTACAGGCGACCAAATAATCATAATGCTTTTGCTTGTGTGAGTGTGTGTTTTCTCACACACTAACCCAGGCTCTGACAGATTAATCCTGCTTGCTTTCAGAGGTTAACCTATGAGGAGAAGATGGCTCGCAGGCTGCTGGGCGCTGACAATGCCGCTACAGTGTTTAACACACAACAGGTGGAGGAGGAGCCAGTTACACAGGTATACACACACACACAAACTCATGAGCACAACACACAAACCCACCTACACAATGTCCCCACTGTGTCACAGTAAACAAAACAGGCTGGCTTTTTAAACATGGGTTTTAAACAAAATGCATCTGGTGCAAATCCATATGCACACTTTGTCTGATGACTACCAGTGTACCACTTGGCGGTTTTATGTTGTTTAGAGCATTGTGGTTCGCCTGCGCGCTTGTAAACACGTCTTAATTCAGCTAATAGCTACAAGCTCTTGCATGTGCTTGTACATATGCATTGGGTATGTAGTAAAGTGATGTCATTTTGGCAAGGAGAGTGTGTCTACGAGGCCTTTTGGAGGTTTGTGAGAGCAGGTAAGTTCCTAAAAACAGGATTATCAGCACATCCTCAAAAACACACATTGAAAGTAATGTGTATGACTTATGCACTTTTGTGCAATAGTTGTGTATTTGCACAGGATGTGACATCATCCTCAACCCCCTTGCCTGTTTTCTGATCTCTCTACAGGAAGGCAGCTCAGCTGACACAGAGTCTGTCCCTCAAAAGGTTATTCATTCTCATCCTGTCTATTACAAACATCATGCAGTGGCCTGTCTGTCCTCCTTAAATTTCGCTTTTCTCTGAGTCTATCTCACTGCTATATTTCCCTTTGCTTCACCTCATGAGACCACCCCTGATTGTTTAATTGCCTCACCCCTCTGTGTGTGGCCACCCCCATGTTTTGGCCAGTCACTACTGAATGTGATTTTGTGTTTACTCTATCCACTATGTTTTCTTATGTGTCTCTGTTTATGGAATATCTGAGTTGTGAGTAAGCATCGCGGTCAAGTTCTTGACGGCGATGATGACTATTGTAGTCTCTGGGAAAATCATCAAATATGGAGATTTACGCTACAATCTTTCTGATCAAATAAGCAGTGTATTCAGTGTTTGGATAACACCAAGCTCCAATAACTGGAAGAAAGTAGATTGCATGACCTCAGCATATTGTTCTATAATGAGATATTTTATCCACAGGCTTCATTGTATTTTAGCTGTTGTAAACAGTTTTCTGATGAAGATATATGTTGATATAGCCTATATTTGAAACTTCACTGAGTCATATAATTGTGTATATATATAATAATATATATCAGTGATGGAAAGAACTGTCAGCCTGATTTTAGAGATATCAAGTGTTGTTTTGAGTGGGACTAGGGGATCTGTGTTCTTGAAAGGGAACACCTATTATGCCCCTTTTTACAAGATGTAATATAAGTCTCAGGTGTCCCCAGTGAAGTTTCAGTTCATAATACCTCACAGATCATTTATTATACCATGTTGTAAATGCCCATTTTTGAGTGGAAGGAAAAATATGCTGTTTTCGTGCATGTGTCTTTAAATGCAAATGAGCTGCTGCTCCCCACCCCGCTTTTTAGAAGAGGGCGGAGCCTGTACATCTCATGCTCTGATACTCTGCCAAAAATGTACAAAACATCTGTTTGGTTTTGATTATCATCTCTATCTCTACCACGCTCATGTGACATTGCAATTCTTCGTCATCATGAAAGTTAATTATTTGCATGCGTTTTAAAGCCATAACAGTTTAAACTTCTGATATGTGGTTTACTGAGCGCACACTTTTGAAGCATGCACACAGAAAGCTGGCTGTCAGACAGCATGTCCTGTGAGTATTTAACTGATTTCTCTTACACGTCTTTTTGCAAGGTTATGTCAAAAACGCACAAAGTTCACAAACACAGTTTTTTTTTTTCTGTGAATGTAAACCACTAATAAGAATACATTTCTTACTTGAATGCTGCTGTTAAATGCTCTGGGGAGGAGATAAACATGGTGGACTGTGTACAGCTCACTCAGGGGAGGAGCTAAGCTATTAGGGCAGATTCCTTCACCAGTTGTGGGAGGGGCTTCGGAACCGCTTGTTTGGAGAGACTGTTTATGGTTTATGGGGATTATAAAAAAGGAGTGGGTGGATTTTTACCATTATAGGCTGGTTGTTTACACACTGTAGACGCATATCTGTGTTCAAACACCTTATAAAACACCTTTAAAGCACCCCTGTAATTCAATTATTTTTTTTATTTTTTTTGGAAAGAAGTCTCTTATGCTCATGATGGCTGCATTTATTTGATGATAAAAAAAGTAATTTACTTCAGTATCTAAAGGTAATTCTACATTCTACAAACACATTCTGTACATTTATAGCTTACAGCTAAGTAAAAATTTGTCACTTAAGTCATCTTCACTGTAATTGGTTATACTGATCTGGTGATTGGTTTGTAATGATCTAAGCTAATCATATGACTGCTAGTTCTACTGTGTTAAGCACTATAGATATACAGTACATGGTCTTTGACCTGAGCATCCTCAGTCTTTCTGAGGCCATTACATAAAACATTTAAAACATTTCCATTAAAAAAATATTAGAATTTAAAATAACTGTTTTCTGTTTGAATATATTTTCAAATTTATTCCTGTGATGCAAAGCTGAATTTTCAACGTCAAATGATCTTTCAGAAATCATTGTGATATGCTTTAGATATTTTATTATATTTGTTGCTCAAGAAACATTTCTTATTATTATTATCAATGTTGAAAACAGTCGAGCTGCTTAAAGGTGCCCTAGAACCAGTTTTTACAAGATGTAATATAAGTCTTAGGTGTCCTCTGAATGTGTCTGTGAAGTTTCAGCTCAAAATACCCCATAGATTTTTTTTAATACATTTTTAAATTTAATACATTTTTATTATACCCTTCAGGTATAATACATTTTCCCATTTATTACACTGATACTTGCCAAGAGGTTAAATGGACATGAAATAGAATGTGAGTTGAAATTATTTTATCCACTTTTATCCACTAAATATAAGTGTCTTTGCAACTGTATGTCTACTAACTTTAATAATGTCTACATGTCATCTAACTCTCATTAGAGTATTAGTAGACTCACTGTTAAGTTAGGATTAGAAGAATAAGTTGATATGTACTTGCAAAGTTACTCATAGTCAGTAGAATGTCACTTTATTCATCAACATAATGTGTTAGCAGATATTAAGCTGACAAAATACTCTGAGTTAGTTGACGTAGTTGCAAAGTTAGCTATAGTTAGTAGAATGTCTAAAGTGGGCTAAATATCAAAATAATTAATACAGTTATTTGCTTTTTACAGCAGTCAATTATGCAGTTTAGCAATGGTGATCATTATACAAAAGCATATGATCATCGAACTGGTCAATCATCATCATATGTTCCAGTGAGCTGTCTAACAATTTTGAATAATCCATGACTTGTTTAAGATCTTGAAAAGGAATTAAAAAATGTGAAAAATCTGTGCTGGGTGCCTAACATCATCATGTGTCATCATTGTTATTGCTAACTGATCAGGCACTGGAGACCGCATGTGTCTGCTTCGCACATTTCCTACCCTCGAGTGGAGACACTAAAATGCACATGCTTCTCTTCCTCTGAACTGTGGGAAGTGGATATGCTGTTAATGTTGTGCCATAAATTTAAAGTGTGCTTGGAGCTCAACACACGTCCTTGGGCAAATAGCGGTTGTCTGTGTGTTTGCATAGGAAATGTGAATGTGTGTGTGCTTTTGGGAGGATGTGGCTGGACGTGCAAGAGAACTAGATGGAGAGGGTGCGTTCGTTGTCTACATATGTAGTTATGATGGGGTGTGTGTGTGTGTTTTCTGCAGCTGTGTCTTAAACCTGCAATTATTGTTGTGATGTGTCATCAGCACACACTTTTCTCCAGATGTTCCTTCTGGCTGCAGAGTGGAATAAAAAGAAACAGAAGACAAGAAACAGACCAGATGAAAGAGCAAAAAGAATGAAATAAGAGTTGGATGCGAGACTGAATAGATTATAGGGCACAGTGATGAGAGGATGTGTGCTTGAATGAATAAAATGAGTGATTGAATGAGTTGGTAACTTGAGGAGAACATCATAAATTAAAGTCTTTGTGTTTGTTTGTGTGACAGGAGTACAAAGTGTCCAGCTTCGAGCAGCGCTTGATCAGCGAGATTGAGTTCCGTCTGGAGCGCTCGCCTGTCGAGGAATCTGACGACGATGTTCAGCATGACGAAGACGCGCCCGGAGAGGTCGCACCGTTCTTCGATCAGAAGCTCAAGCACTACAAGGTCTTTGAGGGCATGCCTGTGACCTTCAGCTGCAAGGTCATTGGAGACCCGAAGCCGAAGGTGAGAGGTCATCACATGCATATTTACATCTCATTTTGCATATAAGCAGATTCTTATCAAAGTGACTTTCTCAGTAGCTAGTTGTCTTATTACATTATAGGTTATAATCTAGTTATAATCAAGTTATTCCCAATAGCATATTATTTACTCAATTTCTGATTTTAGCATATTATTCAAAATTCATCTTCTGATATACCATATCACAATTAAAATTTCCACTTCAGAGTTAATTTCCTGATAATTTACTCACCCCCATGTCATCCAAGATGTTTGTCTTTCTTTCTTTAGTCGAAAAGAAATTTAGGTTTTTGAGGAAAACATTCCAGGATTTTTCTCCACATAGTGGACTTCACTGGGTTACAATGGGTTGACGGTCCAAATTGCAGTTTCAATGCAGCTTCAAATGGCTCTACATGATCCCAGACAAGGAATAAGGGTCTTATTTAAGGAAGCAATGTGTAATTTTCTAAAAAAAAATAAAAATGTATATACTTTTTAACCACAAATGCATCTGCGATGGGCCACACATTACATAATCACGTTGGAAAGGTCATGCGTGGAAGTACCGCGGTAGGGCCATCTTATTTCTCTTCCAACTTCAAAATCGTCCGACATCGTTGTTTTACCCTTTTTTTTGTAAAGGCCGTTTTACTTAGTCTTTGCACGTTCACTTTGTAGACACTGGATCGGTACTTTCACCTACGTCACGCGTGACCTTTCTAAAGTGATTACGTAATGTGCGGCGCATCGCAGAGCAGTGCAAGATAAGCATTTGTGGTTAAAAAGTATATACATTTTTATTTATTTTTTTAGAAAATGACCGATTATTTCACTAGATAAGACCCTTATTCCTTGTCTGGGATCATGTAGAGTGCTTTGAAGCTGCATTGAAACTGCAATTTGGACCTTCAACCAGTTGTACCCCACTAAAGTCCACTATATGGAGAAAAATCCTGGAATGTTTTCCTCAAAAACCTTACTTTCTTTTCGACTGAAGAAAGACAGACATACATCTCGGATGACATGGGGGTGAGTAAATTATCAGGAAATTTTAATTCTGAAGTGAACTAATCCTTTAAGGGTTTGTTTAAGGGGAGTTTATCATCTGTGACTAGGCTGGTTTCATCATATGCTCTGCTCTGCTTCACTTCTGAGATTCCTGCCATATATGGCTGTCTCGCGTTCATTGTGTCTCTTTCTGACTACCATGAGACCACTTTAATGACTGTGTGATGACAGCAGACTTGGTAACAAGAGCGTTGATGAAGACAAAAAGAAAGGGACAACGGTACAAGCTTGGGAGTGTTGCATAATCATGTTTATATCTGTGTGTGCTTGTAGGTGTACTGGTTTAAGGACGGAAAGCAGATTTCGAAGCGCAGCGAACACTACCGTATCAGCCGTGATCCGGACGGCACATGCTCCCTGCACACAGCTGCTGCCTCACTAGATGATGATGGGAACTACACCATCATGGCAGGCAACCCAGCTGTAAGCATATATTGGCATAGTTAAACATTTTTGAAAAGACTGATTTTGATTCAGATTAAGATTTTTGTTGAAAAGTTTGCACAGTGTGTAAAGTTAACTTAACACTGTTAATTCTTTATTACATTTTTTTTGTTTGGTTTTCAAACATTTGGAACTGATTCATACTGATGAATTTTCTGTGGTTTTACACATGCAGTACAAGAGCATGCATTTCTCAGAAAAGTGAAGACTAGTCATTCGCCAATTTAAAAAGTATTATTTAAAAAAAAAAAAAGATACACAATGTTTTTGCAATATTTAGTTTTTTTTTTTTTCTTACAGTAAAAATAAACTTAATTTGTTAATGTTAGTTTTGCTATGGAAAATCATTTTATCTGTTTGATTTCATTTGATGGCTCTCTCTCTCACGCACACACACACACACACACACACACACACACACACACACACACACACACACACACACACACACACACACACACACACACACACACACACACACACACACACACACACACACACACACACACACACACACACACACACACACACACACACACACTCTTAAGTGGCTAGTCAGCTTGACCAGTGTTTTGGTGGAGACGGATAAACATCGGTAGTCAGGGGGAAGTGACTGACCCAAAGCAAGAAAATTAGTACAGCCTTTGGGAAGGGTCAAGAGTTCGCGCACACACACACACACACACACACACACACACACACACACACACACACACACACACACACACACACACACACACACACACACACACACACACACACACACACACGCACAACACACACACAGACACACACTGGGTTTTCATGTTTTATGGGGACATTCCATAGATATAATGGTTTTTCTACTGTACAAACTGTATTTTCTATCCCCCTACACTACCACTACCCCTACCCCTAAACCTACCCATCACAGGAAACTGTGCACATTTTTACTTTCTCACAAAAACTCATTCTGTGTGATATATATATATATATAAGCCTTTTGAAAAATGTGGACATTGGGTAATGTCCTCACAAGTCACCCACTCCTTGTAATACCTGTCATACCAATGTCATTATACAAAATTTGTGTCGTGATATGTCACAAAAACGTGCACATACACACTGGGTTTTCATGTTTTATGGGGACATTTCATAGACATAATGATTTTTATACTGTACTAACTATATATTCTATCCCCTAACTCTAACCCTACACTCTAAAAGAATGTGGGGTTAAAAACAACGCAAGTTGGGTTGAAAATGGACAAAAACCCAGTGATTGGGTTATTTTAACCCAGTGATTGGGTTATTTTAACCCAGTGATTGGGTTATTTTAACCCAGTGATTGGGTTATTTTAACCCAGTGATTGGGTTATTTTAACCCAGTGGTTGGGTTAAATGTTTGCCCAACGTGCTGGGCAGTTTTATTTAACCCAACTGTTGTTTTAAAAATACTATATAGCTTGCTTAAAATGAACCCAAAATAGGTTGGAAATTAAAAATCAGACGCACAATTACTAGAGGCAACAATAATAATCAAAAGGTGAACATTTATTAATAAGCAATTTAATAAATGTTTGTTTAATTATTATTCATTAAACTTATTAATGTTAATTTCCACTATACTTTGGGTTCATTGTAGGTAAGCAGTACGGTCATTTTTAAACAATAGTTGAGTTAAATAAAACTACCCAGCAGGTTGGGCAAACAGCAACCCAGTTGCTGGGTTTGTCCATTTTCAACCCAGCATTTTTTTTATTGTACCCCTAAACCTACCCATCACAGAAAACTTCCAGCATTTTTAAAAAACATCACTTAGTATGACTTATAATCTGTTGTTCTTATGAATACCAAAAAAGTCCCCAAAAGGATTTCAGATATTGCTTTATCAGATATACATCTTCTGACTTTCTCTCTTAGGGGAGAGTGAGCTGCACTGGAAGGATGATGGTTCAGGCTGTGAACCAAAGAGGGAGAAGTCAGCGCTCCACACCTGGACACATCCGCAGGTAAATAAGTAATGCTATTTCTAAACATACACAGCCAGTGGATTACAGCAGGCCCAGGATCAGGTTTGCTTTATGGGAATAGCACTAATAGAGGGCGTGCCCCATGTAAAGGACACCTGTGTATTTTGGACAATAATGCAAGGACAAGTTAAGAAGTCTTTTGTGCAGAATAGAATATGTGAATTCTTTTCAAAGGGTGGGGTTTCCTCTAGATTAGATATATTATATCTTGCCATTTGGGCCTTTGAGGCCTTTATATATTTGACTGACAGTCAATAGTCTCTGGAGGCAATGTGGTGCATCAACCTATCATTCATTAATAAAAGCAGATTTGATTCCCTACACATCAAGTAATCAGAGCTACTCTCTTTTGTTTTTCTTTCCACAAATATAGTGCACTTTGGTGTCCTGTTACTTTAATTTAGTCTCATGTTGTTCCATTTTTTTGTTTCCATGTGTTTTTGATGAGACACCTTTTAGGTATGTTATATAAATTGTTATTCCCCCCCTTCATCTTAAAATGGTAATTTTAGCTATACTTATCTTGACCTTCTCTACTGTATTAAAGGGTTAGTTCACCCAAAAATGAATTTCTGTCAATAAGTACCCTCATGTCGTTCCAGACCCGTAAGACCTTCGTTCATCTTCAGAACACACATTAAGATATAATAGTGATGAAATTCAAGAGGTTTTTTTTATCTCTTATAGAAAGCAATGAAATTACCACATTCAAGGTCCAGAAAAGTATTAAAGACGCAGTTAAAGGTCCCGTTTTTCGTGGTTTTTTGAAGCTTTGATTGTGTTTATAGTGTGCAATACAACATGTGTTCATGTTTCGCGTGTAAAAAAACACAGTATTTTTCACATAATTTACTTATCTGTATACCGCTGTTTCCACTGTCATAAAAACGGGCTGATGACTTCCTTGTTCTATGAAGTCCCTCCTTCAGAAATACGTAACGAGTTCTGATTGTGCCAGCGGTTCCTGTGTTGTGATTCGACAGCAGCTTAGCGAACCTTGCCCGGAAAGTGCAGCACATAGTTTTACATGTGGATTATAATTTTCGGGAACCGAGTTAAACATAAATTGTAACCATTGATCTCTAAGTACAGCGTCCCTGGGAAGGCCAAACAAAGGTGATTGTACTGCGGGATGAAAATAACAGCGTTTCGACGACATGGCGACAAACACACTCTACAAACGCAACTCTTGCTCTTCTCCGTGGGAGCGCAACAAGACCACGCCCCCTTTTTTGTGTATTCCTGTGGGCGGAGGTTAGTCAAAAAACTGTTTTAGTGACGTCATTAAAGAAGGAAGTAGAGGGATGTAGTCCAAACTGGCCGTTCGATGTAGGCGACTTCTGTTAAATAAAATATCTCGCTTGGCATTGAACTTTGAGCTTTAAAATTTTACAGATTTTATTTATACTCTAACAACAACATTACACACTAACTAAAGTTTGAAACATGGGATCACGAAGAACAGGACCTTTAAAATAGTCAACGTGACTACAGTGGTTCAACCTTAATGTTATGAAGCAACAAGAATACTTTTTGTGCTCAAAAACAAAAATAATGACTTTATTCAACAATTTCCTCTCTACCCTGTTAGTCTTACGTGTTTGGAATGACACGAGGGTGCGTAATTAATGACAGAAATTTCATTTTTGGGTAAACTTAACTCTTTCCTACAGCAGTGTGAAGTCATTTTGGCAGTCTGTTTGATAAATTTATTGTAGTTAAAAAAATAATTACCAAAAACACCACCCTGTTATCCAATCTGATGTAGTGTTTTTAATTAGTATGCATTTTTTAAATTAAATAGTTTACCATATTTTCATTTTGATTATGCAATTGTGATATTTATTTAAAAACATAAAACATCCACAATGAAAAGATAAATATAATCAGTAAAGAGGCAGCAACTGATAGAATCTGTCTTTTTTTTTCTTTTTCTTTTTTCTCCCAGACCACGCTCAAGGTCCAGAGACAGTGGTGATGAGAATGAGAACATTCAGGAACGTCACTTCCGCCCTCATTTCCTGCAGGCCCCCGGTGACCTTATTGTGCAAGAGGGTAAACTCTGCCGCATGGACTGCAAGGTAACTGTACAAACACTCACTTTAACACCATCAATGACCGTAGTGACCATAATGCTGCTTATTACATGGTTACTTCACAAATAAATAAACACATGGGCATTACAGAGGCTGGAGGAAACATTCTGTGTGTGATATCTGGGAAAAGTTCCCTCCCTCTGCATTCTGAAGGAAAGGAAAAAAAGCTTAAATAAAGTTGATGTTTCATCACTTCTAAAATGATGAATAACCTCGAGTGAAATGCTGGAATTATCCTTCATTTTCTCGGTCTTTCTCCTATTATTGAGTTTTCTTCTTTCTCTCAGATGTGTTTCCATTGGCTTGCCGCTGTCTCTGAAGACTGTCTCTGCTGCTGTCCCACATTTCTTTGTTTCTCTTCATTTGCCGCCTTTCTCATGCCATATTTGGGGGAGCATCAAAATAAAGCGTTAGCAGATATTAAGCAGACAGTCTGTTTAATACTCTGAGAGTTAGTTGACATGTAATTGCAAAGTTACTACTTAATAGTTAGTAGAATGTCTAAGTGGACCATCGAAATTGTTACCAACTTCTTTCTAAAAAGAAAGCTTCATACGAAACCTCATACAAGATGAATTTAAAAAATAAGCCATTCATATAATATTTAGCTGCTCAGTTTGACATTTTCTTATCCTTTCAGTGACCGTTTGTTAAAAGAACACAAAATTAAATTTTAAATGGTTTCAGGCTGCTCTCACTTTTTATTTTCTCCCCAGTTTGGATACATTCTACAGTACCTCTACCTCTTATCTGGTCTTTCTTTCTCTCATGTTGTCGTCTAACTGTAGTATTACATTCTTCTTCTGTACCGATGTCCGTGTCTGGCTGCGAACTGCATATGTCAGAATAAAGGCTCACTGTGCCATAGAGGGATTCACACGCTATAAAAAGACCCTGATCAGTAATGCACTCATGCACAGAGCCCTTAATGTCAATGGTATTTATAGAGCTGATTTTTTTTTTTTTTTTTTTTTTTTTTTTACTCTGGCTTTGAGGCTTTCTAAACGTTCCAGGCCACAAATGTCCCTAGATGCAGTTCAGTAGGTCTGAAATCAAAGTGCTTTTCTTTTTTTTTTTTCTTTTTTTTTTTTTTTTTTTCCAGTTTGCGTTTTCTGCTTTTTCACTTATGCAGCCTGTTCTTTCAATAAAAGTCATGAAAACACTCAAGTTGGCTGTAGTGAGATTCATGATGGACAGTGTAAGCATCACGCAGGGAATATGCACACTCAGGGGAACAGCACTTGAGCAGTGTGTTCGCAAATGTCATGAGCATTCTCAGGAACATCACAAAAAAACGCAGATGGATAAACGAGCATCTCAGTCAATCCACCCCTCTTGGCCCCATGCGTGTAAACATAAACACACAGCAAGCACATTCACTGGTGGTCTGATGCTGGCACACCTTCAGGTGAGGCAGGTGTTGTGTTTCTCAGGAATGTGAGAGTTGTTGAAAACAGATCCCAGGTATTGTGCGCAAACCAATTTCCCATGAGAACCACACACATAGAGACGCCACCGACCGGGCGCACAGGGATTGGTTTGAAAATGCTTTAAAAGGGCAATTGCACTTATAGCAAAGATAATGTGGGAGAGAATTCATTAAACTGAAAACATTTGATTTGACTTGTTTTTTTCAAATCCTAGGTAAGTGGTCTGCCAACGCCTGACCTCATCTGGCAGCTGAATGGTCAGACCATCCGTCCAGACTCCTCCCACAAGATGCTGGTGAGGGAGAACGGAGTTCACTCATTGGTCATCGAGCCTGTCACTAGCAGAGATGCAGGAGTTTACACGTGCATCGCCAGCAACAGGGCTGGACAGAACTCATTCAACCTAGAGCTTATTGTTGCAGGTACACAACCAACTGGGGATAAAAGACACTATACTAAGAAGTATTGTAATTTGTGATAAAATGATAATATAAATAAAAATAACAAGATGATAGAGAAAATAAGAACAGAAAATTATAATATAAAATTATTTCACTAACTTTTGAAATTTTGTGGTCGGTAATATTTTTTCAAAAATGTTTTTTATAAGAAGTCTCTTATGCTCATCAAGGCATTTATTTAATAAAGAATACAGTAAAAACAATAATGTTGTGAAATATTGCAATTTAAAATAAGTCTTTTAATATATTTTAAAATGCAATTTGTTCCTGTAATGGCAAAGCTGAAGTTTCAGTCTCTGATTTGGTTCTTATTATAAATGTTTAAAACATTTGTGCTGCCTAATGTTTTTTTGTGGAAACCATGATACATTTTTTTTCTAGGATTCTTTGATGTATATAAAGTTAAAAAGAACAGCAATTATTTGAATAAGAAAAAAAACTTGAAATATTATAAATGTCTGTCACTTTTGGTCAATGTAATGCATCCTTGCTGAATAGAAGTATTAATTCCTTTAAAATCCTACTACTAAATGTGTATAAAATGCAGTTAAGAATGTATAATGCATATCATTTTTAATATGTATATTATATTTTTATATAAAATATTTTTAAACAAATCTACACAATTTTTTTTTTTTAATTTTATATAAAATTGTTTTCATGAATGTTACATGCATAATAATTTTTTTCTTGTTACTTCTCTTTCTTTTTTTAGCCAAAGAGATGCATAAAGCCCCGTGTTTCATTGAGAAACTCCAGAACACAAGTGTCGCTGAAGGTCACCCAGTGCGTCTAGAGTGCCGTGTGTCTGGAGTCCCATTCCCACAGATCTTCTGGAAGAAAGAGAACGAGTCCTTCACTCACAACACAGACAGGATAAGGTAGGAGATCTCGGCCAATCACAGCCCTCCTGCTACCATTCCACTGATCAAACTACAGAAACTCCAAATATAAATAAGTAATATAAATGAGAACATATTTTAAAACACCAAGTAATTTCATTCATCAGTTTTGTGTTATACTACTTAAACCGGACCAGAAAGTATAGTTTGCTTTCAGGAGATTAAAATGACGTTTAAATCGTTAACCATCAATAAAGTTCTCATTATTTTAACAAGTAATGAGCTTGCCTGTTGAATACTATTGACCTCATAGATACATTTTAAAGAGTTAGTTCACCCAAAAATGAAAATTCTGTCATTAATTACTCACCCTCATGTTGTTCCACACCCATAAGACCTTCGTTCATCTTCGGAACACAAATTAAGATATTTTTGATGAAATCTGATTAAACAGTTCATGTGACTACAGTGGTTCAACCTTAATGTTATGAAGCGACAAGAATACTTTTTGTGTGCCAAAAAAACAAAATAACGACTTTATTCAACAATATCTAGTGATGGGCGATTTCATGAAGCCTCGAATCTTTAGTTTCGAATCAGTGGTTCAGAGCGTGTATCAAACTGCCAAAGTCACATGACTTCAGTAAACGAGGCTTCATTACGTCATAAATGTTTAGAAATTTTAATGGTTCACCACTAGGGGGTGTGACTTTGGCAGTTTAATACACGCTCCGAACCACTGATTCGAAACAAAATATTCATAAACCTTCCAAGCTTCATGAAGCGACGTTTCACTAGATATTGTTGAATAAAGTTGTGCTTTTTTTTTTCTTTCTTCATATCATTAAGGTTGAACCACTGTAGTCACATGAACTGTTTTAAATACGTCTTTAGTAGCTTTCTGGGCATTGAAAGTGTTAATTATCTTGCTGACAATGGAGGCCTCACTAAGCCATCGGATTTCATCAAAAATATCTTAATTCGTGTTCTGAAGATGACCGAAGGTCTTACGGGTTTGGAACGACATCAGGGTGAGTAATTAATGACAGAATCTTCATTTTTGGGTGAACTTACCCTTTAAATCAACTTTCTACTCACTGTGCACCATATGTCTGTATAGTAGCAGTTGTGAGGCTGTTTTTTAAAGCTGCTATATCTACACACACACACACACACACAGATGAAAAGGGCCTTGTAAAAGAAACAAACACACAGTAACCCCACCACAGACACTACTGTCTACACCACCTCAGAAGGACAAGAACAGTTAGTCACAAGCTGTAAAGTCTCCAGTCACATTGTTTGTGGATGCAGATTACTCATGAGGATTCAAGCAAATTAATATGCTCATGCAACATGAATAAACAGGCTTGAATTGATCTCATTATAATCCTTTGTTCGAAACTAAACATTGTTGCTACTTGCTCATTCTGATTTTCAATTCCATTTCCCAGCATGCACCAGGACAACTTTGGTTACCTCTGTATGATCATCCAACCGGCTCTGAAAGAAGACGCAGGCTGGTACACGGTTTCCGCTAAGAATGAAGCTGGCATCATCTCCAGTACAGCACGTCTCGATGTACACGGTTAGTGTAAACACACGGTGGAAACGGATCTTAGGAATTCATGTAACAATGCTGAGTTATGATTGGTGAAGGACCAAAATACACTAAATACAGACTAAGTAGTTTTAAGTGGTTTATCTGATCGACGTGCTTGCATAAATTGCTTCAGACTGAGGAAGAAATCGTATTTAATCTGTCCAATAAAAGCACACTCCCTTCCTCCGCCCAGTGCTGTTCCCATAGCAATCCCATCAGCCAGTGCTGTGTGTTTGCCATCAACAACAGGTTTAACAATACAGATGCATAACCTAAGGTTAAAGGAACAATGGGCTGGCAGCCTGTGTACTGGAGTCTTATGAAAGTGTTTATAATCACAGGAGGGGTGTGAATTAACATTGAATGTTAGAATCTCCATCACACCATGATTAAAACTTAAAATGTATCCAGTCTGGGATGAATTGGAACTAGAGTTGGCTCAACACTAACATTTTTGGCTTTGGTACAGAACCAGATCTGATACCCCATTATTAGTAATCATTAAATCAAATTACCAATATTAAAACCAATAAGTCAATAATTATTTTTATTTTATAGCCGATAATCAATAAATAATATATAATAGAGATGCACCAATACTAAATTTCTCCACCGATTACCAAATATTCAGAGTGATATTTGCCGATACCGATAATTTGGGGGTTCTTAATTATTGATCATTTATATTTTTTATTATATTTTGAAAGAAATGCAATGCACACTTTATTCTCTCCATTTTATCATCAGTTATAAACAAACACATTACTCAGATTAATATTAACACACATTAACAAAATTCTGAAGATTAAATTAACTTCCTGAATGTTATTAATTCATATAATTACTATTACTATTGAACATTAAACTGGTTTCTTAGCATTTTCTTCACACAAAGCCCAAATGCAGTGCATTTTCCTGCCCTCTTTTGATTGACAGGTTATATCAGCCCTGACTACCGGCTGTTTTTAAACTATAGTGTGAAGATTTGCTTTTATCGGCCGATATATCCATGCATCTTTAATAAATAATGTATGTTTTAATAAATTATCTATCATATTTTGTCTTAATATATTAAAAATAAAACACTAAAAGCTAAAATTATTCATTTTAAATACTACAAGTGAATATGGGTATCATCATATGTACAATATGAAAAATTAATATTCATTTTGGGGAAAAAAAAAAACCCTCTAACATCAGCCAGTAAACTATATAACAATATATTATACATATTGACAGTTTTATATGCATTATAGATTTGCATATATATAACGGGAACATTAACAAATAACATCAAAAGCCTTCATGTTTCAGCATATTTCCCAAATACATTCTCTAAATATTCCAGAAAATAAACTTTTTATCACACCTCAATATGAACAACTACATTATTTGACCTCAAATCAACTCAGATTTATTTCTATACTACATATTTGACTTTTTTTTTTGGTACTGTTATATAATGTAACATTCTTTCTTATACAAGAAAAGTCTCCATATGTTTTTGTAATTGAGGAACTACATTCATTACGTAGACAATCTATATTACATCCTGTGATTTCTTCTAACCGAGAAACCGTGTTCATCCTCGCCCTTTCCTTCCCTCAGCCCAGTGGCAGCAAACTCACACCCCGAAGCCCAAGAAGGTGCGTCCATCGACGAGCCGCTACGCCGCTCTGACAGAACGGGGTCTGGATGTGAAGGCAGCCTTCTTCCCAGACTCCAATCCTCTTCCTCCTGGCGCTCTAGTGGAGAGTGACGACCTGTAGAGACTAGCATGGAGGATCTGACCTTCGAACCCTGATCCCTTGATCCAGCATACTCCATAATCCCCACCCATTTCCCAACAACAACCTCTTGCTCTTCAAGATCCTCTTTCTCTATGAAAAAGTGATGAAATGACTTTGAATGGCAAGGGAGGAAGCTGCTCAGCATTTCCTCAGAGATTTTGATTCTTGGTATTATCACTTCTCTGTCTGAGGAGGACTAGACCATTAACTATGCTTTTATTTCAGTTGTTTCCTGAAGGGAAGTGATGTGGGCGCTTAAGTGAGGTCATAAACAGACTTAATGGTTCGCTGGCGCACTTAACATATATACATACACACACCAGCACGGCTTTGAGGAAGGAGGTAGTATACCGATGATCACCTTGTTTTTCATCTCTAGATTTTCACAAGTGCCTAAGAAATATTTAATTTTAAATTAACTTTAAAAAAAATAAAAATAAAAATAAAAAACATTTATTCAAATAAATAGCATCTAGCTGTGCATGTTACTACGGTGCCAACATGTAACACTTTTTATGTATGTAGTTATATTACCTTAGATTAGATATATTTATGAAACGCTGGAGGAAATGTTTTCTTCTCCAGCACAGGAAATAGGACTTTTTTGGGTGGTTCTCTGGAAGTAGGGAACAGGGCTTTGGAAAGATGCGGGCACACCTGAAACTCCATGGACCCCATCGTCCCTGGAGCTTCAGGGTCCTCGAGATCCCACACATTGATCGGATGCACACTGCCGTAGATGCCGTAGATTCCAGACGTAGAAGCTGCGTCTGGAACTACAATCCAGAGATGTCTCACAAGGCCGGGCCTTATTGACCTTTTCCCACCCCGTCTTTTTGTTCATTTTTTTTTTTTTTTTTTTTTTTTAGGAGAGTAAAAGCGGAGACTGATACGTCATTAATATGAGTGATGAGATTTTTGCAAGTTTTGGCTGGCTGACAGATTTGGACAGATGTTTGTGGAAGCGAGAGTGAGGAGGAATGCTTACGATGGAAATATAGGAAGCAGAATTGGTGGATGTTTGTGAGGGATGGGATTGATTGTGGATTTACATGAGTAAGATTTTAATGATTGTGGTGCATGGAATGAGCAGATGGTAATTCTTTGACAGGTAGGCTTCAGTTTTCAGGTTTGGAATTACAGAAACATTACACGAAATGTGATATTTGCAGCACGGATTTGTTGATTTATATTTAATTGGCTTTTTCAAGAAAAAAAGCATTCTATTGTGTCTTAACACACATTTGTAATGATATTGGTGTTCTCTCAACATTTGCTCTCATCTGTTGAGTATCAAATACTCAGTTGGGAGTTCAAGTTTAGCCATCATCTCTCTCTCACACACACACTTGCAACATATATACAAAAAATATAGCATAATGTATACATGTAAGCCTGTGATTGCATATGTTCTTTCTTACACAGCTGTTTATTCTTCAAATTAGTCAGATTTTAGGAGGCTCTTATTCTGCAGTATTTTCTGTTTTCCAAGCCAATCTGTGCCTGTATACGGACTGTTCTCCTTATTCTCTTCTGGTTTATGAATAGTACAATAAATAAATGTCTCTGAAAGTATTGAGTCTGCCTGGGTTGAGTCCAAATGCTTCTTGGCAAAAACATCTCTCAATAAAGTTGAATGTGCTTTTTGGGGATCTGTACTTTGATGTGGTGAGAAAGCCAGATTTTACATTTGATTTTTTTTTTTTTTCTAAACCTAGGCTAATTGTTTAGAGGGCTGTAAAGGGGTTGAGGGGTTTGGCTCATCTGTAAGTGTAATATTAGCATATCTTATTTGGATGCTGAAAATAAGTATGACATCACAAAGCTAGTCATATCCTCCACATGTTGACCTGTGACCTCTGTCATCCCAAGAATGGAACATGCAACCATAACCCAAAAACTCCAATGAGCTAAAAATAACATTTAATCCAATCCAGATGGCCCAAATCTACTCTTACACAATGTTTTGCGTGACTCAGATTTCCATGGAGCAATGGGGTCATAGGGAGATGATTAATAATATAGGGGTGTAATGATATTCAAAAAAATGTGATACTCTCATGGCGTACCGAATGTGCCCGCCCAGCCCTGGCCTATTGGATCTACATTTTGTTACTTTCGATAAGAAACAAAGTGTCATCTTTTAAATTGTCTACTTTATAGCGAAATTCAAACGAAAAATGCCATGATGTGACAGATTACTCTACAGGTGCCTAATTTTAAGCTGGAGTGCGAGTGAACGCGATCATTCTTCCTCTTTAATACTAGTTACGGAATAAACATGAATGAACATCTGAAGGTATGTTGAAAGAAACAGTACAACATATTGAAACGTATAATATCTTGTGTAATCGTTCAATCAGAGTTTCAACAGCGGAACGATGTCAATAACAGCTTGTAAACACTGTGTCAAGTCGCATTTACCTCAGGCGAGTCCACAGCTTGTTAGTTCGACAGAGAAATTAACTCTTTCACTAAATGTATTCATTTTCATTAAATTTTACCAAACTTGTTAGTGATGTCTTGATTAATGTATGTTTAAATAAATGAAAATGACAGCCAATGTGTAAATGATTACATTTCAACAACGAACTGAAGTAAAAATATAATTTTATAATTAGATTTAGAAGTTCATGCAAAAACTGCCTCATTGCAGTTTACATGTTTGTTTTCACCAACAAATCACAATTCACAACTTTGATACTAAAATGCAGACATCCCAACCTGCAAAAAGTCATTTCAGGGAGGTACCCCCCCCCCCCCCCAAAAAAAAAAAAAAGAGGAAGGAGCTATAAGCTATAGGCATATGCAATTATTCGTTAATTATGTTTAAATATGTAGATTACTTTTGCTATTTATATAAGCTGCTTATACTATTTATGTAAACTGCTTTTATTTATTTTCCATTGCAACTTTAAACAGGTCTAAGGAGTTTGTTGTTTTTATGTAGCCTTGGCAACTAGCCTGAATAATATGCACATGAAATGAAACTTGTCAACTCACCTCACTGATAATTGATTGGTTGATTTGCCGAAAAAGGCCATTCGGGATGCTCTCTGTCTTACATGCGCTTCGCACACACGCACACACACGCACACACACACACACACGCAAGGTCTCTCTCTCGCTCCCTCTCCCTCTCTGCCGTGCGCGCGCTGGTTTGAAACATAGTCTCTTTGCGCGCTCTTGCTCGCTCGCTCTAGATTCCGGGAGATTTTAACTAATTTGCGGGCATCAGGGAGCCGCTATCAATATGCGGGAGACTCCCGGAACTTCCGGGAGACTTGGGATGTCTGAAAATGTATTCTAAATTTACCAAAAAGAAATGTAGGATCAACTGAAACCACATGCAAGCAAAAAGCACTTTCACTGTGTGGCCTTATAATCGTGTTATGAAGTTATATTTCATCTTAACATGACTGTATAAAAGGTGTTTATTGTTTTTGAACTGGTTTTGAGACAGACACACTTGGCGTTGCTCGAGGATCTGACGAGAGAGCGTCTGCAGAGAGTGGCACATGTATGACGACAATGACGAAAGGCTCTAATGGACAAGTTGTGCGGAAAGCCCTTATATGGAGATGGTTTGAGCGTGTTTTATGCAAATGACTAATCTCGTGCACACAGCCACTCATTTAGAGTACTCCAAATTCACTAACATTAGAATGAGATTAAGAACAAATTCATGTGCATATGCATGTGTTGTGAATTGGGCAGAGATTTTTCATGAAAAGTTCAAATATGAAATAATCCATGCAATTATTAGCGAATGAGACCCATTGTGTTTTATCAGCAAAACAAAAATATGAATTTTGACACTTCAGTGACAGTCAGCTGGCAGGAATCATTACAATGTCAGTCGTAGTCCTCCATCCACGAGCAGAACCTGTCCTGTGATGTAAGGGGACTCCAGGAGGAAAAGGACAGCCTGGGCCACCTCTGCAGGTTCCCCAAAACGGTCCAGTGGAATTCTCCTCGTTGCTGCTTCCTTCTCCAGCCCTTCCGTCATGTCCGTCTGAATGAATCCTGAGAGGGGAGAGTGAGATGAATTCTCAGCGGCACTCTTATGACAGATAATATGCAGGTTAATAGGCAAAGTACTAGTAGAAGCAAGAGAAAGGGAGGATAAACAACCTGGAGCCACCAAGTTTACTCGTATATTCCGGGTAGCAACTTCTTTTGCTAGGGAGCGTGTGAATCCTTCCAGTCCAGCTTTACTGGCACTGTACACACACTGACCGGAGTTACCCTTCACACCCACCACAGAGCCTGAGGAAACGCATCATTAACCCTATAAAGCGTACTGTATCATACTTGACAAGAAAATTTCTAAGCACAAACCTGTTATACACAAATCTACCACAAGCCTTCTACCACAAGCAAGTAAAAGGCCTTTAGTATAATTCTACTAACTACTTGTACATGTGTCTTTTTTGCTGTGAAATCTAATACTGATTTTTTTTTTAAGTAAACAAAGGAATAACTTTTATATTGTTAGCAATATTTCAAGATAATCACTTACTGTACTAAAGCAACTTAGGTTTACTTCATTATCCATACTTTATTTTTTTTTTTAGAAATAATCATGTATATTTGACTCATTTTAACATCAGACTTTTGAAAAACATTTGTACATTTCTCAATGCTTATCACTGTATTGCAAAAATTAAATTAAAACTACAGAGCTTTGATCAAAAACTAAGTATTTAAATATCAGACATATTATTGGGAGAAACAGAGTGACGACTTATATATATATATATATATATATATATATATATATATATATATATATATATATATATATATAATTTAAAAAAATTAGATTTCTCTTACTATTATTTTGTCAGGCTTTATGAGGTTAACATTCATATCTTATAGGATGTTTGCACACTGTCTCATTGATGCTAAATAAACATTTCTAACTCTTTATCATGTAAAAAAAGTTTTTAATTACACCCATTAGAAATCCTAATTTACCATATTACATAATGTCAAGAGAAAATAGGACTAATTCACACAGTTACTGACAGAATTTGACAAGTGTAAGAACTACATTATGATGCTGAACTAGCAATACTACTGTATTTCAAATCTGGAGTTTTTGCACCATCTAGTGGTGATAAATGAACCCAAATTGTCCAGCTGCTGATGCAGGGTGAATTTTCCCATTTTCTCCAGACTCCAGCTTACTCTTCGTGACACTGAATTGAAATAACAGATATGAAGATCATATGGTAGTGGAATAAAGAGAAATATGGCTCACCAATGTTGACAATAGCTCCTCCGTGGCTCAGCATGCTCCGTAGAGCACCTCTGCATGTGAGCATTGAGCCCAGTAGGTTAGTGTGCAGAACAGACAGCATGTCTTCAGATTTACTCCTCAGTAACAATGCATCTCTAAATACAAATTAAATCATATATTACAATACAGCAGTCTTTTATTTGTATATAAAAATCCACTATTTTTATTATCATCATTTCTTTTTGGCGACAGAAACTGATCTGTTTATTCAATAACACATAGTACATTGTCTGCATCATTGCTTTATAGACTTTCTGACCTGTTGATGCCAGCCGCGTTAACCAGGTATCCCACAGTGCCACAGTTCTTACTGATGGTCTCAAATGCTCTCTGAACATCTTCTTCTTTAGAAACATCACAACTAAGACTCAAATGTTTTTCTGAAATTAAATATATACAGAACTATAACATATGTTTTAATGCAACTTAAGAATAAGACTTTGTAATTGCATGCATCGCCTATCTGGTTACAAAATAGTTTTGATTGTGCTCTTTGATAGATGAATACTATAAACAACACTTACATTTAAGTAAAAAAAGGCCTGAAGGTGTATGATGTCTACATTGCCAAACTGAAGTGATAGAATTTTCATCAACAAACCACTGCAAGTAATTCAAAATGATACATTGTATTCACTGATTCACCTCCAGGGAGAGATTCAGCAGTAGCTTGTGAAGCCTCCTTGTTCCTGGACAGCACCACAACCCTATGACCCCTCTGTGCCAGCAGCTGAGAAACTGCTCGTCCAATGCCACGAGAACCTCCGAACACTACGGCCAGTCTGGACATCACGACCCTACAACAGAAAAAACAGTGCTGAATGATGACTGCTGGCCAGAAATCAGATATTGATTGAGTAAAGGTGAAAATACAACTGAAAACAGTGACTGCCTTAGTAAAAAGAAATGTTTATAAAGAAACTATGCATTTTTGCTTGACATTGATTGATGTAAATATCTGTACATATATGGTATATGAATATGATAACCACTGAGCACTATATTATTACCATCTCTACAGTAAAAACATCACTTAATGTCATAGTTTTTTGGACATGTAAGTACCGTGGTATTTATAAATGCAATAATTAAAAGTATTTTAAGTATAACTGCCACAGTACTTTTTGTAAGGTAGTAGGCATATCTGTCATAAATTTATTGATACAACAATGGAAATCAGAGATGACTTCACTCAAAAGTCACTAGAAATGAGCAACATCCCTTAGCGCTAATACGACACTTATTGGTTCATTACAGATTGATAATGCAACCAGCCTTTATTTAATACAATATATGGCGACACTGTTAAATGATTGCACAGTTACAGATGGATTTAGACTTTTAGACGACAAGACATCGAACTCACGTTAAATATCGATTTCATAGACTCGTTCTTTCTCATTCAGGTCAAATTCTGTCGCTAAATGTGAAACTTAGGTACAGAATGGGTGCCGCCATATTGACTGCACTGCGCGCGGTCAGCCGATAGGTGGAGCCAAATGCACTGTAAAGAAATCGGTTGTACAAAATCTCAAAACCATAGCAAAACATAGGTGAGATTGAGAAAAATAATTAATTAATTAATGAGTTTAAAATATATAGAATACAAATAACCTGGTCTAAAATATCTACAAAATATAAATAATAATAATTCGTATAATAATAACAATGAAAATAGAAAATAAATATGTAAAATACACACACACACACACACACACACACAAAAATCTAAACTTAAAAAAAAAAATACAACATGCTTTATACATCACAAATGCTGTGCACCAGAATCTGTTAATCCTTTTGTCTGTTCATTTTCAAAAAGTTAAGGCCATGAAAGCGGATAGTGGCCATAGACTCTCTGTAGTGGCTCCATTACCGTGTACCAACCGGTGACGGTTGCTAGGGGGGAATTTTGCGCCAAACATTGACAGACAAACCTAACGGTCATGGGTAGTGACTGACATGTTCTTCACCCTATCATCTGAGACTCGACGTGAGAGCGGACCAATCAAATCGCTCCTCAGTCAGCGTGTGCCGTCTGCACACATGAGACCGCCCATAAGAGAAAATCTTCAAGTGAGCTGTTCTGATGCTGCCAGTGCTCGCTCACTATTCTCAATATAGAAGGTAAGAACTGATTTGGTTTGCCAAATTCTGTCTTTTATCTAAAACATATTGCAGCGCTATGCTTTAACAGACTGTCAGTGTCATTTCGCGGAATGTCAATAAGACTGCTAATTTCTCTTCGCAGTTTTCATTAGCACGCTTTTAGTAGCTCATTATACTTAGTTTGGACAGCGACCCTTTCAAGGCCCCGCTGAATGAGACATTAACTGATGCTGTTGAAACTTTGCAGTGTAATGATGCTTTCATATACATAACATAAAGCAGCATTAAAAATTTTGATTGTAAAGGACTAATATAGTAATTAGTACACTGTCTAAGTCAGTCCAAATCTCAAGTATTGTCTCTGTTTTTGTTCTGGTTTGTTATTTAAACGTATATCTTGTTAGTTTCTATGTTTTACTTCACAATTATTTAATGACAGAGCTTTCATCAGGTTGTTAATCTAATTTATTGCTATCTTGAGGTCCTTCTCTCTCCATCTGTCTGATTCTTTGTTTTATCCCATCTCTTTGGACAATCCCTTACCCCCTTTAAAGTGTGGTGGGTAATTTCTCCTGACATGTCATATTTAATTCATAAGCCCTCGTACAGTGTCTGGCTTTTGCTTTTAGATTGGCATGATTTTTGCATTCGTCCAGGGCTGCATTGCTGTTATGTTTTATTTTCGTCCCACTAGTTTGTCTAAAAATGCATGTCTGCCTTTGCTTCATCTAAGCCAGGTGGCAGTTATAGTGATTCCCAGCATGCAGCTGGATGCTGTGTGAAGAAATATTAACCTTTGACTCATCAGGAGGTGCTCTGCTTGAGTTGGTTTAATAATTCCTGCTGGCACCATGAATGGATGACAGCTGAATGTGACTTTTAAAATACCACACCTATAGAAATATTAGAGGGACACATGTCAATTTGCTCTAGTGCTATCAGACTTATATATTTTACTATGCTACATACTATTAATTTTGAAAAATCCTAGTACTGTTTTACTGATGATCTTATATTCATGTGTTTTGCTTGGGCTCAGCATGAGAAGTCATTTGCTCAGACATGGATAAATATGAGAGGCTGAAGAAGATTGGGGAGGGATCCTTTGGAAAAGCCATCCTGGTCAAGTCAAGGACAGATGGCCGACAATATGTTATCAAGGAGATTGGCATCTCCAGGGTGAGTAGATCCCTTCTCTTTCATAGACTTCTCATGTCAACGGTAATGGGTATTTCAGTCATTATAACCCTGAATACGAGATGTGATATTTGGTGGGATATCTTCCTTTATATATACATGCAGTGTTCTTTTTCTCATCAGATGTCAAACAAAGAAAGACAAGAATCGCGTAAAGAGGTGGCAGTTCTGGCTAACATGAGCCATCCAAACATCGTCCAGTACAAGGAATCCTTTGAAGGTAAAGCCCCTCTCATGGTGCATCCTTATTTAAAAATCTGTGATATTGGAATATGATGCTTTGTTGCTCGGCTTTGCCATTATGTTGACAGGCATGACAAACTGGTGTCTATGAGTGAGCATTCGGTCTTTGGTCTTTAGTTGACCGATCTTGATTAATCTGAGAACATTAGTTCCAGCACAAACTAAAGGTTTGTGTCTGATTGATAGATTGGGGCAGTTTGCATGATCTGGACTCCTCCAAGCTCTTGAATTAAATTACGGAGAGGATGTAATTTAGGTAATGATAGTTTCTGTTCATGAATTCGTGCAGTATCTCTGACATCCGGATGGCAGGCTAATTAATGACATACATCTGGGGCGCAACATGAATGTTAATGGTATTAACATTAGAGGGCAAAATGTTTGCTTAATTCCATTTAAAATTTGCAGTGAAACATAAGAATCTAAATCTGATTACATCAGATACTGTACAGAATGCATTATCATCCCAAAAGTTGGTTGTTTTTTTAAGTTTCTTATGTTCACCAGGTTTTTTAAATCAGAAACACAGTAAAAATAGCAATATTGTGAAATATTATTACAATTTTAAAAAATTGTGTTCTTTTTCTTTTCTTTTTTTAAATATATTGTAAAATTCCTGTGATGGCAAAGCTGAATTGTCAGCATCATTATTCCAGTCTTCAGTGTCACATGATCCTTCAGAAATCGTTCTAATATGCTGATTTGCTTCTCAAGAAACATTTTTTTTCTTATCAATTTTGAAAACCGTGCTGCTTAATATTTTTTTTGTGGAAAGCTTCATGATTTTGCAGGATTCTTTGGTGACTATAAAGTTAAGAAGAACAGCATTTATTTGAAATAAAAAATGTTTAACATTAGAAATGTATTTACTGTCATTTTTGATCAGTTGAATGTGTCCTTGCTGAATAAAATTATGAATTTCTTTAAAAAAAAAAATCTTACTGACCCCAGACTTTTGAATGGTAGTCTTTGTTTAAATGTCAAGAAGCCACCTAGGCTGTGAACTGAAGCATTGTTGTTACTTTGTCATTGAAGAACAGTAATGTTACTCTCTTTTTTTCAGAGAGTGGTTGTTTGTACATAGTAATGGACTACTGTGAGGGAGGAGACCTGTTTAAGAAGATCAATAATCAGAGAGGGACTCTGTTCCCTGAGGAACAGGTAAGAGGAACAAGTTAAAGACATCAAGTTAAGCTCAGCACCCAACAACAGACAGCAAATTATCAAAGCTTTAACTCACTCTTTTGTTCTCATAAAGCACATTTCTACAATGTCACACTGTAAATAAAAATTGAGTACACCTTTAAATAAAACACAAAATAATAGCGTAAATTTTTAATTTATTTAATCATAGCAGAAAAGTTTATTCTTACTTACTAGGTTCGTTGCAGGTTAGCAAAAGTCATCAATTTTAGCCCAAACATTAATCTCGCAGTGTTATCATCAAGGTACTGATTCCTGTTTGTTGTTTTCTGGAAGATTCTTGACTGGTTTGTGCAGATCTGCCTAGCTCTGAAACATGTACATGACCGCAAAATCCTACACAGAGACATCAAGTCACAGGTACACCTGTTTCTCTCTCTCTCCCTTCCTCTCTCTCACACACACAAACACACGTTTCGTACCAACATTTTTATGGAAGTACATCATAATGTACAATATCCTTATACTTCATTTACGTAAATGCCTATACTTGATTTCTGCTTTTGTTTTCTATCAAGAATATTTTTCTGACCAAAGATGGTACCGTACAGCTGGGTGACTTTGGAATCGCTAGAGTTTTGAACAGGCAAGATATTTTTCATTTCAAAACACCACAAGGAATGTGGTGAGAATGACCTTCATAGATACTGTGGTTGTGTGTGCAGCACTGTGGAGTTGGCGAGGACATGTATCGGCACACCTTACTATTTGTCACCAGAGATATGTGAAAATAAACCATACAACAACAAGAGGTAAAGTACTTCCTGTTATGAGCCAGTGAGGTATAGATGGGCAGCACAGTAGTTACAGAATGCCCAGTGACTCTTTTACAGTTTGCTGAATCATTAAAGAGGTGATGTCAGTTTATACGACTTTCTCTGATCCCAGCAGCTACATATTGATCCTATGTCATTTGTTCCTGGACTGTTTGTAATGTGATCAGTCTGAATAGTCTTGGCCACTATTGATGAACACCAACTGTATTAGGCTATGTTCACACTGCAGGCCTTGGTGCTCAATTCTGATTTATTTCTCAGATTATTATTATTTTTTTAAATGTGGCTAATGTCAGATTTGAGTGATTATGGTCCCACATGCATAAAAGAATAATAACAAGACTGTGCACAGCACGCTGTCATATGGATGTAAACATGGAGGACACTAAAATCAGTGTTTAACAAGTTTGTTTATAAGCTGATGTGCTGCAGAAGCCCAAAGCACATTTTAGTATTAGAAATTTTATAGGTTTAAAGGTGGGATAAGTAGATTTTGAAAAACGCTGTTGGACATTGTTGTTATTTGAAATCAACCCAAACAAACCCACACCTCTCTTCATTGCTCCGCCTCCAAAACTCACTCTCCAATCCTAACCACCCTGCTCAGAGTTGGTCTCGAACTCCGGCCCAATCGCTGCTGGCAGGCGAGACAAGTGCACTAACAATGACACTAAACACCACATTCTCTAGTGGTCATCAGTGTGCAGTGGTTTACCTAAACAACTCTCACTAGCCGACCTCTGTTACACACGCAATGCGAGAGTGGATGTCTGTTTATCACAGCTGACGCGCAACAAAATGCTTCACGTAAAATAAAACGCAGATGATGAACGAATGACAAGGAAGCACAAAAAATTAACGCACAGTACACAAGAGTAAATACAAACAAGAGTTCGTTGTTAGTCACCAACAGCACAGCAGCTCCAGACAATCATGACACTCAAACCCAGTGTTACTCACGTGTGAAGCGGAATCAAAGCATCCTCCGCATCTGTTTTCAGGTTTTCCCGTTTAGCTCTCTCTAGCGCTGGAAAGCTTTTCTAATATTAACGCGGATCCTAAAGATCTTGCCCAGTCATAAACCTTCAGTCCAGTGATATTCTTGTGAGCTATATGTATTGTGTCTCATAATCTCTCGTTCTGCAGTGTTTTTTTTTTTTCTTTTCTTTTTGTCAAATCTCCCTCTTGCTCGCTTTGTCTCCTTGACCATCATACGCCCCCTAATGCTGATTGGTTACACGTTTGTTGTTGGTGTCGGCCCGACTTACTTCCAAACAGTGCTTTTGAAAAAAATACTTAATCCACCTTTAAAAGACTTTGTTCACAGTGCACAGAGTTCTTACTTGGTCTTTTATTCTGATCTTTTCAGTTCCATCACATCTTGAATGATATGATAATTCAGACTGAGATGCATTAACTGTATTTCAAATGGATATGGATTGTAAACATCAGATTTCATATGGTTCTTTGCAAAAAAAAAAAAGATTTTGTACAAAGCCATATTGTTTGATATTCAAGATCTCTTTAAGGGATTTTATATGCTGTTTTTTGTATATTGTATATGTTTGCATGCACTCGTGAGAATAATCCACATGTGCTACCCCAAAATTTACCCATTTGTCCTCCTTTTTCCCTATTTGTCTGCTTTCTTTTTTTTTTTGTCTTCTCTCTTTTTTCTCTGTTGTTCTGTTGGGTCCTACCCTAGTGATATCTGGGCCCTGGGATGTGTCCTATATGAAATGTGCACGCTTAAGCATGCAGTAAGTACCTCATGTTCTCAATAGTAGCTTCTGTGTGTGAGAGAGATTTTGTGCTTATTTTTTGATGTGAATGATAAAACAGAACCAGTCGTATCATATATGTATAATCTGTCTCAGAATGTAGGTCTCGTCTTTCTCTCCCTCTTCCTTTCTCACTTACCTTCTTTCATTATTTATACTATGAATATTCTGAGGAGACTAATATTTTACAGTGGAGAGTGTAGATTGACTCTTTCCAGCTGAAGAGAAATTCCACTGTTGATTCATTTCAAAGTCTTTTTTTCCTGTATTCTTTGATATAATTGTAGGTTTCTGTTATTTATAACTTGAATGAATATGGTATTATCGTTTTATTTTGATAGTAGTGCCAATCATATAATGTCTTTCACTCAGTTTGAGGCCGGAAATATGAAGAACCTGGTGCTGAAAATCATCCGTGGTTCGTACCCGGCCGTTTCCGTGCATTACTCCCAAGATTTGCGCTCTCTCCTGGCCCAGCTGTTCAAGCGCAACCCTCGGGAGAGACCCTCCGTCTCAGCCATTTTGGGCAAGCCTTTTCTTGCTCGCAGGATTCACAAGTTTCTCAGCCCTCAGGTGACACATGCACACAAACCGACTTGATTATCAGTGTGATGAATCACATAAGTCAGTCTGTGCATTGTGACTCAGATATAACTCAGATGTTATATAACACTCAGGTCTATTTCCAGACCCACTTCAGCATGTATTGCAGAATTTGTTTGTTTATTATGTCCCTTTGTATGTTGCAGCTTATTGCTCAGGAATTCAGCCACTCACTTCACCTTAATCAGCCTAAAATGAGTGTGGCCCAGGGAGCACCAGGTAAACACATTCATTAATAACTAATCATTGTGTTCAAGTGTGCAGAAAAGATTGTCACTCAAAATATCCACCAGATTCAGGTTGCATATGCACATTAATTCATTGTTACAATCTGTCTAATGTTGTTAAAGGTGCAATAGGTGATTCTCTACAGAAACATTTTTTGTTATACTGGTTGAAAGTCTCCTCATATCCTGATAGCAATCACTATGTTAAACGGTCAAAATGTATTTTTATAAATAGAGTATATCGTCTGTGGAAGGCGTAGGACCATAAAATGTAAATCCTATCATTATATTTGGTCCAAATTAAATAATACAATGTCCTACCTGCCTGTCAACGTATGTTTTTACATACCCTCACACACCCTGTTCGCACAGAGATCATGTGTCACCAGCGCGTTTTATGCAATGGCAGAGTTTATACAGACAGACCTGAGACCTCAGTCATGGAGCACCACAAAGAAACAGCAGCAGCCACTTTTTAAAGGTCCTGTTCTTCGTGATCCCATGTTTCAAACTTTAGTTAGTGTGTAATGTTGTTAGAGTATAAATAAAATCTGTAAAATTTTAAAGCTCAAAGTTCAATGCCAAGCGAGATATTTTATTTAACAGAAGTCGCCTACATCGAACGGCCAGTTTGGACTACATCCCTCTACTTCCTTCTTTAATGACGTTACTAAAACAGTTTTTTGACTAACCTCCGCCCACAGGAATACACAAGAGTTGCGTTTGTAGAGTGTTTTTGTCGCCATGTCGTCGAAACGCTGTTATTTTCATCCCGCAGTCCAATCACCGGGTCTGATTCCGGCTCAAATTGATAGGGTAAAATTAAAGACATGTTTACAATAACACTGAGCGTGTGCATCTCCACGTTATGGTAAGAGGCGTGACCTTTCCGGGCAAGGTTCGCTAAGCTGCTGTCGAATCACAACACAGGAACCGCTGGCACAATCAGAACTCGTTACGTATTTCTGAAGGAGGGACTTCATAGAACAAGGAAGTCATCAGCCCGTTTTTATGACAGTGGAAACAGCGGTATACAGATAAGTAAATTATGTGAAAAATACTGTGTTTTTTTTACACGCGAAACATGAACACATGTTATATTGCACACTATAAACACAATCAAAGCTTCAAAAAACCACGAAAAACAGGACCTTTAAACAATGAGCTTATGCTGCATTCACGCCATAACTACCATAAATTAACAGATGGCAACCCGTGACGTTCTAACCGGTTCAGATGTTCAGTCAGACTCGGAATTATGCATATCCATGTCAACAGCATCAGCACTGAAAATAATCTGCAGCAGTCAGGTACAAGCTCTCTTAAGTTGTTAACATTCATTATTATTGTAATGCTATGTGCTTTGAGACATGAGGTAGTTTAATGCCGTCTCTTGTGATGCTTTGCCAAGAGCAGCTATGTGTGTGCATTCATGTGTTTTGGAGGAGGCGTGGCTTTGGACAGCGATTTGCAGGGAGGGTGGGATTGTATGCTTTCAATGCTGGCATTTCTCAGATCACCTATTGTAATTATTTATATGTATTATAATAAAAATTTAATATATTTGTTTTCTATTTGAAAATATTTTAAGATTTATTCCTGTGATGGCAAAGCTGAATTTTTAGCAGGCATTACTACAGGCTTTAGTTTCACATGATCCTTCAGGAAAATATGTTGATTATATCAGAATAATAAATTTATCTTTTGTATATGTGTGGTTTGAGTTGTTTCTAAATATTATCTTAAAGGTGCCCTAGATTGTTTTTTTTACAAGATGTAATATAAGTCCTAGGTGTCCCCTGAATGTGTCTGTGAAGTTTCAGCTCAAAATACCCCATAGATGTTTTTTAAATTAATTTTTTTAACTGCCTATTTTGGGGCATCATTAACTATGCACTGATTTTTTCAGTACGGCCCCTTTAAGAGATGCGCTCCCTCTGCCCCACGAGCTCTCGACTATATATACATCACATAAACAAAGTTCACACAGCTAATATAACCCTCAAATGGATCTTTACAAGATGTTCGTCATGCATGCTGTATGCATGCTTCGAATTATGTGAGTAAAGTATTTATTTAGATGGTTACTTTTGATTCTGTGTGAGTTTGAGGCTATGCTCTGTGGCTAAAGCTAACATTACACACTGTTGGAGAGATTTATAAAGAATGAAGTTGTGTTTATGCATTATACAGACTGCACGTGTTTAAAAATGAAAATAGCAACGACTCGTCTCAGTGAATACAGTAAGAAACGATGGGAACTTTAACCAGTTTTTAACAGTATATTAGCAACATGCTAATGAAACATTTAGAAAGACAATTTACACACATCACTAAAAATATCATGATATCATGGATCATGTCAGTTATTATTGCTCCATCTGCCATTTTTCGCTGTTGTTCTTGCTTGCTTACCTTGTCTGTGCACAGATCCAGCCGTTAATACTGCCTTTCCTTGTCTAATGCGTCGAATGGGCTGGCATTATGCAAATATTGGGGTCATACATATTAATGATCCCGACTGTTACGTAACAGTCGGTGTTATGTTGAGATCCGAGTGTTTTCCGGAAGTCTTTTAAACAAATGAGATTTACATAAGAAGGAGGAAACAATGGGGTTTGAAACTCAATGTATGTATTTTCCATGTACTGAACTCTTGTTATTCAACTATGCCGAGGTAAATTCAAATTCTGATTCTAGGGCACCTTTAAATTTTGAAGAAAAAAAAAAAGACATTTATTTATGAGTTATGTTTTCACGGACAGGTTTAAAAGTGCAATTGGTGATTTCTGAAAAATACTGTTGAAAGTGGATTGGACCGAGCGCCACAACAAACTTGTAGCCAATCAGCATTAGGGGGTGTGTACACTCATGATGGGGGAGGAGAGTGAGCAAGAGGGAAATTTAAAGAAAGACTGTAGAAAGAGACATGGCTGAGAGACATTACAAAAGAAAAAATGTCAGTGGAATATCACTGGAAAAAGAAGGGTTATGATCAGGCAAGAGCTTTAGAAACCGTGTTAATATTAGAAAAGATTTTCAACTCTGTAGAGACCGAAGCTGGAAAGCCTGAAAACTAACTCAGAGGTTGCGATGTTTCTGCTACATGCGTGAGTAACATGGTTTCGAGTGTGTGCTGCTGGCGACTTGCTTGTATACTCATGTACTGTATGTTAATTTTTTGTTCTTCCTTGTCATTCATTCGTCATTTTTGCTTTATTTTTCGGAAAAGATTAATTTGCTTCCCTTCTGCTATGATAAAGAGATATCCACTCTTGCATTTTGGGGGCAGAGCAATGAAGAGAGGGGTGTTTTTGTTTGGGTTGATTTAAAAAAATCAACAGTGTTCAGTGATTCTCAGAAATTACTTACTGCACCTTTAATGATTAATCATTGAGCAGTAATGACTTATTGAGATGTGTATATTGTTAAATCATTTACTTGATCTCCAAATACCAAAAAACCCAATACTGATATTTTCTTTCTCTTCACTCCCCAGCTAAACGCCCTGCCCCAGGCCCAATCCCCATTTCCCCAGCTCAGAAAATCACCAAGCCAGCAGCAAAATATGGAGTGCCTTTAACAGTCCGGAGACCATCTGAAGCTGTCAGGAAGGTCCCAGATGCAGCAATGAAACCAATCAAACTCAAGCAGGTAAGAGCCATGGGAAATATTTCATTGGCTAATCCACTCTCATGTTTTGCCCATGCATTACCATCCAGTATGTCTGAATATTAGGAGGGGCATTTAGGATCATTGTGTATCACTCAGACATTTGTTGATGTTGTCCCGATGTGTGCTATTTATGAGAGTGAGAGACCTATTGATCCTCGCCCCCGGTGTCATGTGTTGTCCAGGCTCCCCCTCCTGCAGCAGCTCAGAGAAGAGTGAGTCGAGTGGAGGAGGAGAGGAGGAAGCATGAGGTACATCAGAGAGAGCACCCCCTATCTACAGCCCCTTATACTAACATCCAGCCTTGATCCTCCTTATTAACCCACCTAGCCCTGTACATGTACACTCTGTCCTTTAGCAAAATATCTTTTTTCCCCTATAAGCCTTAGACAGTTTTACCCTTACCCTTAATAAGTCCAATTTATTAGTCTACTCCACTGGTTAAAGATCTGAGCTGCTAACTCAAAGGTTGTAAGTTCAAATCCTGCAAGGGGCAATATGTCAATTATCAGTATTCTGCCTTTGAGCAGTTATCCACAGGTTGGTCCATAGCCACGGGAAAATATCAGGGGGGTGCGACTTGATGTTGTGGGCAGTGCTGCGGTGGGGGTAAATCCTGATATTAAACAGCCCAAAGAGCACTTACAGATAAACATACAAAATATGTGGATTTACATACAAATGTATGAGGACACTTATATTATAGTTATATGAGAACGTTTAGAACTCATGATTAAATAAATGGCTTTGGAAATACATTTCTCAAAATCACAAACCACATTTGACAAAATATAAAAATGAAATAATCTTTAGAGTAATTTTATGAATAAAGGTGGAAAATTAAAAATATGCTGAAAAATAAAACTTTATAATTCAAGTCGTGCCATCTTAAAGGTGCCCTAGAATCAAAAATTGAATTTACCTTGGCATAGTTGAATAACAAGAGTTCAGTACATGAAAAAAAGACATACATTGAGTTTCAAACTCCATTGCTTCCTCCTTCTTATGTAAATCTCATTTGTTTAAAAGACTTCCGAAGAACAGGCGAGTCTCAACATAACACCGACTGTTACGTAACAGTCGGGATCATTAATGTGTATGACCCCAATATTTGCATATTCCAGCTCATGTTCAAGGCATTACACAGGGCAGTCAGTATTAACGTCTGGATCTGTGCACAACTGAATCATCAGACTAGGTAAGCAAGCAAGAACAATAGCGAAAAATGGCAGATGGAGCAATAATAACTGACATGATCCATGACTGCATGATACTTTTAGTGATATTTGTATCACTAAATCTTTCTAAATGTTTCGTTAGCATGTTGCTAATGTACTGTTAAATGTGGTTAAAGTTACCATCGTTTCTTACTGTATTCACGGAGACAAGAGCCGTCGTTATTCTCATTATTAAACACTTGCAGTCTGTATAATTCATAAACACAACTTCATTCTTTATAAATCTCTCCAACAGTGTAGCATTAGCCGTTAGCCACAGAGCACTATCAAACTCTTTTAGAATCAAATGTAAACATCCAAATAAATACTATACTTACGCGATTAGACATGTTGCATGACGAACACTTTGTAAAGATCCATTTTGAGGGTTATATTAGCTGTGTGAACTTTGTTTATGGTGTTCAAGGCAAGCGCGAGCTCTTGGGGAGTGGAGCACGAGATTTAAAGGGGTCACGTACCCTGAATCGGCCCATTTATAATGATGCCCCAAAATAGGCAGTTAAAAAAAATTATTAAAAAAAAAACTTTGGGGTATTTTGAGCTGAAACTTCAGACACATTCAGGGGACACTTAAGACTTATATTACATCTTTTGAAAACATGTTCTTGGGCACCTTTTAAAGTTACCATCGTTTCTTACTGTATTCACGGAGACAAGAGCCGTCGCTATTTTCATTTTTAAACACTTGCAGTCTGTGTAATTCATAAACACAACTTCATTCTTTATAAATCTCTCCAACAGTGTGTAATGTTAGCTTTAGCCACGGAGCACTATCAAACTCATTCAGAATCAAATGTAAACATCCAAATAAATACTATACTCACATGATCCGAATCATGCAGCATGCATGATGAACATCTTGTAAAGATCAATTTGAGGGTTATATTAGCTGTGTGAACTTTATGCACTGTATTATAGTCGAGAGCTCGGGGGGCAGGGAGCGCGAGATTTAAAGGGGCCGCACAGCCTGAATCGGTGCATAGTTAATGATGCCTCAAAATAGGCAGTTAAAAAAATTAATTAAAAAACATATATGGTGTATTTTGAGCTGAAACTTCACAGACACATTCAGGGGACACCTTATGCTGTGTTCACACCAGACGCGACTTGCGCGAATAAATCGCGCTATTCGCGCGTAGTTGGACGCTTGAACATTTTGAGTTTACTCGCTTCATTCGCGCGTGAAAATCCCTTCACAACAGACGCGAATTCGCGTCATGGGAGGGGCTCTCCCGCTCCGTTATGTGTGTCCCAGACTCTCCCACTGCTTTCTGCACACTTCCTCTGAATAAACACAACTTGTCAGTGGGGAAATAATTGTAAATTACAGCGAATAAGCTCAATTGGTCGTCTTTAGTTGGCTTGTAGTCTTAATATGTATGTGTATATATACAGGGCTTGACATTAACACCCGCCAACCCGCCAAATGCGGGTAGATTTCAGCTGTGGCGGGTAAGACAGCCACTCCCACTAGCCACTTTGGCGGGTTGAATATAATTTCAGTTTACAGCCAAATGATCGTCGAAGATCGTCGTAGCACAACATTACAATCCAATCACACAATTCGTTATTTATGTGCAGTTAGTGAAGGAGGGATAGGCGGAATTGCGCTGAATGACACACAACAGAAGCGCTCTCTCGCGTGCGCGCTCTCTCTGTTGCGCACGCGATCAGTTCTCCTCGCGCCTGAATAGTCAAATACATGTGCACACAGATGTCTAAATGTCCATCGTGTGGAGTATCTCGTGCGAATACAGTGGGTTATGGCTTAAGTGGACGTAAACAGGTGGGTAATAACGTCCATGCATTCAGCAGCCCAATTAAATAGGCCTACCTGTCTGTCATTAATGTTAATCAAACAACAAAAGATGTCAAATAAATGTAGGCTAGGCTATATGTTAAATGAACCTACTGTATCTGAAAAAAGATTATTTTAAATTTACTATTGTTTTTGTAATTTGCTTCTTTGTTCTTTTATATAGCCTAACACAAATAACTTATCAAATTTCTCATATTAGCCCATGTTCATATTGTCCACCTCTTGCCCACCTGTACATACCAGCTGATATACAATGTAGTCTTGATTTGGGTGGTCAATCTGCATTTAAAAGTTTGAAAGGGTTTTAAATCTTCTAAATCAAGTAAAATTACTCAAAATAAAGTAATTTAAGCATAACAAAGTCAACTTTAATCATATAAAATGTAATTTACCAACATTAAAACTGCGGCCAGTGAAAATGCTGAGTGGCTAGTAACTTTGGAAAACCACTAGCCACAGTGGCTGGTGAGCAAAAAAGTTAATGTCAAGCCCTGTATATATATGTATGTATATATATGTATGTATGTATGTGTATATATATATATATATAATATATATATATATATATATATAGCTCAAATTGAGTAAAGACCGTTTTTTACAACTTATCAGATTGTCCGACCTCCTCACTCACTTTCTTTCAAACACGATCCTTTTTATTTCTGTTTCTATAAATGTATGAAGATGTAGCGACGATGATTTTGTCCTCCATTGTTGTTTCGAATTTCTGCCTCAGCTCGCTACCTCACGTCACTACTAGAGCAAGCTCCTGATTGGTTAACGCGGCGCGGAAATTCGCCAAAGTTCAGATTTTTCAACTTGCGCGATTCACGCGAATCGCTCAATTCGCGTCGCGTCATTCGCGCGCTTCATTCGCACGAATTGCGCGAATCGCGCCGCAGGATGTCAATTCGCGTCTTTGCATTGACTTAACATGTAAATCACTCGTGCTTACCGCTTCATTCGCGTCCGGTGTGAACGCACCATTAGACTTATATTACATCTTGTGAAAGAACGTTCTAGGGCACCTTTAAATTCCAGTGCATTTAAACAACTGTCAGCAGGAGGTGCTGCAGCACCCTCAGCACCCCTAGTTCCTGTGGCCATGGGTTGGTCCAGCAGTGTGTGCTTATAGTTGCTTTGGATGAAATTGTCAGCTAAATGAATATTTGTAATTATTTAAATAAAATTAGAAGGATTCGATTTAGGTTTAGTTATCCCCTATTGCTGTATTTTTACCATCTAATATTCTAAACAAACACATTCTGATGTTTTTATCTTATTTGAAACACTTTTTTTTTTTTTTTAATCTTTTTCCGCACTTTCTCCCTTTTTGTTGGTGTCCTCCTGCTTCTCTCCAAGTGCCGTCATCCATATGGTGGGCATCTACATTTCTGTTTCCTTTTCATCCCTTACTTTATTAATTTCTTCACCAATACAGTTTTCATACTGTAAATGTGTTTAGACCCAAGGTGTGCTAAACAGTTAGTAAATGTTCAACAAATGATCCATTTTTGGAACAAATGTTCTTTAAATATTCTTTGACTATGTAAAAGTGAAGTATCTTTTACATACAGTACAGTCCAAAAGTTTGGAACCACTAAGATTTTTAATGTTTTTAAAAGAGGTTTCATCTGCTCACCAAGGCTACATTTATTTAATTAAAAATACAGTAAAAACAGTAATGTTGTGAAATATTATTACAATTTAAAATAACTGTGTACTATTTAAATATATTTGACAAAGTAATTTATTCCTGTGATGCAAAGCTGAATTTTCAGCATCGTTACTCCAGTCTTCAGTGTCACATGATCCTTCAGAAATCATTCTAATATGCTGATTTGCTGCTCAATAAACATTTATGATTATTTTCAATGTTGAAAACAGTTGTGTACTTTTTTTTTCAGGATTCCCTGATGAATAGAAAGTTCAAAAGAACAGCATTTATCTGAAATACAAAGCTTCTGTAGCATTATACACTACCGTTCAAAAGTTTGGGGTCAGTAAGAATTTTTATTTTTATTTTTTTGAAAAGAAATGAAAGAAATGAATACTTTTATTCAGCAAGGATGCATTAAATCAATCAAAAGTGGCAGTAAAGACATTTATAATGTTACAAAAGATTAGATTTCAGATAAACACTGTTCTTTTGAACTTTCTATTCATCAAATAATCCTGAAAAAAAATATTGTACACAAATATTTTGTACAATTGTACACATTAAATGTTTCTTGAGCAGCAGATCAGCATATTAGAATGATTTCTGAAGGATCATGTGACACTGAAGACTGGAGTAATGATGCTGAAAATTCAGCTTTGCCATCACAGGAATAAATTACTTTGTGAAATATATTCAAATAGAAAACAGTTATTTTAAATTGTAATAATATTTCACAATATTACTGTTTTTTACTGTACTTTTAATTAAATAAATGTAGCCTTGGTGAGCAGACGAAACTTCTTTTAAAAACATTAAAAATCTTAGTGGTTCCAAACTTTTGGACTGTACTGTATATGGTAATTTGACTGTTCCTGCCTCTTTTGTCACATGGATGGAGTTACAAACAAATATTTACAACAGCTATATCTCATACTGTTTGTGGTGTTTGACTCATGTCTAAAAGCTTCTTGATCATGTTCTGTTTCAGGAAGGAGTTAGGAAGAAACGGATGGAGATGATGGAGAGGGAAAGAAAACAAAGAGAACAGGTGAGCCTTTAATGACATCATGGCATGATGTCATGCCACATGTTTTTTACTGTACTGTATGTAAAAGTGATGTCTTTACACTGTTACAAGGGATTTTTATTTCAAATAATTTTATTTAAGAATCCTGAAAAAACAAAATCAAGTTGCCATCAAACAAATTGCATTTCAAAATATATCAAAATCGAAAGCCATTATTTTAAATAATATATTTTACAATAATAATTTCATTACTGTTATTAATTTTTGATTAAACACAGCTGTGGTAGGCATAAGAGACTTATTTCAAAAACAAAACATTTTATCAAACCCAAACTTTTGAAAGATAGTGTATATATATTGATATTTTGATTTAAAGTAACTCATGTCATATGTTTCTTAAACTCTAAACGCTATTTTGATATTAAAAAAAAGTTAACATTGTAAGTTTTGGAACCGTAGCATTACTGATTGAAAGAGTTCACATCAAGTTCAGCAGATGGCTGCTCTGGTTTTGTTAGATGGATGGATGGATGCTATTTGTAATATGTCTCTTGGGTAGAAAGACATTTAAAAGCCTCTTGATTGAGTTAGTGACCCTCAGTAATTGTGTTTCTCTCTGTAGATGTTGTTATTGAAGGCTGCTCAGATGAAGAGATTTGAGAGGGAAAAGGTGAAATGATCACTGGCCAAATGGTTATTTAAAATAAATTGATGTTGGTTTGATTTGTTTGTGTTAAAACTTTGACCTTTTTCATCTCAGCTGAACCGAATCAACCGGGCTCGGGAGCAGGGCTGGAGACATGTGCTCAGTTCTAGTGGAGGCAGCAGTCCTGAGCGGAAGGTACAATGGTCTTCCTTGTCTGCCATGGATCAGTCGATAAAAGCTGCAAATATAGTGGTCACTCTTGCTGGTTTTTTTTTCTTTTTTGTTTTTTTTATAAAAAAAGACAAACATCTCAAGGCACAGTACAAGCACTAAAATATTACAGAGTTAAGCAAGTGAGAGGAAAAAAAAAACAAAAAATGAACAAGAAAAGTAAATGCTCACATACATATTAACAATCACAGTATAATATACGCATATACACATATGCTGTTTCTCTTTCTATGATTTTTTTGCACAGTTTTTTGGAGGTGGAGGCATTGGAGCACCACATTCCCCTGGAATAGGCCCCTCACCTGTGCCGGGTCCCACCCATGCATCACCTTATCACTTTGGCCCCACCCCTATTCCGACTCCTGTTCCTGCTCCTTCTTTAGCTCCAAGCAGAGCACCATATGACCACATCCACCCAGCAGCTGAAAAAACATCCAAACCTACACCTAAAGATGGTGCTGGAGAAGGAGCCAAGTCTTCAGGAGACAATGGCAGGTGAATGATATGAATGATACTGTTTTTGTAATTTTTTTTCTCTCTTTGAAGGATTAATTTAATGTGCAACAATATTCATTATGTCATTAAAGGACTGCTACAGACTCAGGGACACTGAATGGTCATGCTGGCATTCCTGTTAAGGATGTTGTCAGAAAAGAACCACGTAAAGCAAGTTTCCACAATGAGCAGATTTCCAAGAACGACTATGCCAATAGGTCAGTTGCTTCTCATCAGTGATGTCTGTCAGATATTCAGCTTGCCTTCGCATCTGTCAAATAGAGTTGAAATTAGGGATGGGCGATATGACCTTTATTATAAATGATTTCCTTCTGTAAAATAACAGATTATGTTATGTTTAAGTTGTGTTCCAGTGACTGTGCTGAAAAACATCACACAACAACAATTACACAATAATAATTAAAATCAATTACAAGTTTAAAAAGTAAACAGATTGTGTATTACAAATTACAACAGAATACAACTGCATATAAATCCTGATAAAGTAACAAACATGTTAAAGTAACCTGATAAAGTAAAGAAGTACAGTGTGAAAGTCAATAACACACAAATGTACATATAATACGTGCTACCACCAATTAGGTAGTTAAATTTTCAACACTCTTGACCCATGGAACAAATTGTAAAAATAGTGCAAAAACTGTATCAAAAAGTAATGATCTCAACTATGTCTTCAGATAGTTTACAAAATACAGCTGTGACGCAGCTCGCCATGTACGCGCTTCGGATGAGTACACACAGATCTCCTCACAGTGCGCACGACTTCTTTTGCGTCTTACGGCTGAATGTTTAAATTGGTAAGGATTAAATGAGTTTAGTTTAAACACAGATAGCAGCGTGAGATGTCCAGGTCTCACCTGCGCAATCAACACCCGGGTGATGACGGCGTAAATGACTGCTCATAGAGCTTACGGCTCTTGCATTGAACATTTGTTTAGTGATTACGGTAGTTTGCTCCGCATCTGATTTTCTGTAACCAAACCGGTTCCAAATTGTGGAGGTAGCTCCTCACTTTACAACAAGCTCCTCCTCAGCCTCACATCCGCCTTCGGCCATGCTTGTTTTCACTCCGCACATGAACAGTGAATCGATTGCGCACGAAACTACGTCATCAACTACACTTATCGTTATTATCGCGAGGAGACAAATTTTTATCGTGAGGAGAATTTTCAACGGTATATCACAAACGATAAGATATCGCCCATCCCTAGTTGAAATCACTACTTTTATCTTGTCTCTAGGTTTCGAGGTCAGCTGGCGGCAGAGAGGCATAAGCAGGTGGAAGAGTTTCTACAGCGGAAAAGAGAAGCCATGCTGAATAAAGTCCGTGCAGAAGGACAGCTGGTACGAGTCTTTTACCTCAGCCTCTTCTGGTTAAAGGAATGATCTACAGTACAGTCCAAAAGTTTGGAACCACTAAGATTTTTAATGTTTTTAAAAGAAGTTTCGTCTGCTCACCAAGGCTACATTTATTTAATTAAAAATACAGTAAAAACAGTAATATTGTGAAATATTATTACAATTTAAAATAACTGTTTTCTATTTGAATATATTTCACAAAGAAATTTATTCCTGTGATGGCAAAGCTGAATTTTCAGCATCATTACTCCAGTCTTCAGTGTCACATGATCCTTCAGAAATCATTCTAATATGCTGATCTGCTGCTCAAGAAACATTTAATGTGTACAATTGTACAAAATATTTGTGTACAATATTTTTTTTCAGGATTATTTGATGAATAGAAAGTTCAAAAGAACAGTGTTTATCTGAAATCTAATCTTTTGTAACATTATAAATGTCTTTACTGCCACTTTTGATTGATTTAATGCATCCTTGCTGAATAAAAGTATTCATTTCTTTAATTTCTTTTCAAAAAAATAAAAATAAAAATTCTTACTGACCCCAAACTTTTGAACGGTAGTGTATAATGCTACAGAAGCTTTGTATTTCAGATAAATGCTGTTCTTTTGAACTTTCTATTCATCAAGGAATCCTGAAAAAAAAAAAAGTACACAACTGTTTTCAACATTGAAAATAATCATAAATGTTTATTGAGCAGCAAATCAGCATATTAGAATGATTTCTGAAGGATCATGTGACACTGAAGACTGGAGTAACGATGCTGAAAATTCAGCTTTGCATCACAGGAATAAATTACTTTGTCAAATATATTTAAATAGTACACAGTTATTTTAAATTGTAATAATATTTCACAATATTACTGTTTTTTACTGTATTTTTAATTAAATAAATGTAGCCTTGGTGAGCAGATGAAACCTCTTTTAAAAACATTAAAAATCTTAGTGGTTCCAAACTTTTGGACTGTACTGTAGGTTCAGTACTTTATCAACACTGTTTGTGACAGAATGTCAATTTCCACTGAAACAATTTTGACTCGTCCCTCAGTTTTAAAATTGGCTTGAAATTGATATTCACCCTATCTATTTTCTAAATGCGTCTTATTTAACTTATTGTGAACGATTCATTAATGTGTAATTTTTTTTTTTTTTTTTTTACTTCACAGTTTTTAATCAAAATGCCATAACCTAATATTAGTATATATATATATAGTGCTCAGCGTAAATGAGTACACCCCCTTTGAAAAGTAACATTTTAAACAATATCTCAATGAACACAAAAACAATTTCCAAAATGTTGACAAGACTAAGTTTTATATAACATCTATTTAACTTATAACATGAAAGTAAGGTTAAAAATTTAACTTACAGAACAAAATTTTCAGTTTTATGCAAAAATGAGTACACCCCACTGAAAGACTCTGGAGCAAAGCTAAATTTTAGACTACAAATGTCTAATTTAACAAGAATTCAACCACAGGTGAGTCTAATTATTCATTACACAGGTGTCCAGCAGACAGTTGACTATAAAAGGGTATTAAAACCCCTTCTCATTTCATGCTGTCAGCAATGGCACAACATGGAAGAGAAATGTCACAAGACCTGAGAAAGAAAATAATTTCTTTACACCAGAAAGGTGAAGGCTACAAGAAGATCAGCAAAGCTTTACTTATCAGTCAGAAAACTGTATTAAAGGTGGTACAAAAATTTGAAAAAGATGGAACTGCAACCATCTCACAGTGACGTCCAGGTTGTCCACGGAAGTTAACACCTCGACAGAGCATCTTCTGATGAGAAGGGCTGAAGAAAATCAGCATGCAAGTTCACTGCAGTTATCTAAAGAAGTAGAAACCCAAACTGGGGTGACTATTTCCTGTGACACAATACGGCGTACACTGCAGAGGAATGGCATGCATGGGTGCAGTCCACGAGAGAAGCCTCTCCTAAAGCCCAGGCACAAAAAAGCCCGCCTAGAGTTTGCCAGGGCCCATGCTGACAAAGATGAAGACTACTGGGACTCTACACTCTGGAGTGATGAGACCAAGATAAACGTTTTTAGAACTGATGGCTTCAAAACTGTATGGCGTCGCAAAGGTGAGGAATACAAAGAAAAATACATGGTGCCTTCAGTGAAACATGGTGGTGGCAGTGTCCTTATGTGGGGCTGCATGAGTGCTGCTGGTGTCGGGGAGCTGCATTTCATTGATGGCATCATGAATTCACAGATGTACTGCTCTATACTGAAAGAGAAGATGCTACCATCACTCCGTGCCCTTGGTCGTCGTGCGCTTTTCCAACGTGACAATGACCCTAAACACACATCTAAGGCCACTGTTGCATTTCTGAAGAAGAACAGGGTGAAAATGATTCAGTGGCTCCTGATCTAAACCCAATCTAACACCTATGGGGAATTCTGAAGAGACAAGTTGAGCATCACTCTCCATCCAGCATCCAGTCTCTGAAAGAGGGCATTCTTGAAAAATGGAAAAGGTAGATGTTGCAAAATGTCGCTAACTTGTTCATTCCATGCCTAGAAGACTTGGTGCTGTTATTAAAAATCATGGAGGTCATACAAAGTACTAGATGTAGTTTTTGTTGTAGGGTGTACTCATTTTTGCATCACCCTAATTTGAGTAAAACTGAAAAATGTGTAATCTAATTTATATTATTTACCTTACTTTCATGTTCTAAGTTAAACAGATGTTATATTAAAGTTAGTCTGGAAATTGTTTTTGTGTTCTTTTCAAAGGGGGTGTACTCATTTACGCTGAGCCCTGTAATGTATATTAATTCAATGGGGGAATATTTGGTCCTGATAAAGCCAAATGTCTTATGTTACCAGTAAAAAGTGGCCTACATTATTTTAAATGTATCTAGTCAGTGACAGAGTGCTAAAATAACGCTGTTTTTCAGTGTTGGAGTCATGAATATTTTTATTCTGGTGTCACTATTGTCCTGTGCATTGGGTTACCAGCACCAAGTCCAAGCCTATTCATTTCCACCCCCAATGTAACACCAAATTTAGCATTTCACATCAACAGTTCATTTTTTCTTATCTCTTTACCATATGTCTTGGAGTATCACAATAATATTGTATCGTGAGTTCAGTATCGTGATAAGTATCGATTGGTGACATGAGGGTATCGTTACTAAAAAAAACAGACTTCTCTCTGATGACGTGACACTTCACCAATCGTTTAGGCCCTGTTTTACACTAGTGCATTTTTGTTTTAAAATGCATAACTTTTGCTATGGTTACTCCTGTCGTTTACACTTCTCTGGTGTTTTCAACCCTCGAAAGCAGAGACTTTCGAAAATACTGCAGAGTTTTAGTTTGAAAACGCCAGGTTGCATTTCAGTATAAACAGACTAAAACTGAGACTTTTGAAAACGATGACGTGGCTGCCCACATTCGCTCTGTGTATCCTTGACGACCATGTAACCGATAACATGGAGACTGAACTGCAATCTTTGCTGGCTTTTTGTTGTCATTTTTAGCAGCCATTGTCCAGTTAAACTCTGCATTTTTTTTTTTTAATACTGCAGCTACCTACATGGGCAAGAGGCAACTGTTTACACTTCTGCTTGTATGCCCAGTGTGCATGAATGGTCATGTGACATGGTTTTTGGTCGTGTATTATAGATGGAGACTGTTTCTGAAAAAACGGCATTTTAAAATTAAAACGCACTAGTGTATACGGGGCCTTAGTCCGCTTATACCCGCCCCGTTTTTTGAAATGGACTACAAGTTCGCATTCAGATCCATCCAATCAACACGTGATTGATAGAACCAAGTTCCCACCCTACTCCTTTCGATAATCCATTTCACTTTGAAATACATCACTATATGAAAGAAATTGTCCATCAATCCTTCTGTTAGATCACAAAAATTGTAAATGGCTTATAACTGACAATGTAAATACATAATGTCAGGCTATAAACATAAGTATAGCAATGAGACTTTTGTACATGTTAACAAAGAATAATGTGTTGAAATTGCTTAGCAGCTCTGTGTAAATTTATATTTAACCAGGTAATGCTGGTAAACCCAGTGGCTTTTGCATAATACATGCGCAGAGACCAGAAAGTGGCACAGGTATTGCATTGCTTACACATAACCAGATGTTCATCCACTTACATATTCCTACCTCAAAAAGAATGATAAATGAGTTTTTCAATTTTTGCTCTGTACAAAAAAAAAAAAAAAAAAAAAAAAAACCTGACAATTTTTTTTTTAAAGCCAAAGTTGTTTTTTGTTGACGTAATGAACCTGAAGTATCTCTTTAACCCCTAGTTTAGTGGCATTGTCTTGGGAAATGAAATTTTGAAGATCGTGATTACTTCAGAGTGTTTGGGTGTTGAAGTCAGTGATGGGATTGATATTACATTAAATTATGTGGCTTTTGTAATATCGGTTTAACCAATGGGTGAATAGGGGGCTCGACAAAACCTGGCTGCCATCTTTGCAAGCTGGACAAACTCCTCCCGATGCAGGAGACCACAAGTGAACAAAGAGGAGGAGGTAGGAGTCCTGTCTGGGACCAAACAACGCTCCTCACTCATCACATCACTTGAACCCCTCATTGCTTGGTTCCTTTCTTTTAAGTTGTATGTGTCTACCTGAAGTTGCTGCAGCTGCTCACCAGCATCTTTTGTCCAGTCCCTGTCTGTTTGTGTATGCGAACGTGACCCACACTGACTGAAAATCCTCCAATTCATCATTTCATTTTGTCCACATTCCTTCAGAATTACCCATTTGTTTTTTATCCATTTTTTTTCCATTTGAGGACGTTATTCTGCTTCAGCAACCCTTGTTTTGGATCCTTCATTATTTTTACCACTTTTGAAGAGGTTTGAATGTAACTTCAGGATTGCAGCTGAAGACCATCTAACTGCTGCTTTTTATGGTCCTCATCAATGGATTCAATGTATTTGATTTCTGCTGTAACTGCTCACCTCTTGTATTTCTTGAGTTTGCTGTTCCCACATTACAGCTTGGATGTTTAATGTTGTTTTTCTTTTCCAGTATATTTCACCAATTATATTTTACCAATTCCTGTACAGTATGTGTCTTGTCCATATTCATGTTTGTATGTATTTGTTGGAAGGAGACAATGGGAAAAGAACAAAGAGATAGATGATATGCAATCTTTGTGTTTCTCAGGAATACTTGACAAGATTACGACAGATCAGACTACAGAACTTTAATGAACGTCAGCAGATCAAAGCTCGCCTCAGAGGAGAAAAGGTACATACACCCACATATACACACATACACCCTGTTTGACAATTCTTTCAACTGTAAATTTATTGCTGACAATATTGTCATTATTTGGTTGTTTAATTTTTCTGATACCCATATTAATGTTTAATATTATATATTCCCATCAGTGTCAGTATTTTTATACATTATTAAATATTTCTAGATTTTGTTTATTCAGCATTTTTGTAATTTTTTTTTTTTTTTTTTTTTTTTTTTTTGGATCATCTCTCTCAGTATGACAGTGACTCAGACAGTCTGGAATCATGTGAAGAGGCAGTGCTCAGGAGGAAGAAGATTGAGGCTTTGAAGGTTATATTTTAATTGAATATATATTTTTTTTCAAATTATATTATCAGCAAAATAATTTGAATTGAGAATTATATACTCTACCGTTCAAAAGATGTAGTAGGATTTTTTTTTAAAAAGAAGATTTTAAAAAGAAGTCCTTTTGCTCACCAAGGCTGAATTTATTTGATCAAAAATACAGTAAAACAGTTTTGTTGTGAAATATTATTACAATTTAAAATAACACATTTTGTGTTAGGCCCAGTCAAAGGCTCGTGCTGCTGTTCTCAAAGAACAACTGGAGAAGAAGAGAAGAGAAGCATATGAGAGAGAGAAGAAAGCATGGGAAGATCATGTATGTCATTTTGCTTTCTCAATCTTTTTCTTTCTCGTGTCTACTCGTCCATCTCTTATGTTTTGTATTCTACCTTGTCTTTTGTCTTATTTTTTGTGATAAAGCAGCTTGTTGCACGGGGAGTGAAGGTTGCTGTTGGAGCCGTAGGTGGAGCTACACCTCCAGCAGCACCCCCTGCTCAGCCACCTGACTCCACCCCTCAGGAAGCTGCTTCCAAAGCCACACCCTCCTCTAGACCCACCACTCCTGTTATCTCCATGACCGCTGCTCTGAAGGATGTGGGCGCGGTTAGTCATCCATCACACTTCTTCTTCTTTTATATGCTAGAACAGACCATCTCAAGGTTATATGTCTTTTCTCTTTTGGTAGATTTCATCAGGGCAGAGTTCTCCTATGAAAGAGGACTCCCTTAAACCAGAAACATCAAGTGTACAGGTGGGAAATGCATAATTGGATGTGAGAAAGACTATTAATTAGGCATGTATCAAAATCTCATGATATGACAATACCTCAATATAAAGTCCACAATACGATATTTATTGCGATTTATATAAAAAAAAGACGAAGAAATGAAGAAAAAAGTGCTGTAAGTGTTAAACAATGATTGAATGTTAAAATGATGGACAAATTAACCATGTCATATCCTGTCCTCTGTTGCTTAGAGCTATGAGGTATAGTATGAGATGAGTTAAATGACCTCAAACTCCCTTTTATAAAATAAAATAATTGCACCAGCTGGGCCTTGACAAAGGTAACATCTATTTTTTTTATCTAACATTCTCAAGAGTTGTATTTGTTAACATTAGTTAATGCACTGTGAAGTAAAATGAACAAACTATGAACAGCTATATTTTTATTAACTAACATTAACAAAGATTAACAAATACAGTAACAAATGTATTGCTCATTGTTAGTTCATGTTAGTCAATACATTATCTAATGATAACAAATTAACCTTATTGTAAAGTGTTACCACAAATTCAACACAGATAAGATGCTTGAACACACATGCAAGATCCAGACTGGTGAAACAATATTTGGATTGAACAGTTGTTGAACTCTCTCGCTCTCTCGCTCTCTCGCTCTCTCGCTCTCTCGCTCTCTCGCTCTCTCTCTCTCTCTCTCTCTCTCTCGCTCTCTGCATTGATATCTGTATATGAGTACAGCTGTACAATTCGCCCACCCATCACACCAGAACCGTTTTCGGAACCATGCTGAAAAAAACTACACTTTTTGCCCAGAAGACATATTGTTTCATACAGTCATGTGACCACGATAGTATCGAGACAATATTGATAATACAGTTACATCCCTACTAACATGAGAGAGCAGTTTATTGAATAATTGTCAACCAATAATTTTACTTTAACTTTGATTTTTATATATAGATTATTTGTATTAATTGTTTTTTTTTTGTTGTTGTTGTTTTTTGTTTTTTGTTTTTTTAAAGAGTGACAAGAAGGAAATTCTACGCAGACTCAATCAGAAGGTCCAGACCACTGAGGACGATGTTGAGAAAGATCCAACACCTTGCAGCAGTGCACCATGCCCCACTCCTCAACCAATCCAGCCTTCAATCACAGAGGAAAGGCCACCCACAGCTGGGGATAGAAAAAAATGGGAAGCTGTAGCTCCACCCTTACTGTCTGTAGCTGAGCAAACTCTGGAGGAGACCTGTGCAACTCTGGCAGGTATAAACACAACAGTCTCATCAATATGTTTTTTATTATTATGGCTGTAAAACACATGTATAATTAAATTTGTTTACAGGGTAATTGTAGGGTTTTTTTTTTTTTTTTTTAGAAAGACTTTATAAGACATATGCACAAATAAAATTAATACTGTATGTCCATAAAGAACAATCCCATACAATCTCAAAATAATTAATGTATTTTTTTTTTTACCTAATTAAACAGGCTGAGGCACACATTTACATTTTACTTAACTTTATTTACTCATGTAAAGTTTAAAATGCTCAAGACTTATAAGAAGTGCTCAATAAGTATTTTGTTTAGTATATGTTGTGAAATTGGTTTATGTACCAATATATCAACATTACATATGAATGTTTGAATAAACTAGAGATCGAACTGTATGAATTAGAGATCGAATGATATTGGAATTTGTACTTTGAAATGTGCAGCACATTTATTTAATTAAACCATTGCTTTTTGAAGTTTAATAATCACGTTAGGTCATTTTGCAATTTTTATTTTTCCATAGCCAAATTTAAAACTTCTTACAACGATAAGCTTTTATGATATTTAAGACTTTTTTTTTTTTTTTCGTTCTTTTTGTATGATTACTAAAGACCAGTCAGAACAGGCATAGTTTTAATAGCTTTTTATATCCAAAATTCATATCCTTTAAAACAGTGGTTCCCAAACATGTCCTGGAGGACCTCCAGCACTGCACATTTTGGATGTTTCTCTCATCTAACACACCTGATTCAACTCATCAGCTCATTAGAGACTTGCCGACCCCTACTATAGAGATTCATTTTATATGAGACCCATTTTTCCTCTCTGTTGTTCCATCTCAGTTTCTCAGGCGACATCTCCAGAGACAAGTGCTCCGTTTAGTGGAGACAGGAAGAAATGGCAGACTGATGGTGCACCTCTTCTGTCTGTGGCTCAGCAGACACTGGAAGAAACCAGCCTTTCAACAGCAGGTCAACTAGCAGGTAAACTTACTCATCCTGAGATTCTGTAGTTTTTACCGATTCTGTAGTTTTCGCCAGCAGCCATATCACCCTGTAGCCTAAGACTGGTTGCCCACTGAAGCTAAACAGGGCTGAGCCTGGTCAGTACCTGTTCGAGAGACCTCCAAACTACACTGCATTCTAAATTATTATGCAAGTGACATATCAAAGATTTCAGTACAATAAACATTCAAATTTTAGTTTTTCTAAGAAAATGTTTGTTTGTTTGTTTATTTATCCATGTCTTTTTAGACAACTGGTATCAATCTCAGACAATAAACTAAATGTTTATTGTACTGAAATCTTACTGATATGTCACTCGCATAATAATTTGGAACGCGGTGTAGGTTGCTGCTGGAAGAGGTGTTAGTGAGGTCAGCAGGTGGTGCTCACCCTGTGGTCTGTGTGGGTTCTAACGCCCCAGTATAGTGATGGGGACACTATACTGTCAAAAAGCACTGTCCTTTGGATAAGACATTAAACCTAGGTCCTGACTCTCTGTGGTCATTAAAAATCCCTCATTTGCCCATTGGCCTCTGTCTAGGGCTGCATGATTTATCGCAATTAGGGGCTGTTCACATGTCGCGTCTAAAAACGTGTGTAAAGTACGGCCGTGCCACTTTCTCCTTCTTTCCAAAGTGCTTGTGCTCCCGTGGCCGCGCACCTACATTTGAAATGACGAACTTGCGCTCGCAAAAGTTACGATATGTGAACAGCCCCTTAAACCTCACGTGATTTGGCAAAGGCTGCAATTATTTTATGCGCAGCTTGTCAGAGCTGTACGGCTCTGTGATCAGTAGTAAATGCTTTTCCCTCTGAAAGCCAGAGGGCGCTCTAGCGCACAAACTCCAAATATACCCTGCCGCAGAAGTAGATAACGCGTGTCATTCCAGGAAATCCCTGTGGACGTCTATCGCTGTAGCTGAATAAACAGAAGATTCAAACGCTTTGATTGATTTAAACATGACTAATAAACACATGACTGCCTTATTCTGTGTAAGAAGCCACATCATCTCACAGAAAGATGCTGTCATTATGATGTGAGTTTGGTCATTAAATGTTGTCTTTTGTTGGACAAGATGTTAATAAATGTTTCTCATTTCTGGAAAGATGCTTGACGTGTACATTGTAAGTGACTCAAACTCGCAGTGCTTTCAGATGGAATAGCATTTGGAGCCATACTTCATTGACAAGCTGCGCATAAAAAAATAATCGTAGTCTTTGCGATTTCATAATCACACTAAGAATCACGTTTAAGCACGATTTCAATGTTATTTTTCGAATCATACGATAAATAATGCATCCCTACCTCTGTCCATCAACATGGCCTCCTAATCATCCCAATATATACTGATTGGCTTCATCACTCTGTCTCCTCTCCACCAATTAGCTGATGTGTGGTGTGTGTTCTGGTGCAATATGGCTGCCGTTGCATCATCCAGATGGATGCTGCACATTGGTGGTGGTTGAGGAGATTCCCCCATTCCATATGTAAAATGCTTCGAGTGGTTAGAAAAGCTCTATATAAATGTAATGAATTATAATTATTATTATTACAGCTGGACTATTTGAAAAATAATGATCAAATTGTCATTTAGTATTTGCTGAAATATAGAACAGTGGTGAAAAACAAATGATGAAAGTCAACTTCTTAGCCAACTTAGAAAATGTGCTCTGCAGCACAAGTTGCAGAGACTCACAGATACACACCTGACAAGTGACTGAGTTTATTATAGCACTTTGCATGTGCATGACTCTAATGAGAAGCAAATGTACCGACAAGAATCAAAATACTGCAGCACTTGGATTCATCTGAACGCACATGCCATCAGCTCTCATTACATTAGCATCACATATTCATAATGCCATCCAATGTATTCAGTTATAAATTTGATGAGCTTCAATGGGAAATTGGTAGCTACAGCAGGCTATGAAGCAAATTTGAATAATTTGAAAAGTGTTTTTGCAAGTCGACTAGATGCGAAGTAAAACTAGTCAATTATGTGTACACACCCCTAGTATTTCCAGAGTGAATAGATTATGTACTGGAGTGTGTTTTGTTTTGTAACCATGGAGGGTGCGTTGCAATACAGTACATGCACTGGGACTCCAGCCACTCTATAGCAACCGGCTTAATGACAAACAGAGCTTTAGGTTATTTTCTAGCTCTGTAGTCTTCTTTCTCTGGAAAGCCAAAAATCATGTGTTTTGTTGTTGTATATTGTAAAATAGGGGTCTTATTTATATGCAGTGAAATCTATTTTTCTTACTTGTTTCAGAGAAAACAGCCGGTGAAGTCATTTGCATGGATGCTTGGCAGGGGGAGGGGCTAAGGAAGGCTTGGGCACAGAGTCCAGACTCAGAGGTTCTGAAGGTGTTGGAAGAGGCAGAGCTCCAGTCCTTTACTCAGAAATTAGATCCCGCCAGCACCTGTGACCACACACTGACTGGTGAGTCTTTGATCAGTTTTTTTGCCTGTGTGACGTGTTCAGTCTTACTGACAATAGCTTCCTCTTAATCCTGTAATTCTGTGTCTTTTTATCAGAAAGCCTTAATCCCATTGAAGAGTCGTCAGATGCCACTAATGAAGCCATACAAGTGCCTCTCCCTCAACAATGCCAGCCTGACAGTGGCCATACCAAACAAGAAGTGACATGTCAGGAGACAGTGCCAATCATAGCAGAGGTTAAAAGTCAGGAACTAATCCCCCAAACACCAGAGGAGATACAAAAGACTCAATTTGGAGAAAGCGAGGCAGAGGGTAAGAATACTACACTGAATATGACTGCGTTAGACTTAGCTACATAGCCAATTTTCCGAAATTTAAATATGTATTTTGCATATAATGTTTTTGTAACAAAATCACTTTTCTCTGTCCTTCCAGTGGTGGATGATATGGAGTCAGTAGTTCTGGATGAAGCCACACAGAAAACCTCACAACAGCCCCCAACAGAAGTAATACAGGCATGGACAAAAGACACTCCAATTTCTCTGTAAGCACTTTTTTTCTGATATGAAATCTTATAGTAACAGCACACAGGTTTGGAACATACACTACCATTAAAAAGTTTGGGGTTGGTCATTTAAAAAAAAAAAATGTTTCTTTTGCTCATTTGATCAAAAATAGAGTTAAAATAATAATATTGTGTCTGAGTTGATAGCCCTTTAATTCCTTTAATCATTGATTTTTTTTTTTTTCTTCCATTTTTATGTTAGGCCAGCAGAGGGCAGAGTAATACAAGCAGAATCCACAGAGATACCGCAAAGAGAGGAGAAACATCCTGAACCTGCAGGTAGTCTCAAGTGTAATGCTAAGACACCTTATCTCCCTCTCACAGAAGCATGTCTCATTATGAACCATATCAAAGAGCTCCAGGCTTCCACTTTACACTTCATTTGCCTTTTAACAATGTTAATCCTCAGAAGCTTTAAGAAGGCCAGTTTAAATGTAGCTCCACTGTCAAAAAAAGCCAAATAAAGTTTTTGTGTTGACCTTTCTTTCTGTTTCCAATAGATGAGTCTCTGTTTGTGAAGCTAAGCAGTAGTCCAGCTCACAGACGTACAGTAGCATTGGCCATCCTCTCTGCCCAATCCTCATTGGAGGACTCTTCCTCCGTTGCCTCGCGTTCCCGCTCTGTCTCTCCACTGCGTTCCCACCGCCATGATGACGCACTCCTCATCGGCCTCTCCACTGGCCTCTTTGATGCAAACAACCCAAAGGTGAGCATCGCAATTGGAACCCCACTGTACTTAGTGTGGGTCTCAGTGTGTTACATATGTCATACAATCCTATCTAATTTCTTTCTCTCTCAAGTTAGTTCAAACCAGCTCAAAATATCAAACATGTTTGATATCCTCCGACTGAATGGAATTATAATCTTAAACCAAAAAACAGAGTCTGTGCCAATCATACACTATGTGATTTTCTGTGAAATCTGCCAACTTTGACTGCCCAAAATCTGCAGACAGGCTTTGACTTTTGGCAAATAGCATCAACATGTTCAGACTTCAAATTGGTGCAAAAATCCAGGCAAAAGTTGTGTAGTGTACGGATTTGTTGGTGAGACTCTGTGAGAAACAGATGTACTGACCACAGATTTCTGGAGGTAATGTACATTTTCAAGAGTATAGTTAGAAGGGTGCAGATGCGGTGACTTTTCTGTGGGCAAGCCTCAGTGCCTTGAACTTGATGAGGTCAGCAACTGGCTGCCAGTGGAGTGAGACAAAGAGAGGCGTAATGTCCACTCTCTTGGGTTCACTGAAGACCAAATGTGCCGCTGTATGCTGGATCATTTGGAGAGGTTTAAATGCACATGCATGAAGGCCAGCTAAAAGCATTACAGTACAGTCTAGAAATGGTGTGCCTGGACAAGGAGTTCTCAAACACATCATAGAGTAGACAGGAGGATTTGGTGGCTAACAGTGTAGAATCCTGCAGACAAGTCCAGCCAAAGGAAGACAGACCATCTTGAGCTCCTACCAGCCCACAGGGCTTCAGTGACAGATAGCAGGCCTGTGAATGTCAGCTCTTAAAACTTGACTGATTACAGTCTAGCAAGTTGTTCTGTGAGAGGAAAGAAGAAACCTGAATAGGAGGAGAGAGACCAGAGGGTTACCCATGCCTTTTTTCGATGTGTTGAGCAAGTGCCAGAGCCGAGTGATGTAAAAATCACAATTTTAAAATCACATATGATCTTGTAGAAAAAGGGAGGGAATAGGGCCATGGTAGGATGGTTCAGAGAAAAATTATAGACCTTAGCCTGGAGAGTGGAGCATTGTGGGTGGGTTGTTGTTGTTTATGAATTAGTGGTGTTAAGAACTGACTGAACTGGTGTAACATCAGAAATACCAGATGATAAATCAGAAAGGCCTGTAAGAAAACTATTTTCTATAGATCTTTTTTTTTTTTTTTTTTTTTTTTCAGTTTCAGTAGTATTTTTGGCACTTCAACTGCTTTATTTCAGTTAGTTGACATGGCAATAAGTTTAAGTTTTTCATGTAATATTTATATTTTATTTTACATCAGTTACAGTAAACTATTTTGGGAACACTACAAAAAGGTTCCATTTGTTAACATTAGTTAACTACATAAGCTAACATTAAGTAACAATGAAAAAGTCTTTTAAAATATTTATTAATTTTAGAACCAAATCACAATGTGTCTAAACAGAGCGGAACATCCATATTACACTGAGCTAACAATGAGCAGTTGTATTTTATGAAGTAACAATGACAAATATTAATAAATACTGTTACAAATGTATTGCTCATTGTTAGTCAATGTTAGTTAATACATTAATGATTGTTATCTAACAGGACCTTATTGTAAAGTGTTACCACAATTTTTAATAGTTTTAGTTTACAATAACAACACTGCAAAGTACTGTGAAGAAATATAGGGGTGTGTGTTTGTCTTAATTGAAAGATATGAGACTATTACAGAGCATGGTAATGGAGGACCCCACTGCTGCCATTCATCACACTGATTAGAGCAGAATCTCTTATACTAGACAAGGCGAGAGAGGAAGAGAGCTCTGGAAAGAGCTAGAGAAAGAGTATGAGGAAGAAAGAGATGACACCATAGCAGGAGAAACAGATGGCAGTCTTCGATAACGCATAGCACTTAGCACAAAATGATAGAGGAGCTCAGATTTGTATCTCATAGAGTTTTTGTTTGGGGTGATTAGTTTTCCACAGACTGAAATTTGTGTTTGTGTGCACATAATGGTGTGTGCATGCAGGGATAGGCATATGGATGAGTGTGGATGTGCCTCAGGGCATATCTGTGCTGGAAGGACTGCTGAATGCGTGTGTGTTTGAGCTCCTGAGTGGAGCGTTATTAATGCGATTCTTCCACATCCTTGATGTGCCAGTAAACCAAAAGGACTTTGCGCTGGCCTGTGTACTTTTTTCGCCCACCCCACAGGCGCACATACACAAATGCTTTTCTTTGCCCTCACAAAAGCACATTAACATTCACACCCACGTCCACACTTTCGCAAACACGCACGGACATTTGGCCTTTTGGCTTGCTTGCACCCAACCCTCTGGACAACTGGACAGGCAGATCACACACACACACACACACTAAATGCCGTCTTTCTCAGTACAGGCTGTCAGTCTGTTTAATCAGTGGTTTAGCACTCCTCTCCAAGTGCGAGAACACAGTGCGTCTCTGTACTGACGACTGTAGTGGAGATGGATGACTGCGCCGATATTAAAGCCCTCCTCTGCTCTGTGGAGGCAATTTTAAGTCCCTGCTGAGTGTTAAATAGCTAAGTTGTCCTGTGCACAATTCAGATTGAACAATTTCAAACTGCAGCTTAGAGACTGTGCTTATGCTTTTTTTTTGTTCTAATTCAAGTTAATTAACCATATTTTATACATTTGTAGTCCACTTAAAATGTTGGTTTGTTGCACCAAAAGCATTTAAAAAACATTTTCCACCTATGTCCTATTATTTATAATGATATCTGCCGATACAAACAGTTTGATTTTCTTAAGGGAAAAAAAATCTCTTCCAACTAATGCTGTAAACTATACAGGGATCCCTCTCATTTGGTACATTACTATAATATTAGAGGTTAAAATGAACAACAAAGCCCAAACTATTATATTCAACTGCTATTTATTTTCAGATATAATAATTAAACAAATAAAAACTAAAATGTTTGTATACAACTCAGTTGCACATAGACACTTGTCTACATGATACATTTATTCAAACATGCATATATAATTAATAGTAAATAAACTCCTCTAGTGTTTTTTTTTTTTTATAGCTAACTAATGAACATTGAACATTGGAAAACTTTCCTTAGGTAAATGCAATGTGAAGTGACATATTGTTCACAAGCTGTTTTATTGTAGTCTTTCCACGACTGAAACACTGATTGAGCAATTACATGACACTTGATATATTTCGGTAAGTTGTATCTTTCAACATACCTTTTGATGTTCATGCATGTTTCTTTTGTGCTATGATTTGTATTAAATTGGAAGAAAAGACTTGAAGACTGGCTCTTGAACTGAAGCACTACAGGCAATCTGTCATTTAAAATCGTCAAAATGCCATTTTATTGTTGGAATTTCATGATAAAATGGACCGAATTTGAAAGCTGAGGCTTTGTTTCTTATCAGAAGTAACAGCACAAAGCTCTTTGATTTATTGGATGGGAGGCGCACAACAAATAATGTTTGGTGTAGGGAAAAACGTGGACCTGGCAACCCTGGCTTGAACTATGGGTGATTCATAGGGTCAAATAGAGCCTGCTTTAATGTCGCTATTTTTTAACTGTTAATGTGTTATTGTCACATTAACTTTGACAGCTCTAAATTCAACATGAGACATTTTCTTCACACACAATATGAGCTGCAGTCTGAGACGTTTTTCCGCCCCTTTTGATTGACAGGATGTAATTGGCCTTGATCATCTGGGGCCGTATTCACAAAACATCTTAAGGCTAAAAGTAGCTCCTAACTTGACGATTTAGGAGAAACTCTTAAAAATAATGGGCGTGTCAGTCCTAATTTTAGGTGTCCTAAAGTTTTGCTCTAAGAGTATTTCACAAAGCATTTTAGCGCCAAAAATAGCTCCTAAGTCTGTGAAACGTTAGGAGTAGTCAAGAGGACTCCTAAGTCACTAAGACCAAATCACAAAACAGTCCTAATCCACCCAAAGACACTGTACACCATTCAGGGAATAGCGATAGAGCCTTGGGTGCTGTACTTTTACTTCATAAATGCAATACATTTTGATTTATAGATTTGAATCTACGATGAAACGCCAAAAATAAATCTTTAACAAATAAATAAATATTGTCCAATTACCTGTGGCAGTGGTTTTCATGAGTTCACATTTACAAATGATTGAATAGAGTAAAATTTTTTTTTAAAAATAAACGTATTTGGTGTGCTCTCCAAGGGGATTGAGGGCTCTGAGCTTGGAATTTAACCCAAAGTTCTCCTCGTATCCCCAGCCGAGAGTGAGGAGCGGGTTGGCGGAGGGATGCAGAAAACTGTCGAAGTAACTATAGGCGAGTCGGCTCTCGTCTGTGTATATATTCCTCCTCTCGAGCTGATTAGAAAGACTGTTTGAATGTGTTTCTCCCAAACTTTGTTTATAAAACATAATTTGTTGCTTGAATTCTGCATTCTCTTGAGATGCAGACATCCAAGAGGCGGACTATTAACTGTATATATTAGTTTAATTAGTGACACTTAGCCTACATTCTAAAACCTTTATTTGAATATGGCAACATTTTTATTAAAAAATATTTGTTTGAATAGGGCAACATTTGTGTTTTAAAACGTTTATTTTAATATGAAAAGTGACACCTCATTCATTCTATAATATTTCTATGATTAAATCGCTGACTCCTCCCCCATCAGCCAATGACTGTGTGTATTCTCCATAGCAACGAGAACCCCGCCCTTACTCTTAGCTTAAGACTTCTCTCTATTCCTTAGTAAAAGTTTGTCTCAGCAGCTTGTGAATAGGTTTTAAGAGAAAACTCTTAGCTAAGAACTTTTACTGCTATTTAGGAGAACTCTTAGTGGTAAGATAAAATGTTTTGTGAATACGGCCCCAGCTGTTTTTAAAAAATTGGCCTATGGCCGATGCTGATTATTGGCCAATACATCAGTGCATCTCTAAAGCTGTGTATTAAATTAATACAATAAGGTATTTACCATTCATTAACTAACAATAAACATTAAGCAATACATTTGTTACAGTATTTCTTAATCTCTGTTAACATTAGTTCATAAAAATATAACTGTTCAATTCAGGTTAGTTCAGGTCCATTAAATAATATTAACAGATACGTTTTTATTTTAATAATGTATTGGTAAATGTGGAAATGATTAACTAATAATATTAAATGCTGTAGAAGTAATCATTGTTAGAACGTTAACTAATGTTAACTATGTATCTATCTATCTATCTATTTTCTAAATGTCATTGATCTTATTGAGAACAATTCATCCATATGTTACATTTTTTACTTTTTTTTTTAAATTAAAATGTCATAACTTGATCTTCTAGTGAAATGATGATAATTTATAATTCTTACCCATTTTTACAATTCTTACTGCAAGCTCGCAATTACATCTGCATCAACAACTGACGAATTGAAGCAAGTCCCCAGTCTAGAAGTTTCATTTGGATGTACGTTACAGTACGTAATAAAGGATCTGTCGGTAGTTCCGTTACATCAAGTGCTCTTTAGGGTGTTAACATCATGACATATGTGTTAACACTTGCTATGTGATACTATAAAAACATTGCTGTGTTTGTTTGAATATCCTGACCAGCCTAATGCCATTGGTTAAACCAATGTTGCAAATTTGGGGTGGGACTATCTGTTTGGAAAAAAAAAATCATTATGTACTTTTGCATTTCATTTTGCAGTTTAGTTGGCATGGGACACTTTTTGCCACTGTGCCTCTAAGACTTCCATGTAAATGCCCTTTTCGCATGTGAAAATAAAGGAAAAACAATGCTTATTTAAGTTTTGCTCTTGGGTGCGATATAGTTGGCTCTGCCTCATCCTTCAATGACAACCTCTTTACAAAGCCTGCATTGCATTGTGACAGGTTCACAAAACAATCCACACTGAAATGTGCTGCACAAACTGTGAAGGTCAGACTGAAATGATCAGGGATGTTGTTAAAAATAAACTTCAAATGCTTGTTTCTAACATTAGGATCCTTCTGTCTATGCAGGGACACGTGCTACACTACAACATAGTACAGCATAATGAATAAACTTTTTGCATCTCCTAGATACAAAATGATATTTTGAATATGTGCATATTTTTACATGCTGATGGCTATGACGACACAACCATGAAGATTGCAGGATGAGCCATTTTTGCATCTTATTTTTAATAAACAGTGGACTTGGGGAGGGAGCTTTGCATTTTGAAGTGTTAGAGCAGAGGTGCCCAGACTTTTTACAAAGAAAGGCCAAAAATAAAACTTGATTGAGGTCCATGGGCTGAAAGTAAAAGTTGCATTATATCAAACTTTTATATTAAATTTATAGTGGTAAACTTTGGTTCCCCTCATTTATGATTTCATAATTTTAAAACATTAAGCAATTTGCTTAACTAATCCAGTTTTATTTTCAAAGTTTTATAGTTCAGTGAAACGTTATTGCAGTTTTTAATGATGTTTTTAGTTACTTTTTAAACACCAACTGGCATTTTAGAAAAATGAAATAAAAAAAAAAAGGGGGGAAAAAAAGAATCTTTTTAAGAACATTTAAGAAACTAAATCCCAATCCACGATTCTGAAAGGATAACTAAACATAATAACGTAATTTCCTGAAGGTTCTGACAAAATGTTAATTGCTTAATGTAAAATTTAAATTTAAAAATGTTTAATTACTTTGAATGAATTATTTAAAAAAAAAAAGAAACCTTTTGAAAGAATGATTCAATGACTCACTCATAAAGACTTCACTTGTTTCATTACTGGTTGAATCAGTGTTTTTGAACAAATCTCTTGAAGGAAAGATTCAATGACAAATACATTTTGAACATTCATTTTTCGCCACCTAGTGGCATAACAATGTCATTGATTCAAACATTATTTGAAGAGACAAGTTACTTTTAAAAGGTAATTTGCTCTATTTTATTGCTACCGTAGGCATCCGTGTTCATATGCGAACTATAAAGTACTTCTGTGATAATTTGAATATTTGTAAGACTGAAATAACGATACTGTTTGGTTGAAAAGACTGTGAAGCTGACAGCTGCTCTCCCTGGGGCAGCGCCATGCACAGATATGAATGTTCCGGTGTTCTTTTGTCAAAGGTTTAATAAACACAGGAGAATCGTTATCATTTAGGAATAAGATCTCATGGGTGTTTGAATCGAGATTGTAGTCTTTTAACGATTAATCATGCAGCTCTACAGCACAGTGTAGCTATATTCTCCAAATGCTTTTGCATATGCATGTGGATGAAAACAAAAATTAGCTTTGTTAAAAACTGACGCACATACGATTTTTCATAATTTAACTTTTTAACAAAATTTTTGTTTCCTCAATCTCGCATGTTCTACGTTTGTTGGTGCAGCGGAGATGGCCGCTGTAATAATTGGCATATGCATAAACAATTATTAAATTCCGTAATGCACTTTCATTATCAGATAGATCAGTCAGATGGGGCATGTACAATGGGCGTGTTAAACAGCCCTTGGGTTACGTTAAATTGTTCATAGATGGCAGTTTTTTTTCTTCTTCCCTTCATGACATGGCGTGATAAATCAAATTTCATCACGGGCCAACTTTGGCCCGTGGGCCCTAGTTTGGGCATCTCTGTGTTAGAGTGTGTCTACATAGTATATTAAAGTTTTTTGCTTGAAAAGAACATGAATATTTGTTTTCAATTTCTTGTGTGGGTATCTGGCTTGTAATGTGTGTGTGTGTGTGTGTGTGTGTGTTTTGTATCAGATGCTGAGGACATGCTCCTTACCAGACCTCGGTAAAGTGTTCAGTGTTGCTGCAGAAACTGAAGGTTCCGTCGTTCCTAACAACAACCTGGAGATTGAGGATCTGGAGGATAAAGCGGATGAGCAGTCTGAGCCTGAGGAGTAAGACACACACAAAACTTAATGCATGTGTACCTGCTCACATAAACACACCCTCACTTATGACTGTCTCTGTCTCAGTGTGTATGAGGATGAAGATTTGAGGGAGCTCAGAGCATCTATGGAGAGGCTTCTCCAGGAGCAGCGCAGTGAAGATGATGATGATGATGATGACGAAGAGGAGGACGATGGTGGTGGATCCAGTGGCAGCCCGGCCGATGAAGAGGCAGCTGGTCTTAATGGGCTGGCTAATGCTGGTGATGACAAATGCAGTCCAGAGGAGGAGTGTTTTAATAGAATGGCTGAGGAAGAGGACGATGTTAGCCATGGTGAGGAAGAACCAGGAGGGCCAGTTACTAATGGAATGGAGGTTGAGGAAGATGAAGAACAGAATAGCAGTGAAGGCCAGCTCAATGAGGAGTGGCAGTCAGGTAATGCAATCACGACTGCATCCATAACAACTACAGCTACTAACCGAATCCACAAACAGAGCACAAAGGCTGAACACATCCCCCAAAACAGCTAATTTTATCCGTGAACACTTCTGTGAAGACAACAACAGCGAAACCATATCCACTAACACAGCGCAACAGCTCGACGCAACCACTAATATAGCACACCGGCTAACTTTATCTGCTAAAACCGCATAAAACCGCTAAGAGCAAAACAGCTAACCATATCTGCTAAAACAGCACAGCAACTAAATACAACCGCTAACAGAGCAAAACAGCTAGACACAACAGCTAAACATATCCTCAAAAACAACACAACAGCTAGATACAACCGCTAACAGAATAAAACATCTAGACACAACAGCTAACCATATCCTCTAAAACAACACAACAGCTAGATACAACCGCTAACAGAGTAAAACATCTAGACACAACAGCTAACCATATCCTCTAAAACAACACAACAGCTAACCATATCCTCTAAAACAGCACAACAGCTAGATACAACCACTAACAGAGCAAAACAGCTAGACACAACACCTAAACATATCCTCTAAAACAACACAACAGCTAACCATATCCTCTAAAACAGCACAACAGCTAGATACAACCACTAACAGAGCAAAACAGCTAGACACAACACCTAAACATATCCTCTAAAACAACACAACAGCTAACCATATCCTCTAAAACAGCACAACAGCTAGATACAACCACTAACAGAGCAAAACAGCTAGACACAACACCTAAACATATCCTCTAAAACAACACAACAGCTAACCATATCCTCTAAAACAGCACAACAGCTAGATACAACAGCTAACAGAGCAAAACAGCTAGACAGAACAGCTAAACATATCCTCTAAAACAACACAACAGCTAGATACAACCGCTAACGGAGCAAAACAGCTAGAAACAACAGCTAACAGAGCAAAACGGCTAGAAACAACAGCTAAACATATCCTCTAAAACAACACAACAGCTAACCATATCCTCTAAAACAGCACAACAGCTAGATACAACAGCTAACAGAGCAAAACAGCTAGACAGAACAGCTAAACATATCCTCTAAAACAACACAACAGCTAGATACAACCGCTAACGGAGCACAACAGCTAGATACAACAGCTAACAGAGCAAAACAGCTAGAAACAACAGCTAAACATATCCTCTAAAACAACACAACAGCTAGATTCAACCGCTAACAGAGTAAAACAGCTAGACACAACAGCTAAACATATCCTCTAAAACAACACAACAGCTAGATACAACCGCTAACGGAGCACAACAGCTAGATACAACAGCTAACAGAGCAAAACAGCTAGAAACAACAGCTAAACATATCCTCTAAAACAACACAACAGCTAGATTCAACCGCTAACAGAGTAAAACAGCTAGACACAACAGCTAAACATATCCTCTAAAACAACACAACAGCTAACCATATCCTCTAAAACAGCACAACAGCTAGATACAACAGCTAGATGCAACCATTAACAGAGCAAAACAGCTAGACACAACAGCTAAACATATCCTCTAAAACAACACAACAGCTAACCACATCTGCTAAAACAGCACAATAGCTAGATACAACCGCTAACAGAGCAAAACGGCTAGACACAACAGCTAAACATATCCTCAAAAACAACACAACAGCTAACCATATCCTCAAAAACAACACAACAGCTAACCATATCCTCAAAAACAGCACAACATCTAACCACATCTGCTAAAACAGCACAACCGCTAACTATATTTGCTAAAACAGCACAACAGCTAGATGCAACCGCTAACAGAGCAAAACAGCTAGATACAACAGCTAAACATATCCTCTAAAACAACACAACAGCTAACCATATCCTCTAAAACAGCACAACATCTAACCACATCTGCTAAAACAGCACAACCGCTAACTATATTTGCTAAAACAGCACAACAGCTAGATACAACCGCTAACAGAGCAAAACAGCTAGATACAACAGCTAAACATATCCTCTAAAACAACACAACAGCTAGCCATATCCGCTAACACAAAACAACAGCTAACAATATCCACTAAAACAGCACAACACAACAGCTAACCGCATCTACAAACGCATCACAGATGTTGACACCATCCACAAACACAACTATGTCCATAAATGATCAAAACAACCCATAAAAACTCCAAACAATTGCTGACTGCATCTACAAACACAATAGAACTGTATCCTAAATACATCGCAAACAAATATGTTCAAAACTTTGTTGCTAAGCACACTGGAAATGAAAGCAAATATTTATTGAGCTAAAGATATTGTTCTGGCTAATTAAATCTGATGATTGATTGACTACAGTGTGTGGAGTGACAATGGCAAATAACACTTTCAATACTGACATAGGTCAGCGTGGTATCAGCCAATATTCCACAACAATACACTCCCGCTGCGTGAACTTTGTGATATATTGTAGCATGTCTTTATACCTGTGCATGGGTATGAATGCAGATGACAGCGAGGAAGAGGACGACGAAGACCTAGAGCAACAGGACAGTATCTTCAGTCGTCTGGAGGAGCTGCGGTTCCATCTAGAGCAGGCCATGGGCTTTGAGAACTTCATCCAAGCCTACAACAAGATCAAGGTCTGAGTTTTGCATTAAATGTCAACTCTCACCATGTCTCCAGTGAGATTCAGTGGTTTTATGCCCGGTTGAATGCATTGCGGAAATTCTGCATATCTAAGAGGTCTTTAGTGGTCAAACACCACCAATAACAATGCAGCCATGTACTTCTAAGAGGACACTCATCTAAGTTTTGTTTTTAGCCTTTGGGTTCATTCTGGGAATTAGATACAGATGTTATCCTTAACCTTTAAGAATGTTATTTGTGCTGTCTTATGATACTTTTTATATAGTTTGTCACACTGGAAGTGCAATAAACTGCAGTAATTTGTTGCATTTTTTTACTTTTTTCTGCCAGTTGCAAAAAAAACCTTAAGCTAAGAAACTCTGTAGTGAATACGACCTTAAGGCCCCGATATACTTCAAACAAAGTTCTTTTTCGCTCTTCGTTTAGGGGTAAAACAAAGTTTGAAATGCGTGACCAGCGATATACTGTAATCGAACATCTGACGCCACCCACACTGCTGAGAGTGACATTTAGATGAATATGTAAATATGTGCCGTGCACTTTCCTCTCAGTAACAAAATAAACACAATAACAAAAATGAGAAAACCGCAAGCATTTTTTATAGAAAGCATCTGATCATAACAACATGGGTATGTTAGCACGAGCTCTACAAATTAGAACTCCAGTGCTTAAAGTCAAGCAGCTTTACAGTATCAAACATGAAAAACAATGTCAGTGCCTCATTTTATCAGAAGCACAACTTCATTTTGTACTATAAAGCGGCTATCCAGTGTGTTCATGTTTTCACCCGCAGAGATCTTAACTCAACAAACTCAAACACATGACATGAGTCAGAGAAGCGTTCCACGCGAGTGAAGGCAGAGCCTCAGCGCTAGGGATGGGCGATATGGCCTAAAAAAATTATCACGATAATTTCAGGTATTTATTGCGATAACGATACCAATGACGATAATTATATATATATATATATATATATATATATATATATATATATATATATATATATATATATATATATATATATTACACCATAAACTTGATAGTCATTAGTCAGCAAGAAAAATAAGAAAACAAACCATTTAAAACAAAATGAACTGGATTAGAAACTGAATTATTTAAGTATAAGTATCATAACTTTATTATCATAAATATACCTAAACTGTGTGCTTGTAATCAAACGCATCATTTTATTCTGGAGACTGAACTCGCGCTCTGCTGCCACACTGGAGCGCGCTCACCACCTACTGGGCAGGGGCGGGAATTACATTTACAAGCTACATCAGCCTCAGTAATCTGACGGACGGCCTTCATATTTTTCATTGCTAAAAAACAAAAACAGTTAACGCAACCTCACATATATATATATATATTTATTTATTTATTTATTATATATAATGTCGCGCGATTGTCATGCCGACCGTAACAGCCCTAACTGTATCAAAAAGTAACAATCCCAACTATGTCTTCAGATAGTTTACAAAATATATCTGACGCAGCTCTCCGTGTACGCGCTTCGGATGAGTACACATAAATCTCCTCACAGCGCGCGCAAGTTCTCTTTTGCGTCTTACAGTTGAATGTTTAAAGTGGCAACTGGCAAGGTTTAAATGAGTTTAGTTTAAACAATAGCAACGTGAGATGTTCAGGTCTCACCTGCACTCGCGCGCTATCAAAACCCGGGTGATGATGGCGTGAATGACATACGGCTCATTCATTGAACATTTGTTTATAGTGATTACCGTAGTTTGCTCCACATCTGATTTTCTATAACCAAACCAGTTCCAAATTGTGAAGGGAACTCTTCGCTTAACAACAAGCTGCTCCTCAGCCTCACGTCTTTCGTCATGCTTGTTTTAACTCCACACATGAACAGTGAATCGGTCGCGCACGAAATAAGTCAACAACTAGACTTATCGTAATTATCGCGAGGAGACAAATTTTTATCATGAGTAGAATTTTCAACGGTATTTATCGCAAACGATAATATCGCCCATCCCTACTCAGCGCACACCTCCTATTACGTTATCGTCACGGACCAATGGTAGTTACGAAGGTGTTTTGCAGCTGGAGTGAACTTTTCCTTAAAGTTCACTTTGGCAAGCCATTTTGAACTTCCAAAAAGAACACAAAACGAACTTCATTTTGGCCTGATTTTGTTCGAAATGACGTCACATCAGTTCTTTGATTTCATTTGAAGTATATCGGGGCCTTTACAGTTCTTAACTGAAATGGTTGGTTCACCCAAAAATGAAATTTCTGTCATCGTTTACTCACCCTCATATGGAAGCTTGTTTCCGCCACTGAATTTTTTTCTTAGAATAGCGAGATATAGACAATTGCGAGTTAAAAAATCAGAGTTGCAAGATAAAAAGTCGCAATTGCGTGTTATAAAGTCAGAATTGAAAGATAAACTTGCAATTGTGAGGAAAAAAAAGTGAAAATAGTGAGTTAAAAAATCACAATTACCTTTTTTATTTTTTATTTAGTGGCAGAAACAAGCTTCTATACCTTCTTGTTGTTCCAAACCTGTATGATTTTCTGTGAAGCGAATATTGTTTGGACCCAAGTGTTCTTCAAAATATCTTCTTCTGTTTGCCTCAGAAGAATGGAAGTCATAGTCATACAAGTTTGTAACAACATGAGAGTGAGTAAATGATGAAAGAATTTCATTTTTGGGTGAATTATCCCTGTAAGGACTTTAATGGACTTTAATTGGATTGCATGGCTTTATCCAGTATTAGATTGTTATTTGTATGAATTTTCTTTGTTTATTTAGGCGATTCATGAGGATGAAGATGAGAACATTGCAATGGGCTCTAGCATGGTGCAAAGCATTCTGGGAACTGAGCACCAGCACTTGTATCCTAAAATCCTCCATTTGGTGATGGCAGATGGAGCTTACCAAGAAGGTAAAGTGTTTATGCACACAATCTCACTCTCTGATCCATTCATGTACCATTTAATCTGGTGTTCTTACATGTGTACTAGTTCATTTAGTCAGATGTTTGCAGAAATAGAGCAATATAACATGGATGGGTGTAGATGATGGCAATTATGTCATTGAGTGCAGTAATTCAAGCATCTCAGAGAATGCCCTGAGAACACACACAAACACACATTCATAAAGAGACATATTGACACTGGTTCTTATTCAGACAGTCTATCTGAATGTGTACTCCTTTTATGTATACCTGTATACCTTAATGATAATACTAACACAATATACAAACCCTATTCCAAAAAAGTTGGGACACTGTACAAATTGTGAATAAAAACAGAATGCAATGATGTGGAAATTTCAAATTTCAATATTTTATTCAGAATACAACATAGATGACATATCAAATGTTTAAACTGAGAAAATGTATCATGGCATCAAAACATCTCAAAAAAGTTGGGACGAGGCCATGTTTACCACTGTGTGGCATCCCCTCTTCTTTTTGTAACAGTCTGCAAACGTCTGGGGACTGAGGAGACAAGTTGCTCAAGTTTAGGAATAGGAATGTTGTCCCATTCTTGTCTAATACAGGCTTCTAGTTGCTCAACTGTCTTAGGTGTTCTTTGTCGCATCTTCCTCTTTATGATGAGCCAAATGTTTTCTATGGGTGAAAGATCTGGACTGCAGGCTGGCCATTTCAGTATCCGGATCCTTCTTCTATGCAGCCATGATGTTGTAATTGATGCAGTATGTAGTGTGGCATTGTCATGTTGGAAAATGCACGGTCTTCCCTGAAAGAGACAATGTCTGATGGGAGCATATGTTGTTCTAGAACTTGGATATACCTTTCAGCATTGATGGTGCCTTTCCAGATGTGTAAGCTGCCCATGCCACACGCACTCATGCAACCCCATACCATCAGAGATGCAGGCTTCTAAACTGAGCGCTGATAAGAACTTGGGTTGTCCTTGTCCTCTTTAGTCCGGATGACATGGCGTCCATGTTTTCCAAAAAGAACTTCAAATTTTGCTTCGTCTGACCACAGAACAGATTTCCACTTTGCTACAGTCCATTTTAAATGAGCCTTGGCCCAGAGAAAACGCCTGCGCTTCTGTACCATGTTTAGATATGGCTTCTTTTTTGACCTATAGAGTTTTAGAATGGCACGGTGGTTTTTGTTCACCGACAATGTTTTCTGGAAGTATTCCTGAGCCCATGTTGTGATTTCCATTACAGTAGCATTCCTGCTATTTGGTGATCCTCTGCCCATCTTGACTTCTGAGAGACACTGCCACTCTGAGAGGCTCTTTTTATATCCAATCATGTTGCCAATTGACCTAATAAGTTGCAAATTGGTCCTCCAGCTGTTCCTTATATGTACATTTAACTTTTCCGGCCTCTTATTGCTACCTGTCCCAACTTTTTTGGAATGTGTAGCTCTCATGAAATCCAAAATGAGCCAATTTTTGGCATGACATTTCAAAATGTCTCACTTTCAACATTTGATATGTTATCTATATTCTATTGTGAATAAAATATAAGTTTATGAGATTTGTAAATTATTGCATTCCTTTTTTTATTCACAATTTGTACAGTGTCCCAACTTTTTTGGAATCGGGTTTGTACATATGTATACAGTATACACATATTTTAGGTATGTGAGTGTCTACCTCAACCAGTTATTTTTCCTCTGTTTTATTCCCTAGACTTACTGATACAATAATATCAAAAATAAAGTTGATAATAATAATAGTATTAGTAAAAAAAACAAAATGCATATAAAAAAAAATGTAATAATGTGACATACCAGAATGATTTGCTCATGTCAGATCATAATGTGTGTGGGTCTTTCACCAGTCTAAACAGAATTAGTTAGAGTGAAATGGATGAAATGTTCAAATAAGCAGTGCCTGCTCGTGCAGCAGATGTATGCGGCACAAGATGTGCTGCATAAATCTCTGAGCATTTCCAGGGCATTTGGGTCAGGTCACATCATTTGGGTTAAGGTGCATACATGCGTCTGCTTGTGTATGTAGCAGCCTCTGATTGATGTGAGGGTATTCCTGGCATTTACACTATGTGTTCAGGGCTAACTCCAGATTATGGACTTTAATGTGACCTCTGACATCAGGAATATAACCTGGAAGTTTTCTTCAGATGTCGGTCTCGTAAGTGAGTTGATTATCCTATAACAGTTCCTCTGTTTCTTTCTCTTCTGCCCCTCTCTCTCGCTCTCTCTCAGATAATGATGAATAGAAGTTATTCATCCGTTCCGTTGGCAGCCTTGGACAATCTGCTGGCAGGCTGAAGTGTTCCCATGATGCACTCTGACAGGCCGAGGAGGTGCTATGGGGGAAGGGGGGAGTGAGAGAGAGAGAGAGAGAGGGGGAAAAGGGGAAATGGGCCACTCAAGCATGGGCAGTTTAGAGTCCACGGTTGACTGTAGTACTACTTCCATATCCCAAGTAACTGAAGCACTTCTCTGTAAATTTTGTGCATATAAATGTGCTGTGGATAATTATATTTAACCAAAGCGTAGCCGAGTGTTAGCAGAAGAGAAGTAATAAGTCTCAGACAGAGATGTACATGTGTGTCCTCCTAGCTGATGACAGACTGTATGTGAAAATGCTGCTCCTGCTGTATTCACAACAGCTGAAGCCATGGAAACTGCTTTTTAAGGCCCTGGACTGGCTATGGAGGTCTAGTTCAGGGGTCAGAGGTCAATTATCTGCCCAATGTCAGGTGCTTGCACACAACAGGCAGCGGGTTTAAACCAGCTGTCTACCTCAGACAACAGATTACTCTTAACTTATATTCTAAAAATACCAGTCTTCTCAAATTTTCTGAACCTTTTTTTGTACTTTTTACATGTCGTTTTCATAACATGCTCAAATATAATTTTGCCTCTTTCAAGATTTCTTACTGGTGAATCTTAAAGCATTATTTCAGGACTTGACAAAACTCTTATTTAGGGAGAGTTACTATGCATATAAAGTGACTAGCACACTTATTGGGTTTATTAACGGGATAGTTCACCCAAAAACTTATATTCTGTCATAATTTATTCACCCTCATGTCAGACCTGCATGACTTTCTTTCTTAATACAAGATATTCTGAGGAATGTTTCAACTGTTTTTGTCCATAGAATGAAAATGAATGGGGTCCAATGTTGGACCCCATTGACTTTCATAGTATGGACAAGAATTTGAAACGACATGAGAGTGAGTAAATGATGAGAGAATTTTCATTTTGGGTGAACTATCACAAGAGCATTTGTTAATGCTGTGCGCATGCTTTGTGTATGTTGTGTGCAGATGCATCTCCAGCAGGATGTATTAAAATGGCCTCTTTGTTTTAGTTGCTGGCAGAATGTGGTACTTGAAAATGTACAGAAAATTGTTAAATAAGTTGCAAGCATTACTGTTTGATTGCATGTCAGAATATGTATATCTTTGTACTGAGAAATAAAGTTTCTTTTTCTTTTTTTTTTTCTTTTTCCCCAAATAATGTGCCTGTGTGTGGGTATTTGGCAATAAAACACTCAGCTTTGGATGTGAAACAGCTGAGCTAAAATCAGTTGCAATATCTGTTTTCAGCTACCTAGATGGGAGGGGGCTTTTCTTCACCTATGCTCAACCTGATTAGTCTGGTGAGCTGTCAGTCAGCAGCAACCGTGCAGCTGTCACAAGAATTGGCTGAAAGCATGTAGGGGTTTCCCCTTATCACAGAACACCCATACATTCTCAGACAACCACAAACTACTGTGGGTGTGTGTATAAGTTGTGTCTTTGCCAGATATCTTGAGTCACATAGTGTTTGCTTTCATTAAATCAAACCTTTCCGAATTCATTCATGTGTATTCCAAGATTATTGTATTATCAAATTCTTTTTGTGGATGTATTCTACTGTTTATAAGGTTGAGGTCAGAAAGAAATTAATACTTATATTCAGAAAGGATGCATAAAACTGATCAAAAGTGACACTAAAGACATTTATTTTGTTACAAATAGAGATGCACAGATTGCAATTTTCTAAGTGTTTCATAAGTGTGATCTGCCGATACCAGTTTTTGCAGATTCTGATTTTCTTTCTAATAACTATAACCGACAGCATATACAAACAAAAATCTACTTTTCTTCAACACAAAGTTTTTTTCATAAAAAAAAAGGTAAAAAGTCAGTAATAAAATAAGAACAAATAAACAAATTGCAAACAACAGCACAAATGCAATAAAATAAAGAGAGCTATGAAACTAAGTTTTTCAGATTGAGTAGGTTTTTATTCAGGTTAGAAATACTACTTAAAGAAATTAAAGTAATCAAATGTAATCAAAGTAAAATAACACTGGATAGTCTTTATTGTAAAAATTAAATACAGATTAATGCTTACAATTAAAATAAAAATAAAAAATGTATTCAGTCAAGAGCAGGAAGTGATTTTCTTTGTCTTTTGCTCTTTGATTAACATGACAGACAGCAGCAGGAATATTAGACTGCTGTCACTTTAAGAGTTTATGCACGGCCCCAATATACTGTTACATAACGTGCTCTCTTTCTCAACCATTTGACGTTCCAAAACTGACTGTTTACATGAATACTCATATACCAAGTAGTAATACTCAATACCAAGACAGGCATTTTGACATCATTTTGTATGTATTTGACTTTTAAAGGTGCCATCGAACGTTTTTTTACAAGATGTAATATAAGTCTAAGGTGTCCCCTGAATGTGTCTGTGAACTTTCAGCTCAAAATACCCCATAGATTTTTTTTAATTAATTTTTTTAACTGCCTATTTTAGGGCATCATTAACTATGCACCGATTCATGCTGCAGCCCCTTTAAATGCTCACGCTCCCTGCCCACGGAGCTCGCGCTTACCTTAAACAGCATAAACAAAGTTCACACAGCTAATATAACCCTCAAATGGATCTTTACAAAGTGTTCGTCATGCAGCATGTCTAATCGCGTAAGTACAGTGTTTATTTGGATGTTTACATTTGATTCTGAATGAGTTTGATAGTGCTCTGTGGCTAACGGCTAATGCTACACTATTGGAGAGATTTATAAAGAATGAAGTTGTGTTTATGAATTATACAGACTGCAAATGTTTAAAAATGAAATCCGTGAATACAGTAAGAAACGATGGCAACTTTAACCACATTTAACAGTACATTAGCAACATGCTAACAAAACATTTAGAAAGACAATTTACAAATATCACTAAAAATATCATGATATCATGGATCATGTCAGTTATTATTGCTCCATCTGCCATCTTTCGCTATTGTCCTTGTTTGCTTACCTAGTCTGATGATTCAGCTGTGCACAGATCCAGACGTTAATACTGGCTGCCCTTGTCTAATGCCTTGATCATGGGCTGGCATATGTAAATATTGGGGGCGTACATATTAATGATCCCGACTGTTACGTAACAGTCGGTGTTATGTTGAGATTCGCCTGTTCTTCGGAGGTCTTTTAAACAAATGAGATTTATAAAAGAAGGAGGAAACAATGGAGTTTGAGACTCACTGTATGTCATTTCCATGTACTGAACACTTGTTATTTAACTATGCCGAGGAAAATTCAATTTTTAATTCTAGGGCACTTTTAAGCACAGGAAGCCACACATTTTGGTACTTGTGACTCACAATCTGAGACTGAGAAGCGGCTTGTGCGCTCCACTAATATAGATCAGTGGTGCGCATGCTTTTGGTGTGAGTGCGAAACTGCGGGAATGACCAGTGTTGCCAAGTCTTTAGTTTTCCTGCGGAATTGGGCTACATTTACACTGTTGCCGTGGGTTGTTTTCATCTCCGTGGGTTGAAGCTACCCCAAATAACATGATATTTAGCCCCTGGAATGCAAATTTTACCAGGAGAACCCTGCCAAAAATGCGTATTTTTACTGTGGAACCCCCCTGAAATGCGGTTGGGCTAGTTTTGAGTAGCAATTGGGCAGGTTTTGTTGTGGAAACCTGGCAACCCTGGGAATGACTAATGTTATGTGCAATACAAGCACTATTTAACCGGAGCGAAGGAGACGAGTGAGAGAGGAGGCGGGTGTGTGTCGCGCAGCTGACATTATTGCCTGTACCACTTAAGAAAACGGATCGGCTCGGAATCAGAAAGATTCGGTCACCGATCCGGGCCAATCATGCGGGAAATCGGCCGATTCTGATCCCTGGCCGATCGATCGTTTGTAACTAGAGATGCACCGATTTCTATTTTAAATAAATGCTGTTCTTTTGAACTTTCTATTCATCAAAGAATCCTGGAAAAAAAAAAAAAAGTATTGCGGTCAGGGCCGTAGCTGGGGTATCCGGGCCCCGGTGCAGGTTGTTGCTGTTGGCCCCCTTGAAATCTTGTTCCAGGTCTGGGGAGGGGTATTGTCCCCTTCGTGTACATCCCCTTCGTTTTGGTGGAGTTTAAAATCGGGGGGCCCTAGAATCATCACCACCTTCTGCCCCGCTAGCCCTGATTATGGTTTCCACAAAGATATTAAGCAGCACAACTGTTTCAACACTGTTAATAAGAAATGTTTCTTAAGCACCAAATCAGCATATCAGAATGATTTCTGAAGCATCATGTGATACAAAAGACTGGAGTAATGATGCTGATAATTCATCTTTGCCGCATTTTAAATATTCAAACAGAAAACAGTTTCACAATGTTACTGTTTTGGATTTTTGATTAAATAAATGCAGGGGACTTCTTTCAAAAATAGTAGTAGTATTAGTAAATGACCTCAAATTAGGGGTGGGGGGGTGGAGGGGAATTAGCAGTAAAATATTCAACTAAAATATAAATACAAGCCCTCCACTACCAGCAAACACTTTCTGTGATATCAATTAGCCTTACTCTATTTCGTGCTTTGTTTGTATGTTTTTTTTTAATATCCATTGTTACAGTTAATTATGCCTCTTTGATGGCTGTGCACTATGCAAATACATCTACTTCATCCTGTGGGAGAATAAATTACGGTGTACAAGGAAGCACTGATGGATGGAAGAGTGGATTTTTATTTTCTTCATCATGGCAGAGTTTTACTCTCATTTGAGTACCTAGACGTATATATTGTACTGCAATTTTCGAAATGGCAGGGTGTCATTAATCACACCGTTATGGTTAATGCTCCTGAAATTCTTTCAATTAAAAAAGGCAATGTAATTAACTATTTATCATCTAAACGACTGCTTACAGATATGATGATACTCATTTACCATTTCAAGAAAAACTTGGACTCGTGATACAAACATTTCAACGATTCATTAAATTGATATAATGTATAATATTCGTGGTCAGGAGTCATGGAGTTCGGGGGGACTTTTTTAATCAAGGCCTGTGGACACTGGGGGAATGTTTAATATGTCCATGACTGATTAGGTCAGTGGAATAAGGCAATCAGACAGCAGAATGGATTGTGCAAGAAAAAGCTGTTATCCTTGTCTCACCCTCCGTTCCTTTAAAATCTTTTACCCATTTATCAAATCCCAGGGGTTGAGTTAATTGACTTCCCGGTTTCGGCTCCCAAAAGGCGATATGCGAGTCTCCTATGTATATATGCAATACATACATATTCACGCTCCGTTTACCATGCGCACACATGAATGAATCATTTATGCCTTGTATCTGACCTCACTAATTTCACCGATGGCTTTGTGCCTAATCTGACAAGTGTTTTGCCTGGAGGTATAATTTTGCGGAGTCTTTCTCTCCCTGTGAGTTGAAACGCAGATCTAGTTTATTTGTACAGTCTCTCTGTGGGCTTCTTAAAGTAGGTTAGGTTGAGTTAAAAACCTCCCCCACCTGAAGGCAGATTAATACTGCTCTTTCATTAACCTCTGCACTATTAACTGTCTCTGGTGTGGAAACAGACATTCAATATCCTGCTGAAGTTCTGCTGAGATAGGAACAGTGAGATTATCAATAGCGTGGGCTGTAAAGCGTGTATTGATAGATGTATTTGAGAGGGAAAGAGAAAGCAGGATGTGTTTAGATGACGAACTGCAGGGAACAGTTGGTGCAAAGTGTTTATGTGGGGAGATCAGGGAGTGTTGTGACACATTTTGCTTCGAAGTCTCAGTGTTTGTGCTATGTCAACCCTTTATATAATACTCACATTTTCATCCGCTACAAGTTAACTAAATCTATAGTTTATCCCTAAACTGTAAATTAATGTCAAGTACAGTACACAAAGAGTGCTGCTGTTATAACCTACAACACCACCTGGATAGGTTGTAACACTAATAGAAAACATGGACTATTTAAAATGTTACATTATAATATAATTCCCTCAAAACCTGTAACCCATCACCCATAATTTGATTGTTTTTTGTTTTTGTTTTTATAAAAAAAATTCTATACCATTTTGTCTAAATAAAAAGAAAAAAATAGAACATAGTTTTTCATTTAAATTAGTTGAGTGTTAGACAATGACATGCTAATCTAAATGTAAAAATATAAATGTAAATAAATCAAACACTTCAAAAGTTTGGAGTCAGTAAGATTCTTTTGGGGCAAAAAAATAATAGTTTTATTCAGCATGGATGCATTAAATTGGTCAAAAGTGACAGTGAAGACATGTATAATCTAAGAAAGATGCTGGTCTTTTATTATAATATTATGCAGCACACCATTGATAATAAATGATTCTTGAGCAAGGATAAGTGGTTTGGAAAATGGATGGATGTTTCTTGAGCAGCAAATCAGAGTGATTTCTGAAGGATCATATAACACTGAAGACTGGAGTAAAGATGCTGAAAATTCAGCTTTGACATCATAAATTACATTTTAAAATATATTCAAATAGAAAACAGTAATTCTAAATTGTAATATTTCACAATTTTCCTGTTTTTACTATATTTTTGATTAAATAAATGCAGCCTCTTTCAAAAACAATAAAAATCCTATTATCCACAAACTTTTAAACATATATCCAATATTGACCAGCACCAAAACAATGTATATTAATTATTTAATTCTTGAATTAAAATTAATTTAATAATAAATTATTATCTCTTTAATACTGGCCAATAACGATATGATTCTGATATATACAGTAGCATGCATCCCTAATACTTTTAATATTAATTACATTATTTACTTTTCCTGTTTATCTTAAACTACAAAGACTACAAAGATTCTATTTTAAAATTATATTATAAAACTATATTATCCTTATTATTTTGTATTTGACATTGATCTAAGCAGCACTAAAGTGATGGGATTGAAAGGTGCAGTCTCCATCCCATATGAACGCCCCTCATAACACTAAAAGTGTGGGGTTTAAAGGTTAAATATAAGTCTAAGGTGTCCCCTGAATGTGTCTGTGAAGTATCAGCTCAAAATACCCCATACATTTTTTTGTAATAAATTTTTTTAACTGCCTATTTTGGGGCATAATTAGAAATGCGCCGATTCAGGTTGCGCTCCCTTTAAATCGCGCTCTCCGCCCCCGGAGCTTGCGCTTGCCTTAAACAGTGCATAAACAAAGTTCACACAGCTAATATAACCCTCAAAATGGATCTTTACAAAGTGTTCGTCATGCATACTGCATGCATGCGTCGGATTATGTGAGTATTGTATACTGTTATATTGTTTACATTTGATTCTGAATGAGTTTGATAGTGCTCCGTGGCTAACGGCTAATGCTACACTGTTGGAGAGATTTATAAAGAATGAAGTTGTGTTTATGAATTATACAGACTGCAAGTGTTTAATAATGAAAATAGTGACGGCTCTTGTCTCCGTGAATACAGTAATAAACGATGGTAACTTTAACCACATTTAACAGTACATTAGCAACATGCTAACGAAACATTTAGAAAGACAGTTTACAAATATCACTAAAAATATCATGTAATCATAGATCATGTCAGTTATTATTGCTCCATCTGCCATTTTTCGCTATTGTTCTTGCTTGCTTACCTAGTCTGATGATTCAGCTGTGCACATCCAGACGTTCTGCCCTTGTGTAATGCCTCAATCATGGGCTGGCATATGCAAATATTGGGGGCGTACACCCCAACTGTTACGTAACAGTTGGTGTTATGTTGAGATTCGCCTGTTCTTCGGAGGTCTTTAAAACAAATTCGTTTTATATAAGAAGGAGGAAACAATGGAGTTTGAGACTCACTGTATGTCATTTCCATGTACTGAACTCTTGTTATTTGACTATGCCAAGATAAATTAAATTTTTTTTTTAAGAATGATCCCTAATATCAAATGCACTGCTAAATTCTGGACTAACAAAAGTACATCCAGTGAAAGTGGCAATAATACCATGTCTAGTTGAAGATGGTTGACCAAGTATTTATGGTAGGTTATAAAAGCTTTGTTACTTATTAATTGAGACCTACGACCATACGACTACAAACAGCCAAGAATCAATGATTGTATTTGAATGATTATCATGTTGGCGTTTCCTAAAATGAAACCAGAGAATATGCAGCAGACTCGCACTTATTCTGTGTCTGCCATTAGATCATGAATTCACAGTTTTGAAGATTTAGATGGTCGTGGTAGATTGTCACGGCCTTGGAAAACAGATGCGTTCAAGCCGTAAAGGATCCCTGAATCCATTATTCTGTCTGTCGGAGCTGGCTCTCATGTTTTGAGGAAAAAGCATTTGTCACGTCTCCTCTCTCTCTCTTTCTCCTATCTGTTTCTCTAGCTCAACCCCTCCACGCTTTTTTTATTGCCCGTGACACAGCTGTCGCCTCAAACGTGGCAGAATCGTGTGTGCTTTAGTGTGTGCGTGGCTGCAAATTGCTGATCACAAACTCACTCGAGGGAAAAAATAAAAGCCGACATAACTTTCCAGCTCTGGAACTTTGAGCGCAATGGCATTGTTTTCTCCTTTTGCATAAAGAATGAAGATGCATAAGGCTATAAAAACATGTATATGCTTGTAATTACTGTGAATCACCTGCACTCAAAACAATCCCACCTCAGACTGGGCCGTGACTGGGTCAGTGATAAATCAAAGCAGGCCTTCCCTCCGGGGTTATCCAAGAAATTTGCACCAGGCTTTACAGCCTCTGCCCCTCCCTTCAGGGGGTGGGCTAAATGACCCCCGGCAACAGTGAAATATGACCGGAGGGCTTCTGCCTGCTCCAACGGGATCACTTCTGACATCCAAGAGCCGTGCCACCATAAATCTAACTTCTTTATTATTCTCTCTCGCTCTCTGCTTGCAATACTATTCCTCTCACCTCTTTTTTTCTGTGTTCATACATATTAGCTATATTTATATTTTCTTTCTGATTTATTGTTCTCATTAGCCAAGGCATGACAAAACACACTGCGCTCACATGCATATGTGCTCACATGAGCCCTTCATGAACTGTTTCTGCTCAATTACACTCACTTGTTTACCAAATGAAGCCATTATAGTGGCACGATTTAGTTAAGAGTGCAAATTGCTCACGACGATGTGTTGTAATTTTTCTTTGAGCAGACAAAGGACAAGCCAAACACTAATAAAGGGCAATTTCAACATCAAGTCTAATATTGTGAAGCACATTCATCACATCCGTGTTCTCTGTTGGTGTTTACGCTGTAAAACAGATGAGTCAGTACATGCTTATGGCGTCTAGAAATATATGCGATTCTCTAAATAAACATTGAGAAGTCTCTCGTGCATTTTAACAAGTAGGCTACACGTATTGCCTTTGACTTACTCTGTTTATGTGGAATGCAATATTCTAACAAGATATATTACTTCATCATGATAAGAGCCAGTGAGGTGGAAACCTGATGATGTAATTCCTGTTGACTTTAGTGCTTGAGAACTTTGCCTTCAGTTGAAATGACTATAGGATGAAATTGCCATTTTAAAGGGATTGTTCACAGTATAGGGTTATTATTGTTATAACTAAAACTAGAACCATAAAAAACATTTTCATTTCTTGATATAAAATAAACATTAACTGAAATACAATATAAAAAAACTACTAAAATGACAAAAACAAAACACATTACTAAAACTTTAAAGGGGTGGTTGATTATGATTGCACTTTTTTAACTTTAGTTAGTGTGTAATGTTGCTGTTAGAGCATAAACAACATCTGCAAAGTTACTACGCTCAAAGTTCAATGCAAAGGGAGATATTTTCTTTTAAAGAATTCTCTGTTTAAGGCTGCTTTAGAGAAGAGGAAGATTTGATGTATCAGAATGTTGTTTGCGTTCCATATTTTTACACCGGACTGCTTCACAAACGAGGGTCAATTCATCTTGAATTTGCACAAAAGATTAACATGACGGCACATGCTAGCCAATGAGTTGAATCAGTTCCACAGCAACTACATAAATGTATCCACTAACCGTTCAGAAACATCCAGATGCATTCTAAAAGTTGTAACTTCTTCCTGAGTCTCTCCATCCGTGTCCGACTCCGGTTTGAACAATGTAAGGATGAACACCGTTACTGACAATCGTCATTTTGGCTGCGTGAGATTCTCCAGTTTTGTTGTTGTTGAGCAACCGAAGCGCGAGCTGTTAAAGCTCCGCCCTCTTCTGGAAAGCGGCTGGGAGCATCAGCTCATTCGCATTTAAAGAGACACACACAAAAAAGGTGCGTTAACAAGCTATAATGATCTGTGGGGTATTTTGAGCTGAAACTTTACAGACACATTCTGGGGACACCAGAGACTTATATTACATCTTGTAAAAGGGGCATTATAGGCCCCCTAACTAAAATAAAAATGAAAACAGAAAATTTAAAAACAAAATCTAATATCTATAATAGCATCTCAGTGGTTCTAAATGAACAATGGTTCACACAAAAATTAACAAATGGTTTTTCCAAACATTTCATGAAACATAAAAGGTTTTGAAGCATGTTCAGAAATATTTGCATGAGGCTGAGTAAATAATGATATAATTTTCTTTTATGGGTATATTATTCCTTTAATTCAAAAGAGACATCATACTTTTTCTGAAGCATTCTTAATGTGAAGTCACATTGCTGGATTTTGCCTGTGAAAAAAATCTGAAACCTTAAAGAGTAAAGCCAGAGGCTTCTGTTAGGATGAAACCCGCTTTTGTGGAATGAAGCATAGGGTTATGTGTTTAAAATGGAAAACACTTCCTGTTTTATAAAATGAGGTATTTGACCATAATCATGTAACAGGGAACAATTTGATCTGTTATGAACCGCAATCATGTTAAAAGGTCTCTTGTATGGCTTACACACCGGGTCGATCTTCTGACAGCCTCACCTCCATGTTAACCTTTGTGTGTGCCAGTGTGCATGTGGAAGGTAGCGGAAAATTGACCTTTGAGCCACAAGCTGGAGGAGAGATTCAAAGCTTTGGTGAGTAATACTGCTAAACCTAAAAGTTTCAGAGGGATGTGAGAGAACACTTTGAGAGAATTAATATTTAGCTTGGTACTATAATATTAAAATTGGCTTCTATATTTGTACAAATGGTATGGATTATGAGGTTAAATGTTTTAAAAATTAGTATGTCATATTGTTGTCACATTTTGAAATTATGTGCATATTTAAGCAAGTTATCTTTTTTTTAATAAATATTTATCCAGTTTTGTCTGTATAAGCTCCTGGCAATTCAGTCAAATAATGAGTTAATTAAGATGTTTAATGTAATATTTCTTGCAGTTCAGGAAAAGTTGAGCAGGTTGAGTTTTTGAATACAGTATTCTTTGCGTTCTCTTTTACTGCACTCTTTTCAATGCATGCATAAAATTAGCATACTGTATAGCCTACTGTAGAAATAGCAGTGCAGTATAGAAGTATACTATTCAGAACACAGCTTAGGTTTATCTAGTGAATTTTTTTCTCTCTTGCCTAGTCCGAGAGATTGCAACTAGAGGATTTAAAAAAAAAAATCTCCCTGCAGTTACTCTAGTGATTTGTGACACTGTATGACGCAGGCGGAGATTCTAAACAAACTATTCATCAATGAAAAACGTTACCGCTCCCCACTACGGATAGACTAAACCAGCAAGGTTTAGAAATACATTTTGCTTATTTTTGACGATCAAAAGTGCAGAATTTCGGCTGCTGTTTATCTAGGACACAGCCTAAACGCAAAGCGGTTGCTGCATTCCCTCAGCTGTGCGTTTTGAAAACCCTCCCTCCCGACTACACGTCCGCCGCTGTGTCCCATAGTATCAACAGAGCTCGTCATGGCGCTCGGACGCAGGAACTCGCTTCTCCTGTTTTTCTTTGCTTTCTTCTAAATTTAATCTACCTGAATCTCTCGGACTCGGATTTTTTTGTTGTTTGAACAGAACGACCCAAGAACGATGACCAGTTCTTTGCTGTGATATACAGATCTGAATATGTAAACTTGTGTCCAACTGGGCGATCAAGATTTCAGGATCCCTTTTCCAGGGCGAATTCCCTACTTTGAGGAACTCGGGAAAGAAACTGTTCTGGAAGAAGAGGAGGAGTGAGAAGGGGCCCTTATTTAAGGTAGCGTTTTTGTGCTCTCACAGATCTCCCCGTAATAAGACATTAAATTAAATTTGAACATCGGATCAAAGTTTGTTAAGCTACATGGTTACTTACAGCCAACGGGAACACACGGGTTACGGACAAACGTGTCGAAGAAAAGCGTCTGCAGTGCTCTGTTTACTGTGACACATCACGCACAACACTCTACGTTTTTGTTTTTTCATTCTGTCGTGGTTAGTTTTCAAATCACGTTTGGGGATGGGTTAGTTAGTTTCAGGAGTAATTCAAACAGACTCAGACAGCAGTGTAAGGCCGATATTTGAACCGCTACTCGGATACAATGTGGCTAATGTTTTGTAGTTAATAAATACAATATTTTTGATTCAAGACGTTAAAGACAAAGAGAGCGAGGTTTAATGTTTGCAGTGAATGCCTAAAGGGGCAGTTAATCCAAAATGGAAAATTAATTTACCCACATTCATGCTATTAAACCTGTATGACTTTCACAAAAGATGTTAGTGACTGACTGACACCCTCCGTCACCATTCACTATTACTGCATCTTTTTCCCATACAATGTAAGTGAAAAGGGAGGCTTTCAATTTATTTATTTACCTAACATCTCCTTTTGTATTTTGGGGGAATTTTCCCTTTAGCTTTGCCCCGCTTTGTAACATTATGCGTTGCGTTTATTCTGTATACAACACTTTGGTTTGGTTCAGAATTGGTTCATGAGCTAGAAGAATAAATATGTTTAACTTTTTACTTAGTTAGTCTCTATTCGGTGTTCTGCTTGCCTTTGATGGATATCGTCTTGTAATTGGGATTGTGGTAAAATATGAATCTGGTTAACCGGTAGGAGGATAGTGGATGAGGCTCGATGAGAGACGGGACGGTGGCGGGCATATTTGCAGTTTAGACACGAAGGCTCATTTCGCCAACCGACCAGACGTGACGGTAAACTACTATTTAGTTGTTTCAGCGGAATTCCTGTTGCCAAGTTCATTTGGGGTCTGTGGTATGCAGGACTGAGACCCGAGAACCAGAACCCGACGTTCCATAAAAAAATAAAGAAAGAAAGAAAATGACTGGAATTGAATTATTTTCATATCGTTCTATTAACGGTTCTCGAACGTGCATTTTCTGGGGTTAGTATTTCTAATACGGTACTAAATAGTTGTGTACACTATGCACTATGTAGCCTACTCTTCAATCTGTGTACACTTCATGCACTTAAACGTCAGAGCTTTCTTCATGTTTTTATATCCTTATAAAATTAAGATGGAATAGTCCATAGTATAAGTGGATTGGGTAATTTGAGAATAGAATTTATAAGGTTATTAAAACATAAGGAAAGCTGTGACGGTTAAAGGGCAAGTTCACCCAAAAATTAAATTTCTCTCATTAATTACTAACCCTCATGTCGTTCCAAACCCGTAAGACCTTCATACATCTTTGGAACACAAATGAAGATATTTTTGATGAAATCCAAGAGGTTTTTTTTATTATCCCCCATAGCAAGTAACAGTATCACATTCAAGGTCCAGAAAGGTAGTAAAGACATCGTTAAAATAGTGAACGTGACTATAGTGGCTCAACCTTAATGTTATGAAGCGACGAGAATACTTTTTTTGACAAAAACGAACTTTTAACTTTAAGAACTTTATTCAGCAATTTCTTATTTCCCCTGTCATTTTCCTACGATGTTTACGTTCAGCGCTTCCAGGTTCTACGTCAGAACGCCGGCTCAGAATTGGTCGACGCTGTTCTCATGAGCAGCACGACGCATGCGTGTGATGCTGACGCAGGAGCCGGCCAATAATGAGTCGCCGTTCTGACGTAGAACCTGGAAGCACTGAAAATAAACACTGTAGGAGATTGGCACAGAAGAGAAGATACTGTTGAATAAAGTTATTTTTGTTTTGGTTTTGTGCACAAAAAGTATTCTCTTCACTTCATAATATTAAGGTTGAACCACTGCAGTCACGTCGACTATTTTACAATGTCTGTAGTCTCTTTCTGCACCTTGAAAGTGGTGGTTAAATTGCTGTCTATGGAGGATACCTCTCGGATCAAAAATATCTTAATTTGTGTTCTGAAGATGAACTAAGGTCTTATGAGTTTGGAACGACACGAGGGTGAGTAAATGAGAGAATTTCATTTTTGGGTGAACTAACCCTTTAACTATTGTAGTTACTGACTGATTTATATGCTGAGTTAAAGATACACGTTTTGAGTTTTGTACTAATCAGGGGTATTTATTTAAATATGTAACCTGTTTTTGTTGTTGTTATTGTTTTTTATTATTTAGTTATTGGCAGTTATTGTATTGCACATATGCCACTTGTAAAAAGTCTACTTTGCAAGAGTTGTTTTAGATGTATTAGTTTGTAATTATATATGTAATTCTCTTAAAATCTGAAATGATCTCATCATTTGGCTGCAGTTTTCCAAAATATTTCTTCTTCAGAAGAATAAAAAGAACCATCAGGAAACAAAATCGTTGAGAGGAACCAGAATTTGAACTGAAATCATTAAATTCCTTATGATTCCCATCCCTGATGACATGTTTGGAGCTTATTTTATGCTCCAGTTCATAGTGTTCTTTTGTAGTTTGTCAGGTTTCCTGTGTATTTAAAAAACAATTTAGAAGTTTTTGAACATACTGGACTTATGACACTCTCCTTAAGCATCTTTATTACATCACTTCCCTTTTGAAACCACCACATTCTGTATATCACATATATGTAATGCTCTTTAAGACAGAAGTGTTATATGATATCTTTTTCTTTGATTCTCTGCAGTGAATGCTCGAGATATGATCATGACTGCGGCATGGGAGTGACGTGACAGCAGGATTGGACTTTCCCTCCAAACAACCTTATATCCACACTCCCACACCATGCGCTTCTCTCTTCGGAGAGACAAAACTGTCTGAATGAACGACTACACTGAGAAAGATTGTGCGAGTGTGAAAATGGATGAGTCTGCGCTCCTGGACCTGTTGGAGTGTCCGGTCTGCCTGGAGCGGCTGGACGCCACGGCAAAGGTGTTGCCGTGCCAGCACACGTTTTGTCGCCGCTGCCTGCTTGGAATTGTGGGGTCACGCGGAGAACTGCGCTGCCCGGAGTGCCGCACGCTAGTGGAGAGTGGCGTGGATGAGTTGCCTAGCAACATCCTCCTGGTACGGCTACTTGATGGCATCAAGCAGAGGCCAAGGAGGACGGGAAGCATGCATGGCACATGCACTAATGGATCAGCAGCGGCGGTGGTCAGAGCACAGGGTGCCGGAGGAGGCCAGAGGGATCCAGGTCCCACGGGGGCACAGTCTCAGAGGGTCCAGGCCAAGAGCACTCCAGTTAGGGTGAGTTTAGATGGTTTTGTTGGACTCGCACAATCCCATACATCATCAGACAGATCTGATCCGATACAGCTTCTTTTTACATACAGAAAAACTTGAATGGATTTCGGTTAGCTTGATGGTTATATTGGTAGAGAACTGTTTATCTGACCCCATCTCGTCTGGTCATGGGTGGTACCGCACTATTGGTGTAAATCAGACCTTGGAGACTTCCTGCAAAGTCTCAGCATGATATGAAAGGAAGAAGAATCTCTGAAATAATTAGGTGTTTAGGGAATTTGAAATCTTTCTCTCTTGTTCTCTCTTGTCATCTATATCATTATTTTGGTTAATGAACTCTAAATAAAGAGTTTGTTTAGGATGAGTCTAATTTACATTCAGGAAAATAAATACAGGGTCAACTGTTTCTAGGAGTTTAGAAGAAGCCACTTTCTCTGATATTTTGTTTACGTGCACTTTAAAAGTCAGACTAACACCGTGTCTATAACAGATATGGGCGGTGTGATGCACCATGACAAATGACAATAGAACCCATTATAATCAGTGATGTTGTCTACGCTGGATGCGGCACGAGGCGACGCAACAAATCTCCGACCGTAAACTGATGCCTCGTTCTATTTATGAGATACTCCAAGCACTCGCCATACTACTCATAGGAAGGACAAATGGATTCGCAGCGGGCACTTTGTCGCCTCCAGTGAAGAGAGCTTCTAGCTGTTGTGGCGTGGCGCATCAATGGTTGCGTCCAGTGTAGACACGGTGTAAGGCAGTCGTTCATCTTTATTTTCACACATTGGCAGCAAAGTCATTGCACCTTTCAAGGCCCAGAAAGGTAGTAAAGACATCGTTAAAATAGTTAATGTGACTGCAGTGGTTCAACCTTGATGTTATGAAGCAACAAGAATATTATTTGTGCATAAAAAAACAAAACAAAAATAACTTTTTTCAACAATTTCTTCTCTTCCATGTCAGTCTCCTACGCTGTTGACATTGTAAACACAGCGCAGAGCTTCCAGGTTCTGTGTCAGAATGCCGGCTCAGTATTGGCCGACACTGTTCATGTGAGCAGCACGATACTGCCAATACTGAGTTGGCATTTTGACGTAGATCCTGGATGCGCAGCAATGTAAATAGCGTAGGAGAATGAAGAAATTGTTGAATAAAGTCGTTATTTTTGTTTGTTTTTTTGCACACAAAAAGTATTCTCGTCACTTTATAACATTAAGGTTGAACCACTGTAGTCACGTTGACTTTAATGATGTCTTTACTACCTTTCTGGACCTTGAATGTGATAATTTCATTTCTTTCTATGGGGGATAAAAAAACTAAAAAAAAAACTCAGATTTCATCAAAAATATCTTAATTTGTGTTGAGATGAACAAAGGTCTTACAGGTTTGGAACGACATGAGGGTGAGTACTTAATGACAGAATTTTCATTTTTGGGTGAACTAACCCTTTCATTTCTTAATTTTCAAAAGTAAAACCATCAACCCTTAAAACTTTCCTTTTTTGACAATAGCCAGTTAATAAGCGCTTTTCGTTACAAGTTTGGTAAAATAGTTTGTCCATGTTGCATTCCCAAATGCACAATATCAGACCCAAAATCAGATCATGAGATGCTCACATGAAATTGAACACCGTACCAGCGCTTCACTCTGAAATATGCAACGACAGCATAGATATTTATTTGATAATCGCACTAAGCCGATATTGCAATTTGGTTTTTTTATTTCGTTAAATTGTGCAGCCCTAACAGACTAGAGAGAATTAGAGAGAATCTTGTTAGCTCAGGGCATTATGCCTCTTCTAAAGCAACTCAAGCAGCTGAGGTAAGCCTTCTTCCCTGCTGAGAGAAAGCCGCATTAACAGCCTCTTATCCAGCACTTTTTTGTTGTTGGGTGTGTTTGTGTATTTGGATGTCTTTTTTTTTTTTTTTTTTTTTTTTTTTCCTGTGTGAGAGAGAGAAAAAAGCAAAAACGTTGCAAGTGGACACCATTGTGTTTGTGTCTGAGTGAGAGCGCCCACGTTTCTGCCAGTATAACTTTCAAACAAAGTGTCCCAGTGGATCAAGATAGTTGTCATAGCAGCAGTTTTGTGATTGTGTGTTTTGTTGTGTTCCATCTTCTGGTTTTGCACGGTAACAAAACACAGGTGTCCCTACAATCAAGCCCTCTGTCATCTCCCCCACACAGACTTGTGGGACAGAAAGAGGCCTCCACCCAAAGCATGATGGGAGGCGGCGTTCTAAGTCAGACATCTCCGGTCTATAATCTTTTAATATCCTTCTTTTGTTGTTCATAAACATCAGTGCTGTGAAATGACAGCTGGACTGGCCTAATAAGCTATTCATCTCTCTCCTATTCAACTAACTTAAGTTTAAAATATCATCTTATTTTCCCGTCTTCAAAAGAAGCTCCTCAGGGCTTTCTACTCTAAGATGACTCACTAAGTTTGACTCTTTTTGTCTTCCCCACAATCTATAGTAATGCCGTTTTTCGTGATATTTTTTTGTTTTGCTAGTGCCTAGTCGACGTCGACTTTCATCACACAAATGTTGACCTTAAAATGATGAAGTCCTTCAACCACTATAATGTATATTTATTTTGTTTGTGTTCTGACCTCTGAACTTTCAATGTTAGGCTACTTGTCCCTCAGTATAATTATGTTTGCACTGATATTTCTCTTAATAAGTGTTTTGGTTTGCTGTATATTAATTTATTCACTTGTTTATTCACGGAGGTAAACGCTGCAAAATGGTATCGCTCTTTACAATGTCGGACACATAATGATAATTGTGATTAGCCATCATACACCTGCTATATTGCTAAATCTACCTGATTTTTCATATCAATAGAAAAATATACCGGGATAACCTGGCTTCTCGAGACTCCCTTGCTTCAGAGCGGTCAGTTAAAGGGTTAGTTCACCCAAAAATGAAAATAATGTCATTTATTACTCACCCTCATGCCGTTCCACACCCGTAAGTTCTTCGTTAATCTTCGGAACTCAAATTAAGATATTTTTGTTGAAATCCAATGGCTCAGTGAGGCCTCCATAGCCAGCAATGACATTTCCTCTCTCAAGATCCATTAATGTACTAAAAACATATTTAAATCAGTTCATGTGAGTACAGTGGTGCAATATTAATATTATAAAGCGACGAGAATATTTTTGGTGCGCCAAAAAAAACCCAAAATAACGACTTATATAGTGATGGCCGATTTCAAAATACTGCTTCAGGAAGCTTCGGAGCATTATGATTCTTCTGTGTCGAATCATGATTCGGATAGCGTGTCAAACCGCCACACTGCTGAAATCACGTGACTTTGGTGCTCTGAACCGCTGATTCATAATGCTCTGAAGCTTCCTGAAGTTGTTTTTTGGTGCACCAAAAATATTCTCGTCGCTTTATAATATTAATATTGAACCACTGTACTCACATGAACTGATTTAAATATGTTTTTAGTACCTTTATGGATCTTGAGAGAGGAAATGTCATTGCTGGCTATGGAGGCCTCACAGAGCCATCGGATTTCAACAAAAATATCTTAATTTGTGTTCCGTCTTACGGATGTGGGACGGCATGAGGGTGAGTAATAAATGAGAGAATTTTCATTTTTGGGTGAACTAACCCTTTAATGATATACTAAAGCCCACCGGCACGTTGACGTGATTGGTTACAAGGTAGTTTGTGATGTCACAAACACCAGCGATTTCAAACTGCATTTTTGAGACTAAGTCTTTAGATCACGGCAGTTTTAAAGAGAAAATACTCAACAATGGTGCTGACTTGAAGAATTTGCACATGGTTTATCTATTATCTTAAAGCATATTAAAAACACCACATAGACATATAAACAACATTAATAACTTGATTTTGAAGATTTAGTTATTGGATGATAAAATCACTTCTCATATTTTCAGTCTGTTTTCTATTTCTGTGAGCTCTAGACAAGAATACAAAACCCACTATTTTTAAATTTGCCTTTGTTTGTTAATTACACTGGTTCTTCCTTTAGTTGGCAACACTACAATAACACCTCCCTATTCTAAAGTACCCTTAGAGCAAGACTACATCTCTGAAAATAATCAAATCTGATGAACTCTCCCCACACACACTCTTTTCTAATTAGCTTGTCAGTGTACATATCATGCTTTAAGAACACAGTCATTAGCATTAGGCTGTTTGCCAGAGCCGGCTGAATTCAGTAAAGTGAGGTAATGTAAGGCTGATCGGTAGTGTGAGCTCTAAAACCCGTTGATTCAAAAAAAAAAAAAAAATTATGCATGAGCAAACTTGGCAGTGATTGCTTCTTATTTTGCCTCTCTTTGTGCCCACTGTGTTTTCACACGCCAGCCTATTTAAGGGTGTATCTGAGGTGCTGTAAACAGCCTTACTGCCAGTGGAATGGGCTTTTTGCAGTGGTTGTAGCTTCAAACAGGTCCTGTGATTTGGAGGGGGTGTATGACCAGGAATGCATCTGAGACTATATGATAACAGAGCATTGTGTGAGTGGCAGGTCTGTTATTTAGGTCTTCAGAGGGGTTTTGTTAAATCTCACACATGATATGCTCTGCTTTGGGGATGCACAAAACAAGCACTCACGCATGGAAGCAAACAAGCGTTAAGGAGGAGAATTCCTCCCTGATACAGGGATACACGCATGCAGACATCCACACCCCTGAGATCTTGGTTGTCAGATGTTGCATTATGTGGCTGTTTCAGCACCTGCGTACTACTAAGTACAGGAAGTAGGTGGCATATTTTACCCGCACTCTAAAAAAACAAACAAAAAAAACAAGTTTGCATCAATCTTTTTGAGTTATGACAACTTTGAACTAACAAACTACACTGAGTTAGAGGAACTTAATAATTTGTAAAATAAACACTTTTTTTTAAGTTAATAACTCAAAAAAAAAATTAAGTCGCTCCAACTACTTGAGTTGTAGCCCTGGAACTAATTACTCTTATCTGTTTAAAGTATTAGTTCACTTTCAAATGAAAATTACCCCAAGCTTTACTCACCCTCAAGCCATACTAGGTGTATATGACTTTCTTCTTTCTGATGAACACAATCGGAAAAATATTAATAAATATCCTGACGCATTCGAGCTTTATAATGGCAGTGAGCGGGATCAACAAGTATGAGCTGAAGAAGTTCCTCCATCCACATCCATCCATCATAAACATACTCCACACAGCTCCGGGGGCAAATGTGATGCATTTGTGTAAGAAAATATCCATATTATTTAACAAGTTATGAAGTAAAATATCCAGCTTCCGCCAGACTGCCTTCCGTATTCTACTTACGAAGAAAGCGTAAAACTCTTGCAGTTCTAAACGCTTATGCTACGTCCTACGTCTACCCTATTCAACTTATGGAAAAAGCTTAACTGACCCAAAGCCAGTTATGTTTTTTTCGTAATTTGAATATGGAAGGTGATCTGGCGAAAGCTAGATATTTTACTTCATAACTTGTTAAATATGGATATTTCTTACACAAACGCATCGTTCAAAGTCATACACACCTAGTATGGCTTGAGGTTGAGTAAAGCTTGGGGTAATTTTCATTTGAAAGTGAACTAATCCTTTAAGTTAAAATCCACAGCTAGCACAGCATGTAAATTTAATGAACATTCTTCTTACCCAGTCATATGCAAAGCATGCTGGGAACTAGACAACTACTGCCTAGTTTCCAAAGTTATCAAGACGGTTTCATTAGGTTACTACATCCTATATATATTGCAATTTTAACTTGCAACCATGCATTTGTTAAAGTTGTGGTAACAGTTCGTCTTCATTACTTTTTAGACCGTGAGTCGTAAATTCATGAACATATGACTTTCTCCTGTTCTTTTTAGTGAATCAGAAACTTGCAAAGTGAACAATGTAGTCTGGTTCACAAACAAATTACTCTTATGAATCAGAAACATACTGTGCGACAAGTGTGGTCAGATTCATGAGACATACAGTTTATTATAATTCACAAACAAATGACTCTTTTTGAGCCATGTCTTTGTCATGAATCACAAACATACAACCTGACCAATTTATTCTGATTCACAAACAATAGTTCAAAATAAATAGTTGCTGACTATAATGAATGGTTTAAAAACACTGGATCGAATCAATACAAAAGACTTCCCTGTATAATATATAGAATTAGCAGAGAAAATCATAAGCAAAATGGACATTGTAGCTGAAAATTCCTCAAATTAATTGAAATCACATAATCAAAATAAATCATGAGAGCTTGTGAATCAGAATTGAAACAGGAAGTCATTCGATACCTATTTGATCAGTAAAAACTCATGAAGTAACCAAATACCCCAAAGTGAATGCTTTTGCATGAGATATACTCATTGATTGGTTCATGGGCCTGCTGCCTGGAGCTGAAACCATGCCATCCCTGGACCTCATCCAGTGGGTTCAAGTGTTTCTGAGGGGGAAAGAGGTGGGGCGCGGGGACATGCAGGTGGACTCCATGAGCCGCTGAAAAGCTGAAAGATCAAAGAACGCACTGATACCCATGAGTCCCAGTGGGCAAAGGGTGCCGCTCCCCTCTCACCTCTCTCTCTTTCTGACTCCGTCCGATTTCTATTAGAGCTGAAGAATAGCAGGAGGTGCGGTCGAGCAGACAGATGCATAACAGCTTATTGTTAGCGGCCACCTCTGATCTGACAGACTCAGGGCAGTGAAGAGGTGAACACCATACGCTGTGTGTCTGCGCGAGGCGTACAAACCCCTGCAGCTGTCTTTTAGATTTAAATAAGAGACTGAATGGGTGGGAAAGAGAATGAAGGACACTAGAGTTGGACTAAGGATCAGTAGATTTTTAATGTTTTTGAAAGAAGTCTATTATGCTCACCAAGGCTGCATTTATTTGATCAAAATACAGTACAAACAGCAATATTGTGAAATACTATTACCATTTAAAAGAACTGTTTTCTATTTGAATATATTTTAAAATGTAATTTATTCCTGTGATGGCAAAGCTGAATTTTCAGCAGCCATTATGCCAATCTTCAGTCACATGATACTTCAGAAATCATTCTGTTATGCTGATCTGGTGCTCGAGAAACCAATGTTGAAAACAATTGTGCTGCTTAGTATCTTTTTGGAAACTATGATAATTTTTTTTTCTGTATTCTTTGATGAACATAAAGTTAATCAAAAGAACATCATTTATTTGAAATAGAAATGTTTTGTAATATAAATGTCACTTTTGATCATTTTAATGCATACTTGCTGACCTCAAACTTTTAAATGGTAGTGTATATAAACTGTTTGAAATCTGAATATGTAACAATTGGATTTATATATTGAAACTCGAGCACTATCGGCAGATTTTCATAGATGTCAGTGCCTTCACCTCACAGCGATAAGCTCTCTGCTTTTCTTGCTTCACATTTGCATGAAGTCGAACATTTCTCAACTTCTTGACACTCTCAACACGCTCCATTCTGTTGTCAATCCCCTGCACATGCCTGTCTCTCAGCTCCCATAGATAATAAATTGAGAAGACCTGCTCATCTCAGCTCACTCCACGCCAATGGACACATACGGTGAAGGGCTGAATGTCAGCTGTTTATGGTGATTCTCCCTACCGCAGAGCTCAAAAAGTCACTTTACTGAAACAACTCAGAGGGACGCCTGCTGACTAATCACAAGCAGTTTTATTGTGCGTGTGATGCATATGTATTTGTGTGTTTGTGAATGACTTGCCTGGATGCCGCCTGGGGTTCACCTTTTTGTGAACAGACGTTGAGAAGAGGCTTGTGTTCAGTTTGTGTAGGAGGCAGAATGTTCATTGAACTGGTTATTAGTTTGAATGAATGGGATCTGTCTCGCAGTGTTTCCTGAACTGCTCTGCTGCTGCTGAATCTAAAGCACCGTAGCAAAAGAAATTGCATTTTTTCGGAATTGTGAGTTTACAGTCTTTATTAAATTTAAAACGGTATTTAAAATGCAAACACGAAGCACAACTAGTGTAGTCGGATTCACAAATAAATGACTTTATTATTTTAATGAATTCTGACTCACAAACTTACCATTTGAATCATTCAATGTCACTAAATCAGTCAGAATGGTTAATCAGTTAATATCTGATTCTATTATTGATCATGTCATGTCTGTGGTTTGAAAGATGTTTTTTGATAGTAAATTATATTTTAATTTGATTAACAACAGAAATCAATATTATTTATTGCTGAAAATGTTTAAAAATATCATAAAGTACCGTTTAAATCGTATTCACGATACAATAAAACAATATTGTGAAATATTGTTAAAATTTTAAATAACTGTTTTCTATTTGAATATATTTCAAAATTATTAGTAATTTAGTAATTTATTGCTGTGATGGCAAAGCTGGATTTTCAGCATCATTATTCCAGTCATTATTCCTTGATCTTCTGTGAGACTCGGGAAACTGTGCACCAACATAATGATGGTTTAACCTCGTCACTTTCTCCTCCCGTTCTGAGACGATGTGACTCTGCTTTCTGTGGCCAGTAGGTCAGCTGGGTTGTCAGAGATGAAACAAAGAGGAACAGCTCATAGGTCATAGGTCAGATGTGAGAGGTCATGTGACTAGGGTCAGCATTGAAGCAGGAGACAGAGAGCGGTAATGCAATTCAGAGCTACACTTTGATCTTCCTCACACACACATTCAGAAATGTATTAATATTTAATCAGATTCTAAAGCGGCTTTGGATGGAGGAATGATGTAATGAATCTCCATATCTGGCAGTAAGAGAGCGTTAGCAGCTGTGTTGTTAGCCCGGAGCGCACATTTTAAATCTAATATCTCGTTACGAGTGGCAGAATGGTGAAGGCCTTACGTTTAATTGATGAGTGAGTGCTTGGTTTAATGGCCTTGTGGGTCGTGGCTTAGTTTCTTCTTCAGATGGCATGCTCATATAGAATTTCACATTTATCAGTTATTTCCCTCAACATTGTGATCTAGATTAATATTTCAATTAATAGATTTTACATTGCAATACTTAAAGGTGCTGAAGAGGATCTTTTCGTCGACTGAGAAACCAAAGACTGTTAGTGAGTTTTTGAAATGAGCGCATGCATAAGAACAACCCCCCTCCTTCACAGCTCATCTCGAGGGAACGCCTCCCAAAAACTCGTGCATGAGTATTGGAACACGAGTGTTTACCACCGGCACTCGCTGTGTCGTGTTATTGGATTCATTATGTCGGACTCACCGCAGGTAACTCATAATCTGCAGTTGTTACTCCTGTCTCCTGACAAAAACATTGCATGCGGCGCCTGTGGAGTGTGGAAGTTACTGGAGCGCGCAGCCGCGCACGTCTCGCACAAGGAACGTCATGGCAGTGATTGACAAGCCAGCGGGCCAATCGTTTATGCGATGATCGCGTAAACGATTGGCTGATGTTTTTAAGGCCCTACCTCGTGCACAGATGATGTATATTAATATTATTCCTTTCAGTGCACCTAATAAATAGTCTTTTATCAGTTAGTAAATACAGTTTCAAGTAATATTGCAAAAATGTATAAAACAAAACATCCTCTTTAGCACCTTTAATTATGGTATTTTGATTATCCCATCCCATTATAATCATGGATACTGTCACTCTTATTTACCCTGCAAGTTGGCGCAACCCTCACCCTCACCCTTACTCACCCTCACCCCCTTCTACACCTGTAAGACCTTCGTTCATCTTCGGAACACAAATTAAGATATTTTTGATGAAATCCAATGGCTCTGTGAGCCCTGCATTGCCAGCAAAGGTATTTCCTCTCTCAAGATCTATAATTTCAAAACACTGCTTCATAAAGCTTCAGAGCTTTACGAGTCAAATCAGTGGTTCGGAGTGCCAAAATCACGTGATTTCAGCAGTTTGGAGGTTTGACATGCGATCCGAATGTCTGATTCGACACAAAAGATACATAATACTCCGAAGCAGTGTTTTAAAATCGGCCATCACTAGATATTGTTAAAAAGTAGTTATTTTGTTTTATTTTGGCGCACAAAAAATACTCTTGTTGCTTTATAATAATATTGAACCACTGTACTCACATGAACTGATTTAAATATGTTTTTGGTACCTTTATGGATCTTGAGAGAGGAAGTACCATTGCTGGCGATGCAGGCCTCACTGAGCCATCAGATTTCAACAAAAATATCTTAATTTGCATTCCGAAGATGAACAAAGGTCTTACGGGTGTGGAACGGCATGAGGGTGAGTAATAAATGACAGAATTTTCATTTTTGGGTGAACTAAAAACTTTGGGAAAACTAAAGTCATCATGAAATCAAAATTCACTCTAAATTCAATTTTTATTCTTTTTTGATAATCCTCAAGTGCACATCACATAGGGTTGGGAATCAAAAATACTTAGTGTTAGTTCACACAAAAAAGAAATTTCTGTCATTAATTACTCACCTTCATGTTGTTCCAAACCCGGAAGACCTTTGTTCATCTTCGAATATTTCGTTCAAATATTTTTGATGAAATCCGAGTGGGTTTTTTTTTATCCCCCATAGAAAGCAAAATAATTACCACAGCCAATAATGACTCAAACACCAATTTCTGGGAGTCGGAGAGCATGTTTTTATTCATAGTTTTTAGTCATGTGACTGCCACAGAGACCTGGAGGGCAAAACATGCATAGAACTAAATTACAGTCCTGTCAATTTTCCATCTCAAAAGAAGAAAATCAAAAACGTGAACAAAATGCAAGTTTTGGGCACTTGTGATCCATATACAGCACCTGCTGCAGTATTTCAACTACTAAAAACGAATGTTAAAAATAAAATTATGAGATGAAAACCTGTCTAGAAAGCATGAAAACGTGATTAGAACAGTGTTAGATGTGTTAGTGTTACACGGAGTCGCACACAGCCGCATGCACGAGCGCTCTTGCTCATGCACAAAAAGCATCTGAGCATTTGAAATTTGAAATTGAGAGCTCTCTGTCAGTGACTTTCATATTTTTAATATATACGCAAACTGCATTACAAACGACATAAATTATGCCTTCGTAGAACATTTGTAAGGAAAATATCAGCGGGCGAGACCGCACATTGCAAGCATTACATCAAGCAAAGGGTGTGATTCTCATAGCGCATATCCTGTGCAATGTAGCCCGTGAATGTCCTTGTAATTTGCTTCAACCTTTACGAACTTTATGAAAGATTATTTTATGGAAGGTTTGAGTAATGTGTGAGGAATTGGAAGCGAGCAGAATACGGGTGTTTCGTCATCATCATCTGCGGTTAAAAACTAAGCTCAGAATTGATTCTGAAATTTTCAGAATCGATCCAGAATCATTGGAGAGAGAATCGTGATGCATCATCTTTTTTTCTCTCCCACCCCTAGTGAAAACTATGAATTACTCCACCGGTAAACAAAAGTTCCTAGGCTGCTATAATAACCACTTCAGAAGAGTAACAATAATAGCCGGAATTTGCCAAAGTTTGTGATTTTCATGGCACTGAATATTTAAAAGAGTGCTTTGATTGATTATTCGGTTATATGTATTGTAGTTGGTTATATGTTGATCAGGTGTGGGATGCTAAAAAGAAAAAAAACGTCTGTCTGACTCTGAGTGCTGGACTTCAATTACTATGAACAAAGTTCATTTTCTCTTGCTCCACATACCCTACAGATTACAAGAAGAAATCCTTAACATTTCACCCGGTCGCACACCCACATGTTCAACTCAAAGCCCAAGTGTTTGTCCATTAGTAACAGTTTTGTGAGAGCGACCTCCTTGGCGGAAACCTCCTCAAACCCCGAAAGCCCTAAAATCTAAACTCTGCGGGCCGCCCTTTTGATGTGTGAAACTTTTCCTCTCTCCCTGCCTCCTCTCAGCAGTCTGTTTGCTTGCGTTTGCCTCTCTGTGTCTCTTTGGCGGTACTTGGTGTTTTACGCAAGGAACAAGGAATGCTGTTTATTGCGTCCTGGCACATTTACAAGTGACATTCCTTTGACCCGCCCCTTTGCTTCCTTGTGACCGAGCGGGCAGCGTTGACTCACACTGGCCCTTTTTGATGATGTCATGGTTGCCGCGGCATCCTCTGGCTGACCCGTGCCGGTGTCGCATAACCCCTTCATTAAGGCCCTGTAGGCAAGGCTGTACTTACAGATCTCAGTGCACACAGCTCCCCTCTCTCTCTTTTTCTCAGTCTTGTTTCCTCTTTTCCTTCCCGCTGTGCTCTCTGCAAGCGTATCAGCTCATTTCCCCCTCTCTCCCCTCCTTTTATTACCCATTACTCCCTTGCTTCCATTTTCTTGTTCTCTGCCTTTTCATCTTTTTCGCCTTTTTTAATTCCCTCCCTCATTTCTCTCGTAGCCGATAGCAGGAAGTCATTCTCAACAGCGTAATGTTTCCCACAGGCCTCCAGATGGTTTGTGTTTGAGTGTGTATGTGTGTATTAACAATAAATGAGGCTGATGTGAGTTATATTTCACAGTTTGAAAAGTCTTGTGCGTTTCTGTTGTTTTTGAATGTGTTTGAGTGCGTGTGTGTGTTAGCATGCTGCGGTGGAGGCAGGTGTTTTGGATTTGTTATGTTTTGGATGTGTTTGTGTATGCTGTGGTTCTGTTGGGCGTGACTGTCCATTTCTCTGCCCTGAGGTTACATAATTTCAGGGTAGGGATCAAAAGACCTAATCAGGTGTTAAATGCGTAACCATGGAGACTGACTTGCTGTTTAGTGGAGAACGCCGGTGGGCCCTTGGGGAAGGGTGTGTGTGAGTTTCTCTGTCTCTGTGTGTTTAAGTATCTTCTATGTCAGGTTACTCGTGTCATTTCATCTGAAACCAGACTAATTGCAGTTTCAGTTCCGACATGGTTTGCTTGAAAATAGTGTTTGTTTTTGATCTATTAAGGTGCGAGTGACTGATATTATTCTTGCGCTGACTTTTTGTTTACGGTCTGGTTCTCATTCTGATTATTCTGACTTAGACAGGAAGACAACATCTGATTGACTTAAAGCTATAATTTTTTGTTTTTACCTCATGTTTAGGGGTAAAGTTTTTTGAGAAAAATGAATTCAAATAGTGGTTCAGCTTTCTTAATGGTTGTACTCAGTAAAAATAGTGTAAAATGTGCGTAATTGACTTTGGCTATGTTCACACAGTAGGTGTTTAAGATTGACAACCTTATTTTAAATCTGACTGTCTTGTACAGTAGCAGTTTGAGTTATATAATGACAGTGTAAATTAAGGAACAAGTCTAGTTAAGTGATTGTAACACAGTTCGTAAATATGGGAAGAGGAGGCGGGAACTGGCGAACATTAAAACAATAATCTTTAATAAAATAAACAAAGAACAAAACAAAAGTAATGCCGGCAGACCCTCGCAGACGTCTGCCGGCCACACCATAGACTGTAAAAAAATATGGGCGTAGTGTCCGTGACGTCACCCATAGATTTCTGAACAGCAGTTTTGACGCGTAAATGAGGCCGCGGCCATCTTAGCTGCGCGTCACCGCACGTCACTCACGGATAACTGAAAATGGGCAAAGAGGCGGGGAGGTGGTTTGAGCTGATGTGACTGGTTGCTGAAACCACGCCCGCCTAGCTCGACGTGACCATGTTAGCAAGCAAAGGAGCTATCTATCTAGATACTATCTAAATTATTAATGAAGATAAGTTTTATCATCAGAAAGTTCTAAAGGTTTACTGTCAATCTACGGTGTTTTTTTTAAGATATAGATGCTCCAACACCAGTAATTTGTGTTGGGTGTGCAAATAACAACATGGAAAATCAAAATGGGACTTCATACCTTTATAATAGAGATCGCGAGATGAATCCAATCTGTGGCACTTGGGTATAATATAAATGTCCATTGCAAAACAAAAAACAGTACTTTTGTCCATGAAATATTGATATATTATCCATTGTTTGCATAACATTTCTTCTGAATGATCTGCTCTCTGTCACCGTTCTTCAAGAAATAATGCAATCTGAGCAGCGTTTATGTTGTAAAACTGTATACGATCGTATCTAACAAACAAATGAGCCCGTGTCCAAAGTATATTTTTAATATCCAAGCAGTGCTGTCAGATTTTGATATCCTCCCGCCATTGTCATTGTAGTAAATCTCACAAACAAAACGTTTAGCCAATGCCACGATCCAACAACGTGTGTTCTGTTTCTTCCGCATGCATGCACATCTACACAGACACACATCAGTCTCGAATATTATGCAGCAAGCCATATTTTATAATTGTATAAAATAATCGAGCACAAATACGGCTGAGATGCCAAATTCAGCGGCTGGAATTAGCTGAGGTAAAGTGACGGCTCACAGACAACAGCGGCATCTATCTGTCACTCAAGTGACCACGCCCTTAATTATGCAGAACTTTAAGGCTTAATATAATTTAAAAGAATGAGTTAGAAAAAAATCCCCCCCCCCCCACAGTTGTCATGAAAGGCAAAATTAGCAGTATAGACCAAAACCACAATTTGAACCAACTTGTAAACATGTTTTTTTCTGCTATAAACTTGGCCAATTTAACATGGGACTCAATGAGATTCTGCTCTCTTTTGGAGCCTGTCCCTAGCGGCCAGTCAATGAATCGCAGTTTAAGTCACTTCCGTATTGGCTTCACGAGAGACTGGGGGAGGTTGCCGCTTGGGCCACACAAACATAATAAAACATAAAATAAAGTCCAGGCCTGGTCCTCTCTCGTCCTTCACTGTCGTCGCTCCTCCTTTTATGCTCCCAGAGCTCCTCCGTGAGAGACTCAAGGCCGGTGCCCTCGCAGGTGATGCTCGTTATCACTTGCGTCACCGGCCTCGCGCCGCTCCCTGCTCGTCACAGTGATGTTATTGGTAACATCCTTATTGTGCATTGAATTGAGCTAAAAAATAAAATAAATATTAGATGAGGGTTGGTTCACCCAAAAATGAAATTTGTCGTTAATTACTCACCCTCATGTCGTTCCACACCTGTAAGATCATCTTCGGAACACAAACGTAAGATATTTTTGATGAAATCCAAAAGCTTTCTGACCTCCGGCTCAGTATTTGCAACATGAACAGCGTAGGAGACTGTCAGGGAAGAGAAGAAATTGTTGAATAAAGTCGTTATTTTTGTTTTGTTTTTGCACACAAAAAGTATTCTTGTTGTTTTATAACATTAAGGTTGAACCACTGTAGTCACATGGTCTATTTTAACAATGTCTTTACTACTTTTCTGAGCCTTGAAATTGGTTATGACATTGCTGTCTATAGGGAGGTCAGAAAGCTCTTGGCTTTCATTAAAAATATCTTAATTTGTGTTCCGAAGATGAACGAAAGTCTTACGGATTTAGAATGACATGAGGGGGGAGTAATTGATGACAGAAATTTCATTTTTTGGGGTGAACTAACGCTTGAAATTAGAAATGTTGCCTTGGCAAGTAACTGAAATAAAATAATTTTAAGTTGAGGTACTAAAATTACTAAAACTAAAACACAGCTAAACATAAATATTTATGTACGGATTTTTAGATTCTATTTCATTCTGATTCACAAATTTTTGATTTGATTCTATTCTGATTAGTATGTATCACTTAATGCTCAGTTTCTCTCTGGTAATGCTGTATATTCCACAGTGCAGAATTTTAGGCTGAATCAAATCAATGACTTGTCTTTTTTGGCTATTTAAACCACACCATTCACAGGGTAAAGGCCAGTTCACAATCAGAATGTCAAACTATATTAGTGTCCACACCAACAAACGATAACGTTCTATTTATTGTAAGCTTGTGCTGCAGTTTTGTTGTCTGGCTCTTTAAATGCTCAGGTGGATTGTGATTGGCTGTCAATGATTTTATCGTTCATTAGCTGTGTCATTATCGTTATAGCTCTGATGTTGTAGAGTTAAAATGATTATTAAAACTTTATAGTCATTGTTATCTTCCTTAGTAAAGATTTTTTGTGATTATTTTTGTTATCAGAATCATTCACATACAGATTATTAACAAGTGGTCTGATAACCTGCATGGCCTTACTCTTAAAAGTTGGATTAACCAGCCAATCAGATTGTAACTGATTGTAGGTGTGTTGTCTAAGGCTGAGATTAGACCAATATAAGCTTGAATATTTCATTTGATGATATTAACAGCTGCTCCACACACACACACACACACGCGCGCGCATACGTGCATGCATTCATTGTTGCCATCTGCATCTTTCCCAGCTGAGTCACATCTGGTCATTATTCACCAATCAATAAGCGCTAACCAATCCATATATCATCATGCAACTGTGTGTGTGATGGGTGGCATATTTGTAAGACACCTGAGCTCTCCTGACAGCTGTGTTTGTGTTTTTGTAATGTTTTCTTTTGGTGCTGTATAGTAGTAAATCTGTGACACCTGTGATGGCCCACCTGGACTGAACCACACTCGCAAATCTACCCGTCACTGTGTGTGGTCTCATGGCTGTTATCAGAAGAATCTGATTCACTTTATTATACCCTTTATGTGTCTGTTCTGATCTTGATCAGCATTTAAAATGGTCTATAAATAATAGTTCTGTTTGGTGTTTAGATGTTTAGTATTTGAGACCTTCCTTCAGTCTTGATGCTGATGGGTAAAGGTGAGTGATTGACAGGTCTTCTGCTTCATGTTGATTGATGGGCTTATTTTGGGTCTGACCTTTGACCCCGTACCCAAAAGATTAAGCCGCACATAGATGAGAAGTTCCAGTGGTTGTGTGTGTCCAAACATTCCCTTCCTCCTCCTCCTCCTCAAATCTGTATCCTTTTAGGATGGACGTGCCTTTGCTGCAGGGTTTCCTAAAACCTTGGAGGTTTGTGAAGGAACTGCAGGAAGGAAAGAACAAGCTAATAATTAATTATATCATAAAATTTTTTTATTTTTTTTATTTTTTTTATTTTTTACAGCCTTTTGGTCAGTGCTCTGACCTATAACTCGTATAACATATTTGAGCTTCGGGCGATCCGAGATTGAATCCTGGCTCTTTCTGCCACTTTGCTTTTTGCCTGCTCTCTATACTGTCCTGTGTGTATATAAAGGCTTCCCCAAAAATAAATATATTTATAAATACTTTTTAATAAAAACTTAAAAACCCTTAAAATCTCTTAAAAGTAAATATTTTAGGTCAAAGGGGTTCGTCTGACAAAAATAGTTTGGGAATCCCATATAAACTTATTTTGAATAATATTCCATATCTATATTCTGAATAAGCTTTTGTGTGTGTTATAAATAATAATGTCATTCTACCATAATCATACAGAATAGTTTCGAATATTTTGGGTTTAGTTCACCTCAAAATGAAATTTCTGTCATTAAGTACTCACCCTCATGTCGTTCCAAACCCATAAGACCTTTGTTCATCTTCAGAACACAAATTAAGATATTTCTGATGAAATCCAAAAGGTATCTGACTCTTCCAAAGATTTTAGATTTAGAACTTAAATACCACTTTCAAGGTCCAGAAAGGTAGAAAATTGTCATTAAAATAATCAACGTGACTACAGTGATTCAACCTTAAATTTATGAAGCAACGAGAATACATTTTGTGCGCAAAAACGAAACAAAAATAATGACTTTATTGAACAAATTTGTCTCTTTCCTGTCATTCCCTTACGCTGTTTACATTCAGTGCTTCCAGGTTCTACATCAGCATGCCGACTCATTGGCCGGCTCCTGCGTCAGCATCACACGCATGTCGTGCTGCTCATGTGAACCACGTAGAAGCGCAGAGCGTAAACAGCATAAGAGAATGACAGAGAAAAGACAAATTTATGTAATAAAGTAGTTATTTTTGTTTTGTTTTTGTGCACCTGTTAGCGTTCCACTGTACTGCTCATGCTACAAATACCTGGCAAAAGAGACCTTAGGAATGCTAAGGAGTTAAGGTTGAATCACTGTAGTCGCATGGACTATTTTAACAATGTTTTTACTACTTTACTGGAACTTGAATGTGGTAATTAAATTGCTGTCTACGGAGTCAGAGAGCTCTCGGATTTCATCAAAAATATCTTAATTTGTGTTCCGAAGATGAACGAAGGTCTTAAGTGTTTGGAACGACATGAGGGTGAGTACTTAATGACAGAATTTTCATTTTTGAGTGAACTAACCCTTTAAACAACAGATATTGATGGTGAAAATGGCTCATAGATCTCCTGATAGGATCTTGTGGTGTGTGAGATTCATGCTTCACCTCTCTCTGGTCTTGTGGTTGTGATGTGGCAGCTCCAGTGAGATCATCTTTTGTGTCTTATGGAGTTTTTCTGTGGCTCTGTTTTGTGTCACACGCTCTTCTGCGGCTCTGTCTGTTGTGAAAGTTTAGCTGGGGTCCTCAGAGGGCTCTACATCTCAGTTCATCTGCGTTTGTCCCTCGAGTGACATTTCTTTAACTTCCCTTATGCTTCATTTGTCCTGTTTCGTTTTCTTCCCATACTCATACCCCGCTTTCCCCTTTTCACACTCTTTTGTTCTTTCTTGCTCGTATTCCTTTTATATAAACTTTTTTTTTTTTATCATCCTTTGTGCTTTTTCCTTCTATTTTCTAATTTTTTCTTTCTTTTTCTTTTTTCTTTTCATGTGCTCATTCTTGTACTCTTCTTTCTTTTGCTCATTTTTCTTTTTTGTTCTTTTTGAGTGTCTTTCTTTTGCTCCTTCCCCTTTCACTCTTTCCTTCTTTCTTTTGCTCATTTTTTTCTTACTTTTCTAACTTTTTGCCATCTTTCTTTCTTGCACTCACTCTTTACTGTGTTGTTTAATTTAATATTTGCTCTCTTTTGCTTTTCTTTCACTCTCTTTTGTTCTTTCTTGTGCCATTTCTTTTCTTTTGCTCATTTTTCTTTTTTGCTCCTATTGCTCTTCTTTCAGTTTTTCTTTTTGGCTCATTTTTCTGTACTTAATCTTACTTGTGCTGTTTTTTTTTCTTTTCATTTTTGCTCTCTTTTGCCTTTTTTTCTTTCTCTTTGCAATCCTTTCACTTTTTTTCACCAAATATTTCACCAGTTCTTTTGCTCTTTTTGCCTTTTGACTCTTACTTTCTATCTTTCTTTGCTCTTCTTTCTTCTTCCTCTCTCTATCTCAGCTGATGTAGTGTAATTAAGTGCTGGTGGTTGTGTGACTGTAACACTATGAAGTGGATTAGAGAGGCAGCTCTGTGGGTGGGCGTGAAACTGCAGGAATCGGCTCTGTATGTCGTGCTAATCAGGCCCGGGGAACTCTGGTTGGAACAGCTTCAGCGTTGGCTGTTGGCACTAAAGTGCAAGTGTGTGTTTAGCACTTTAATGAAGTTTGCTACACTAACCTCATTAGTCTCATTCTTTCAGGCTCCTCCCCCTCTGATCACACCAAATTACATTAGACCTTTTCCTGTCAACATGGCAACCAGCCCACTGTTTTCAACTGTATTTCTTCCTTTTACTTCCTCTGATAGCTGAATGTTCGAGGTGAATATGGATGTGTAATTGTAACCAAGTAATTCTGCTCTGTACCTGGTTATGAAAAAGATTTAGAAGATATTGCAGGCCAAGTTACTGATCTCTGTAGCACACCTTTAACAGGATATTCTGTTATCCAGATTTATCCCGGTTCATTTGAAGAGATTAGAGCAGGTGATTGGCTTGTTTCGTGTTAACGCTGCGCCGAGCTGTATCTGTATCGTCACCTAGTTTGCAGAGCATTGCATTCTGGGCCATAAACCAGCCAATGAAGCCTTGACAGTTAGGTGAGAGATTTGACATGTGAGAGATAGAGAGGGGGTTTGTGTCTCTGAGGGAAAACTGTATAAGTAGGAGAGATGAATTGTATGGAATGGGAGAATTGGCAAGAATAGATGGAAAAAGGGAGCACAGGCAGAAAAACCTCCCAGAGTTTCTTCACATTTCATTTGGTTGCTTTGTCTGAAAGACTAAGAATGGAGAAGTTGTTTTATTCATGTTTTTGTTGCAATGGATTTACCAGCGAAATTTTACATGCACAGAACATACTTTCATTTGTCTGCCGCGGATGCAAGAGATGCGAAATATGCAAGCTGCTCTCCGAAGACAATTTATTCAGAGATAAACAGCTTTGAGAAATGTGTTTATAGTATAAGCGTGACCAGGAGCATGAAAGATTCAAATTATACATCATCAGTAGCGTTTTACAAACGATTACATTCATTCCAACTGTAAAATGTACCAAAGAACTGTACCTTAGACCACCCTTTTCGGGCAGTTTCACACCAACTCAGAGATTCTGGTCTGCACCAAAAGCATTAGTTTTGAGAAAGATTGGGAGGGGAAAGAGAGAAAAGAGTGCACTCCCTAGTGCTAATTACTTCTCTTTCACTCAGTCTGTTTTGTCACTAATGTACACACACATACACACACACACACACATATCTTCATATTATGTTTTTCACAGACTTTCAAGCACACCACTTCATCATTATTTCTGCCTTTTGTAACAGCCTCATGCTGTGGTAGAGAGAGTGTGTGCATAAAGACCAGAAGTGTTGTCAGCTAAGTAAAGGGAGATACAGAGAAGGAAATGGAACAAGAGTGTGCGGAGATGGAGCAAAAATAGAGAAAAGAGCGGTTGAGAGATGCTGAATACTCAGAGACTGCAGAAGACAATGTTTATGCTGTTATAGGTAATGAGGTGATGTGGCATATTGTTTATTGTAGGTTATTCTTGTCGGGGTTCATGAGCGAAAGGTTGTTGGTTCAAAATAGGCGACAAACATCCAGTAATATGTGTCTTTACGTTATATTATACAGTCCAAAAGTGTTACCTGTAATGTTAGGAATAGGGCTGCAACTGACAATTATTTCTGATCGATTAGTTGGCTGTCTGAATGTAAGAAACGTCTTACATTTATATTAAATGACACGCTGTTATCCCTTTACAGTTACCACTCTCATAAAATACTGGAATTACATGTTGACTTTTAAACCTAAATTTAATGTCCATCAACAGATATTTCAGCAAAATGAATAATTTTGCACTGAATATTAATTGTCTCCCTCTCCAATGAGTCCCATCTGTTTGACACGCATGTGTGCGCCGGCGCTCATTCAGTAAAAATTGAAGTGTACGCAGACTGTCAGGACAAGCCTTCATGCAAAATGGAAATACTCGCGTGAATTTGTTACACTTACAGATAAGGATATAACCGTAAAATTAATAAAACGGATAGTTCTGGCCCTTGATTCTGATTGGTTGAGCCGCGTTTGAAGCCGTTGTAAAATTCCCGAAAACATACAGCTGACCGCATTAAGTATCACTGCGCCACTGAATGTGTATGTTGTTGCGTCTGTCTTGGCAACCACTCTTTAGCAACGTAAACACATGTTTGTTCTCTATTGATTTTGTTAATTGAAGCTTAATGCATTGTAGAAGAGTATTTGTGAGAGAGATATATTGAGTGACTTTGAGTAGGGCTGCACGATTAATTGCACGAGATTGTCATGCGTGTCTCATCAGTAAAGCCGGTTCTGTGATTAGCGGTAAATGTCCATCACCTGCTTTCAAATGGAGCGGCACTTAATATACAGAGCCGTAGTTCGCGGACAAGCTACGCAATATCGTGTTCATAATCGCAGATAAATCGCTTTCGATTACGAACGCGATATTGCGTAGCTTGTCCGCGAACTACGGCTCTGTATATTAAGTGCCGCTCCATTTGAAAGCAGGTGATGGACATTTACCGCTAATCACAGAACCGGCTTTACTGACGAGACACGCATGACAAAAGCATGCGATTAATCGTGCAGCCCTAACTTGGGTGTATTACCTGCATTAAAATTTAGCATTTTCCTTCAGGTCAGTCTTATGTTCATAATAAAAATCTGTTTGAATGTCCGCTGCGATCTTGTCCTTTTAACATTTAATGGGTTTTCCCGTGCCCAGCTGACACTGACAGCGCTAGTCAAAGCATTTGCATCTTGTTCCATGTTCACAAGTTTCAATATAAAAGTCTTGACTGAGTGACTCAATCTTTGACAAACAATCTTTGCCGCCATCTAATGGCGTAATAAATGTAACTTCTGTTGCTGTTCACGATCAGGGACTATTTTTTCCAGCGGAAGGAAGCCTTTTAATGATTTTACTTCATGAAAGTTGCATTGATACATAGTTTTTGGCTTTAATAATTGTATTGTGTAGTAATGGTTTTATAAAAGCATTAAAGGGTTAGTTCACCCAAAAATGAAAATTCGGTCATTTATTACTTACCCTCATGTCGTTCCACACCCGTAAGACCTTCTTTAATCTTTGAAACACAAATTAAGATATTTTAGTTGAAATCCGATGGCTCTGTGAGGCCTGCATAGGGAGTAATGACATTTCATCTCTCAAGATCCATAAAGGTACTAAAAACACATCTAAATCAGTTCATATAAAGCGACAAGAATATTTTTGGTGCACCACAAAAAACTAAATAACGACTTATATAGTGATGGCCGATTTCAAAACGATGCTTAAGGAAGCTTCGGAGCGTTATGAATCAGCTGTTCGGAGCACCAAAGTCACGTGATTTCCCCAGTTTGGCTGTTTGACACGCGATCCCGAATCATGATTCGATACGCTGATTCATAACGCTCCAAAGCTTCCTGAAGCAGTGTTTTGAAATCGGCCATCACTAAACAAGTCGTTATTTTGTTTTTTTGTCACACCAAAAATATTCTCACCGCTTTATAATATTAATATTGATCCACTGTACTCGCATGAACTGATTTCGATGTTTTTTTAGTACCTTTATGGATCTTGAGAGAGGAAATGTCATTGCTCCATAAGCAGACCTCACAGAGCCATCGGATTTCAACTAGAATATCTTATTTTGTGTTCCGAAGATCAATGAAGGTCTTACGGGTGTGGAACGACATGAGGGTGAGTAATAAATGTCAGAATTTTCATTTTTGGGTGAACTAACCCTTTAAGCCTCGTGAAGCCATGGTTTACAGTGAATTTATAATAATACTGTCGGAATACTGTCGTTCAAAAGTTTGGGGTTAAGATTTTTTTATTCTTTTTAGAAGTCTCTGATGCTCACCAAGGCTGCATTTGACCAAAAATACAATAAAAACAGTAGTTTTTATGTCTGACAATTTTGATCAATTTAATGTATCTTTGCTGAATAAAAGTATTAATTTCTTTCAATGTAAAAAAAACTGACATTGCCTCAAATAAGGATATTTACACACTAGAAAAGGCTCTAATGGTGTGTTTGATGGACAGGTATAAAATCCTTTTAAATCTGTAAATTCAAAATTTTATGGGGAAAATGGCAGTTTGAAACACTGGGGTCTGAAAGCCCTGAACCCACTGTCTGAGAATACGATTGGTCAATGGATTCTTGAGTGCACTGCAGTGAAGGTTAAATTGTCCCATCTTTTCTGCATGATGAAGCCTTACTTTTCCAAACCATTGTTTTTCCTCTACATACTTTGAGTGCTCTGACAGCGCTATTTTGTTCGTAAGTACCTGCTTATGTAATCAGGTATACGAGTCGATGAATAAAGACGGAGATGTGGTAAGGTTAAAAACTGAATGTTAAATAAAAGTTTTCCCCAGTGCTGGAGATTCAGGGTTGTGTTATTCTGCCCATGCAGTGTTAAGATATACAATCTGTGAACCTCAGCACTCCCCAAACCACCTGTATTTACTGTAGTAAATGAGGTCAGGCAAGTGTAGACACAGACAGTGAGAGAAAAATTGTCCACATACAAAATAGCAGCACAAATTTGCTTTATTTTTCCATTGAGTTACAAATACACACAATTACGCACAAGCTTCATGAAAACCACATGCTGCTTTCCTATAATTCCACTATAAAGCTCAGACCCCCTCCAAGTTAAAACAGTTTCTTTTTGTTGACTAATCTGTAGCTTACAGCAACGTCTCCGCTGAACTGCCATATGTTTAGTGTTTTACTCAATGAAAAAGTCTTTTCTTTTCCTCTTAACTAGGCCTCTACTTCTAGTTTGACATTTAGCTTTACACATGCCTGCTTCATGGTTCATTTGTCCACACATTTAAGCTGGGCAGCTTTGATCTCATGAAAGGACTCCAACTCCCATGAGACTTTGCATACCGTTCTGTGGCAGATTGACTCAATCAAGCAGTAATGGCCATGGTTTCCATGAGCCCTTAAAGTGTAGTTCGGTTCCCCACGGCAAGGTGAAATGCGGAGGTTTTATGAAGGTTGGTGAGTGTGGAACAGGTGTGGGTTGTTATGAGGTGGATGTCTGGTGGGATGGTCACATGGCTTAAATAGACACAAGTGTATGACTGGATGGCCGTAACCAAGGTATAAGGTAAATGAGAGTGCTGGGAAAGGGGGATCAGGAGAAAGCCATTCTGCTCAGGTTCATCTGTGATCGTGGTCCAGATGCACATCTGGGGTCCAGACAGCTAGCCGCATGTGTTTTCTGAGCTTTACTTTGCCTCCTGTTTTTGTGATTCTCTCTTCCTCTGTTCTGTGGTTTATTGGTGTTGGAATAATATCTCACAGGCATTCATGCTGTGTCACGATAAAGTGTGATGTCTGTGTGTTTGTGTATACGGTACATTGCAAGCTAATAAAATAAGACTAGAAGTAATTTAAACGATCAACCCTTTTTCCAGCATCCTATAAAATAAAAATAACAAGGCTGTTGACAAGATTGCATTTGTGTGTTTTGTGTTTCTGTCTGAAGGATTGAAAGGCAGTGCAAAACTATGGAGGAGTAGGACTTAAAATAAAAAAGGAATCAATTACTTATTTATTCATTCAATAATAAAAAATTTTATTTTTATTTTACCTTTAGTTCAGTTAAACAATAAAATAATACATTAATGTCATTTTTAAAGGTGCTACAGATGATCTTTTCGTCGACTGAGAAACCAAAGACTGTTACTGAGTTTTTGAAATGAGCGCATGCGTAAGAACAACCCCCCTCCTTCACAGCTCATTTCGAGGGAACGCCTCCCAAAACTCGTGCACAAGTATTGGAACACGAGTGTTTACCACCGGCATTCGCTGTGTCGTGTTAGTGGATTCATTATGTCGGACTCACCGCAGGTAACTCATGATCTGCAGTTGTTACTCCTGTCTCCTGACAAAAAATAAGTCTTTTATCAGTTAGTAAAGACAGTTTCAAGTAATATTGCAAAAATGTATAAAACAAAACATCCTCTGTAGCACCTTTAATGTACCTGTGGGAGCAGCCAATGAATTTTTGACTGAATTTTAAGATGTGCCAATTTATTAGTTTAGAAATTTAGTTTATAAGTTTTAACCCCAGTGTACATTTCAAGGTACATGATCACATAGAAACATTTTATACATTCTTGTTGATTGGACTTCAAATTTAAGGCCAAATGTAATTATCAAGATTGTTCAGGGTTCCAGATCATTTCAGCTTTGAGAGTATGAGTGTGCAAAATGTGCAAAATTCCCCCCTTTACTTTAGGGTTGCTTGTCTCTGGTTGGGACAAAAACATGTCAGGAACCTGACATTTTCACATGTATACAATACATTAGGCCTGCACGTTATATATTGTTTTAGCATCAATATTGTAATGTGCACATCCAAGATAGTCGCGTTGCAGGATGTGCGATATCAAGTATAGGGGAACATAGTTGATGCGTATGGACCACGCACCATGGTTCGAAATACATGTGATTCTCAGATTAATTTCAAATTTTAACCATCAAAGAGCGAAAGTTTATCATTTGCACGTGTTTCAGGTCCTGTCAGTTTGATTTTAAACCATTCGAAACATGAAAGACAATCGTTTGTCTTACGTGAACATAAACAATTGAGAAAGAAAATGGATGCGTATCATATTGGATTCGTGCATTCGGTCTTAAGGCCCGTTCACACCAAGAACGATAACAATAAAGATAGCGATAAAGATATAGTTCTAAAAATGGTTCTAAATACACTGCTCAGAAAAATTTAACACTGAAAACACATCAGATCTGAATGGGGAAAAATATCATGCTGGATATCTATACTGATATGGACTGGGTAGTGTGTTAGGAATGAAAGGATGCTACGTCGTTTGATGGAAATGAAAATTATACCTACAGAGGACTGAATTCACAGATACCCCGAAAATCAAATTGAAAAAATGATGCAGCAGACTAGTTCATTTTGCTGAAATTTCATTGCAGCAACTCAAAATGGTACTTGTAGTTTGTATGGCCCCCACGTGCTTGTATGCATGCCTGACAACGCCAGGGCATGCTCCTAATGGGACGACGGATGGTGTCCTGGGGTATTTCCTCCTAGATCTGGACCAGGGCATCACTGAGCTCCTGGACAGTCTGAGGTGCAACCTGGCGGCGTCGGATGGAACGAAACATAATGTCCCAGAGGTGTTCTATTGGATTTAGGTCAGGCGAGCGTGGGGCCATTCAGTGGTATCAATTCCAACATCCTCCAGGAACTGCCTGCATATTCTCGCTACGTGAGGCCGGGCATTGCTGTGCACCAGGAGGAACCCAGGACCCACTGCACTAGCCTAGGGTCTGACAATGGGTCCAAGGATTTCATCCCGATACCTAATGGCAGTCATGGTGCCATTTTCTAGCCTGTAGAGGTCTGTGCGTCCCTCCATCGATATGTC